>NW_025065057.1:0-473448 GCF_019049425.1 Lizanozyma spartinae
TAAGTAACTGTACCATCGTTACCTGTAATTGTAGTAGTACGTGTTAAACCAGTTGTTGTCAGAGTTGGGAGCGTAGTTTGTGAGAAAGGAACATATGGGATTACTGTGACAGTATCACCACCTAAAAGAAGTAAATTTTGCGTATTTGTAATTGTTCCAGAGTCTGTGAAAGTACCAGTTGAAGTTGGTCTTGTTAAAGTAGTACGAGGAACATAGAGGTAGACGTTACCCAAGAAACCTGTCGAAGTCAGGGTTGTTGTTCCCGTCCAGGTATTAACGAACGTGACCATCTTGTGGTTCCTGGATTCAGCCTATAGAGCGAACAAACAACTAGAAATCAGTGTTTTCAAAACTAGTATAAACCCCTAAATCATAACCAGACTTTGAACAGATATACTCGTGGCTTGTCTGAAATATTTATATAATTCTGAAAGTCCACAACAAAGATGTTGCTTACATAGTCTACTTCTGTAGCATGGGTCCCTTCCTAGAAACAAAGGTCAAATTGCGTCAAAGGATAAACTTTCATAGCTTAAACAGTTTAGTTTTACGAGTAGAACAAGCTAGAACTTAGGACAATCGACATAATGAAAAAAACGCCTCTATTATTGTTTGATTATTTTATACCGTTGCACTTGACTTTAGCCGCAATTGAAGTAATTCAACTATGAAAAAGAGGATAGAGTATGTAACTCCAGCTGCAAAAATAAATGCACTCCAAGCAATAGCACTTATATTCTCTTGGAACTTTAAAATATCCCACAATAATACAATAGTCTCTATTGTTCCTAAATGCGACTGTTATGAACAAAAAGATTGTCATTGCAGAGAAAACTGCTGTACTGCGTCAAAGTGATCGTGAAGTCACAAAAAATAAAATAGAAAGTTTGTTCTTCTTAAGTTGAGACCAGAACACCAATTAAGACTAACTAGTTTGTTAGTTTACAATTCATTTAGTTCGCTCTGTGAAGAAAAGACGTCATTTTCTACTATGCGTTTTGGAAATTGGTGATCCTTGATTTCGACTTGATTAGAGCGTAGTGTTTGACTGAGGTTACTGACTATGGATGCCGATTTATTCGTTGTTGTGTGAAAATTAAACAATAGTTTATACGATCTTCCAACCTCGGAAGTGATGCCCTGACCTTTTCCGCATGCAGCTTTCTTAAACCCTTTACAGGGAGTTTTATGCATTTAGGGTTTCTTTATATATAGGATAATCTTTCATAACTGCATTTTCGGGATTTCATTGCTGAGCACATAATGGATATAAATGAAAAATCAGCAAAACCGTAAATTGGAGATCTGGTCTATAAAACTGGAAAGTGTTTTTTTCACCTTTGAGTTTACTATTTAATGATTGTTATCAAACGATCTGTGTTTTCCATTATCAGAGATCGAAGACAGACTCATGACTAAATATTGTCCCGCTCTGAAGCTGTTATTCATTGGGAGTGCAAAAGCCAACGTTTTCTTTTTCGGCGGGAAGTCAAGTCAGTAGATTTAAGCTTTAATTTCACGCAAAAGGTTTGTTAAACTCGTCTTTAATCTGTATTATTTAACTTAAAGTTTGGTGTGCATCTTAGAAGTTATTATTCTGCACTTCACGAATCGACACATTTACGAAGTTACTTTTGCAAAGGATTGTAGCTACAACCAAAATTTAATTGTAGTTAAGCAATATGCAACTTTTAAGTGTATTTTAACACACATCGGACTTAACATTTTTAGCTGAGTCTAACAAAATGCCCGTTAAAACTTGCACTATTATAGGGCCATCAGGTTTTTACAAGCCATGGTATTTTAATATTGCGAATTCCAGTGTAAACTTCTTCAGAGCATTAGAAATCTCAATTGTACAGTCTACATGAGTAAAGGACCCAGAGTTGTCATTATGGCAATGTTGCTATAAATAGAGATCTTTTTCCTTGTAAGCATATGTACAATGTAATATCTTTAGGCTGTATGTGTAGTCACGTTGCTTGTAGAGTATATTTTTTGAGTCGAATGGAATAATTGTTGTGTCAATCCCCATTTCGGCTATTCGTTCTCTCATCTATGCAATCTTGATCGCCCATCACTGATATCTTCAGTTTAAATGGTCTGGGTTGCCAAGATAAGCGATGCTGCATTCCTTTCTGAATGACGCCTAAGTGTTAGCGATTGCGTCAACAGCATTGCTATGAGAGTAGTTGCCTGCAACACTGTAAAATAGTGGCTTCAATTTAAGGTTGTGAAGAGCCTTTCTCATTTTTGCAATGTTAGCAGGGTATTGTATTCAAATGCATTTGAATTGAATAAGCCAATTATACAATAAAGGACTTTTGTGACATAGGGTCCTCGGGGATATTTTTTTCCTGTCTTAAAAGGAACAAGCCTCTTTTTTGATTGTTGTAGGGATGCAGGTGAGGTAGAATAGGGTCACATACGTTCCATTCAACAAAGGAACATCAAGATTTTGAACGCAGGTCAATGTTCTTTGAGTAAAAGTTTAATCCTTGTTTCTCGGTCGGGTAGTAATCGAGAAGTTGTGAAGTTATTGTATATCAGTGGAACTAACCAAACATTTAAAGTATGAGATTTTTTTTTCAGATTACACATTTCTTAGATACTGTGTAGCTCTATTTCACAATTTACGTAAATCTTAGTTAATAGGAGAAAGCAATTTGAACTTTATTATATCGTTATTAGGTTCTCCAGTTTTTCTTGTGTATGTCATTGCGCGATACGCGAACCGTCAAATCCTCCCTCATCAAGAAACTTCATTCATAACGTGATGTTACTCAGAATGCATTTACAAAACACAAGGCCTTCATTTCAATCTCACTTCAAGTCGTCCATAGCTGCTCCCTACCCATAAGAGTAAAGAGTTTTTGTCGCGACCTATTGTAATCATACCTAACCTAGAGCACAAAATTGAACACTTGTGCACTTAGCATAAAAAATAAAATTCAAAATGTTCTTTCGGTATTTTGTGGCGCAAAATTAAGAGATGCCCATACACATACTCTAATCGAAGTAATGCATACACTATGTATACACCATGTCGATATATATAAGGTCAATTTCATTGGTTAAACCTAGATAAGAACAAAGCGTGCAAGGCCTTTTCAACAATTAAGCAATTATGTAAGCTGCTGGTGAAATAAGGCTTTAAGATTCCTCTGATGTCAACTTTCTTGTTTGCTAATAAAGTTGAAATTGAGGATCCCACGGTAGCTTCTCCTCATTAAGAGTGGATATCGTCAATTTAGCTCAGATTTCAATTGATTTGTGAAATAGCGGTTGTTTTGAAGTTGGAGCTAGCAGTACAAATTGGTAGTGTCTTTCATTCTTACCGGACTTTATGATTTTCACACAACAACTGGACTCCTCAAAGTAATGGGCCCAATACTTATCCTATATCAAAATGGTAGTACTTAGAAGGTAAGATTCTATATAAATTCTAACTAGTTGAGTCTTCAGTGAATTAATTACAAGAAGTTAGCTTCCACGGAAAGTTTTTAATGCCTCTAATCAAGAAACCATATCTGAATAATATTGTCACTAGAACTTCAAATTCGGAAATAATCTATATAACTCCATTTGCGTAAGGATTTCATTTTCACAGTGGGAGCCAAAACAGCATGATATACGATGCATGCGACACATAATATATGCGTTTCCAGGGAGATCTAATCTTAAGTTGGGATAGTAGACCACCTCTTTCCATTTATTTTTGAAAAGATTTGCTTTTCAATATTCAAGAAGGAAGTGCCTTTACTAGATATTTCGAAGAGTCTTTGTTTTTGGGGTGGGGATACGTAATAGTCACTACATAATTGTATTATTCTTTTAATAAGTAGAAACTGAAGCAAGTTTACGAGTGGGGTCTTTTTACATTATGTGTTCTTTGCAGTATCAAATGTGGTTTTCTCAAATACGCATAAACCTTGATTAATCGCTAGAAACTAGGAAAGAATAAGAAAGCAATTGTAAGTGGATTGTTCAGGAATCATTTGAAATTTCAAACACTACACAAATGTGGGTCATATACTGAAGTCGTTTCTTTGACGAAGCACTGAATAATTATTATTTTGTAAGAGACAGGAGACCCATTGTACCCCAAACTACTGTGGTAAATTTTACCTTGATCATTAACTATTGTTAAGATGAAATAATGTAATTATCTCATTGATTCCCTTAAAGATATGGTCTTGATGTGGAAGAGGATTTACTGTAAAGCACCTTAGCCAATAATAAATAACACACTGACTAATTGTTTGAACCACTGAAACGTCATTCACCCCTCTTTTTAAAAGTACCACATCAATGCTGAAAATAGACGATTGTCAAATCTCCAACACTATGTCCCCAGCTAATCCCATGCGATCTCTTGAAAAGTCAGTGGACAGGTTTAAAGGCTATAAGATTTCTATAGCACCTAAAAAACTCAAAATAATAAAACTATGATGGTTGGATTTAATTACAATGGACAAAAGTGATCTTTAAGGCCAAGAATTGAGAAGGTGAACATTTTGAAAGGTGACCTGTAGCGCTAATGATGCATGTATAAAAATCGAATATGCGTAAAGCTTTTTACTTAAACATACGAATGCTCAATCTTGAGGCTCTCTAAATTTAGGTGATTGTAATGGCTCGTATGTTTGGTTGTAAAGATAGTCATTCAAGTGTGGCCGAGCATATAAATTCCGCAAGTCCAACAAATCGGGTGTTAAGTCCTCTATCTTGCTCACACCTAATAATTTCATGTCAAGGTACATTTCGCTTTTAAGTAATTGAATTGCCTTCTTTACACCATCTTCGCCGTACGCAGAATTAGCATACAAGAAAGCTCTACCCAACCCCACACCTTTTGCACCCAAGCACAATGCCTTGATCACATCACTACCTCTACTAATTCCACCATCGACATAAACTTCAATTTTTTTATCCAATCCCCGTTCACGTAATACAGGCATCACTTCAGCTAAAATCTCAACTGGTGAACGGGCAAAATCAAGTTGTCTACCACCATGATTGGATAAAACCACAGCACTGACCCCATTATCTATCGCAATCAACACATCCTCTAATCTTTGAACACCTTTAATGGCAATGGGGATATCAGTAGCTTCTTTGAACTTTTGGATATCTTTCCAAGTTAAAATGGGATCTTTAAAAGCCATAATTGGGTCATTTTCTGCAACAAATGCAGTTACTTCATTATCATCACCATCACCAGTGCTAAAGACTCTGTGTCTCAAATCTTTCTCTCTTCTACCAAGCAATGCAGTGTCTACAGTTACAAATATACCCTTGATATCCTTCTTTTCACACGCTTTTATGGCATCATAAGCCTTTTCTCTATCAGGTAAGACATACAATTGAAACCATTGATTTGCACCGTCCGGTTTAGCATCAGTAATTTCATCAAAGGAAAATGAAGCTTGAGAAGAAATCATTTGAATGATATTTTCATCACCACATCCTCGTGCAATTGATAGCTCACCATCCTCATTTCCCAACCTTGCCTGAGCAGCTGCTGAGCAATAAAATGGAGCATCCACCTTTTCTCCTAAAAATTCTGTTGATATATCAATTTCACTAACATCCACCAACACCTTAGGGTGGAAAAATATTCTGTGATAAGCATAGTGGTTCTCTCTTAAAGAGATTTCATCATCCGCGGCTGATGAGTAATAGGCCCATGCATTAGGAGGGAGAATTTGTTTGGCTACGTACTCAAAATCGGATAGGTTGAACATATCCGACAATGGTGGCTTATTTTCCATCATCCTCTTTCTTTCTTCGGCATCCCCACTCTCAGTGATATCTGGCTCTTCATCCAATTCATCTATCAATGGGCCAACGTACGACTCCGGAGTTAAGAATTTGGCAAAGAAGTCCTTTGCGTGATATTTGTTAAAGATCTTGGAGGCATTTTTACCAGCATAGTGCATGATGATCTTTGCACCACCTGGATGGAGCGATAAAAAATCTGTCAAATCGTAAACATCACCATTGATAGCTACCCAAATTCTTGACTGCAACGTTGTATGTTTACTGAGTTCTTCGGATGAAACAGGAGTACCTGTTGGAGGGGAGTCTAAACGAATCTCGTTGGGTGTTAATAAGTAACTACCAGACACCAATACTGCAATCGACCCAATTGCTAACTTCCATTGGAGATTGTTCTTCAATGGTAAATGTCTTAACGCCTGCGAATAAGCCCGAACAGGAACAACTCGACGATACCTATGCGCTAAACGAGGAATTCGAGAACGAAGATACATGATCAATGTTATCGAATGAACTAGAATCAATTGAATGTAGCAGAGGAGGAGGAAAATACCATGGCTATTTATTGGCTGTCAAATCTGTGCCGTATAAGCCCGGAGTTACAACGCATAATCAAACTTCGGAATCGACATAATTTGATTGAACAAAGACGCTAGACTAAACTCCGGATAGAGTTAGTGCGCGAAATACACCTACAAAGACATTGCCATTCTATTGTAATATTCTGACTTATCTTCTAGAAGGTTATTACAACTATTGGTCACTTTATTGCCTTTGAAGGGATGATAATTCAATACCTAGCAGCAGCTCACCACCAGTTTGAGTGTTGGTAGCACTAGCCCCAAATCGACTATATTAACGCGGGAGTCAACAAAATATCAGGAAATACTAGGTGTTACCCCATACATCAACTATGCAGTCTTGTCTCCTATTTAAAGAAAAACCAATCGCTACCAGTTGATTTCAACATTTGATTTGGTAATGTCCACTGTAGAACGAACACGCCCCGAGAGTACGTTGTTGTACGCTTTGTGGGGAATTTTATCCGATGGATTCTGGTTTTGTTAAAACATTTGATATTACAGTGAGAGTCATATTATTATGGCAAACAAAAAACACGCTGTTCACTGCATATTATCCCCCGCGCAAACTTCCACAAACTACATAAACATTATTGGCCCTGCACCCCACACTACAAAATCTACAGTGGGCACAGCCGTGAAATCCTGGCACTCAGATACCGTCACCAGAAGCCACAAAGGCAGCTCAAGTCACTAAGCAACGTCTACAACCATACCCGTAACCATACCTATATAACCCAACACTAAGTGTGCATTTGTACCGTTGCTCACATAGCATATATATGTTTGCATAGGCCTTGACGCTGTTCATGGAATAATGATCTTCTCTTAGTAAATTCCACTTTGGTGGAGACCGTAGTGGGGTCTTTTGTCTTTTGTTCACCAACAATTGTAAAATGTAATGCGGAGAAAATTTCAAATGCAGAAGAGCGAGTCCGATGAAAACACTATACCTAAACGATCACTATAATAAAGGCAACTACTAGAGATCATTTAAGCAATGCCATATGAAGTGGCACATGGAGATCATGCGGCCAGTTCTTCCTACAGCAATCTCAAAGACTCCGAACGATATGTACCCATCACCAAAATCCAACAATCAATATTAGAAGCAATGCAATTACCTTCATATCAAAAGGCTGTTAGTCAAGAGGTATCAGATAAACAGCAACGAGGCACACGAACTAATAGTCGACCTAAAAAGTATTCACGTCCATGTGATGGATGTGCCTTCAAGAAAGTGCGATGCAGTGGCACAGTACCATGTACAAGATGTGTGCTGAATAAAGTTGAATGTACTAATGTTCGGATCCGTAAAAAATGTGGTCCTAAACCAAAAGAAATCATAGTAAACCATCAGACGACCTCGGAACTGCAGTCTTCTTCCAGATCTTCATCCACTTCAAACTCCCTGCTGAATTTGAATCAATCACGTCTAGGCATCTCATCTGAACCACTACTTTCATCTTCTAACTCAAACTCAAACTCAAACCCAAATTCAAATTCAAATCCAACCCAAGAGGTTCCTTCAACAAGGGATCATCATTTTATATTGAAAACATCAAGTTCTTCCAAAACAACTCGAGATTTCTTCAACGATGCTTCATTCGCGAAGTCGGATCGATATGCTCCACCCCAACGAATAGCTGAACTTGAGGGTTTCACAGACTTTTCAGATTCCCGGCAACCTGGCAACAGTAATTTTAGTTCAAGGCCTACAAATTCTGGGCCATCTGGGAAATCAGATCACACACTTCTAACCTTGGATGATCAACTACCAACTCTTCATGTATTTCAAACTTGGTACTATGGAGTATGGCCTGTGGTTTCAGTCCCGGATTTGATCAGCAAAATGGAAAGTATGTACATTGAAGAACCAATGTCTTACGACACTTCAGTTATTTACGCGTTGGCATTATCCATATGTGCAGCAATATCTCGTCAAGTTTCATTTCTTAGCCCTAAGAATGCTCAGATAGTCAACTGGAATAACAAAATAGATCCAAGTGTGTTTGCCAATGAATGTCTTAGAATAATTCATATATATAACCACAGGATGAAACCCAGCACTGAAACATTACTAGCGTCGTTCTTCTTATATGTTTATTACATTAATGACAAGGATGGGGTTAGTCCTGCCATTCTTTATTTGAGAGAAGCATTGGCCATTGCACAATTAATGAAATTACATGAGCCAAAGACCTACGAAGGTAAGACTACAATAGAATCTCATAGATTGAGCAAAATATACTATCTTTTATTAATCACTGAAAGATATACAAATATTCAGGAAGGTATTCCTGTTGTATTGGATGCCCTGATACCACTTCCTTCATTATATGATGAAGAATATCCATCTTTATTATCGGGTTTTACAGAATTAGCCAAGATCTTTCTGGCTCCAAACAGGAAATTTTTTGATCGGATGACCGTTTCAGTTAATCCAGAACAATTGAGTTCCGACATTATACTTCGAGATATTATGGGCGAAGGGTTTAATGATGCCAATAATAATTGGATTGTTGAGATTCAAAATCGATTAAACTTGGTTAAAATCCAACACCCTACTTCGTCTATTCAAGCAGCTAATATAATTCTTTCAAAGTATTGGATGATGTCTCTTGTATGGCATGCATCACATAGTAGTGGTATGATATCTCCTAGTGGAGATGATAACAATTGTTTAAGTGTTGCACATCCACATAAAATAGCCCATGACTTTCTCACGTCAATTTCAGAACTTCCTGTGTTTGCATTTGAGTCTAATGGTCCAGGGGTAGTGGTGAAATTGTTAGAAATTGCCAATGGACTAGCTGATTCTGCGGCTGAGGTTATTCATTTCAAAGCACCCATATCATTCCCCGTATCATCGATATACGATAGTATTCGAGCTGTTTTCGGGATGGTTTCCAAGTTCAAATCCAATTTCACATTACCTAATGGGCTCTATCAAAAGATTGAAACCATATTGAATAGTAGACAGATTATTCCAAATCCCTCAGTTCAACATAATGGTGCATATATTACTGAAATCAAAGAGGGAGAAGATATCTGCTCTGGAGCAGATATGATGCAGTCAACTTCAGTCTCTGAATCATCACGGGATTGTAAACCCGATTCAACGGGAATTGAATCGGAGCTTCAAACAAAAAATGGCTACTTAGCTCTGGATGAGATTGTCTCAAGAAACAGTAGTAGTGAATATCTTCGAGCATTATTCCATTCTAGTTTGAACTCTCAGGTAACAAGTCCTACCGTGGGGGAAAGTCCATTTGGATATTACTTTAATGGCGAAGGAACTACTACTAATCCTGAAATTACAGATGAGTATGCCATTGCTAATAAAGAGTCAATGGAATAACAGTGACATGGTGCATGATATCACAATGCATATTATGAGTTATGTACGAGCTTATATATAAATGAATAAGTCATATGACAAAGAATATGACATATATAATCTATGTATCTTATACCTATACCACATCACATTCTGTCTACGCCGTAGACAGAATGTGACATGTCTTGCTATATTCCACGTACTATTAAACCTACCCTCTTGAAACGATATTGACGACATTCACCAAAATTTCTATTAATTCCTCACAGTGTCTCCATGTTATATACGGCTGCGAAAACCGGTGGCCCTACACAGGCATCACAAAATCATTGGTTTTCCCTTTTGGGAGTTACATAAACAAGACTGGGTAAACAGATCATAGCAAGAATTCAGTGTCTGTTTAACTCAACTAGTGAATAGTGTCTGGTGTTGGATACAACAGGATAATAGTTGTTTACTGACGTTGAAGCCGTTAGATGTACCCAAGTTCTACGATATTGACTACCACGTGAGCCACGCATAAAGCATACCATTCTTAAAGATAGCATCAGCAGTATTTGTGTGTACATCATCATCACCGTTAAATGAGTATCAGCGAAGAGTATGAACTGTTGGAGGTGATAGGAAAAGGCTCCTTTGGAACAGTTCGAAGAGTACGAAGAATAGTCGACGGAGAGATCTTTGTAAGGAAAGAGATTGAATACACCTCAATGAATACCCATGAAAGAATGCAAACCATTTCCGAGCTTCGAATATTAAGAGAACTTAACCATCCAAACATCGTCAAATATTACAGTCATGAACATTTCCTGGATAGGAAACTTATTCATATTTATATGGAATATTGTGAAGGAGGAGATTTGGCTCATTGCATTAAAAGATTCAAGAGTTGTAAAGAACGTGTACCTGAAACATTCATTTGGAAAGTTCTAATACAAATCTTATTGGCATTGCATAAATGCCACTATGGGATAGATGCTCCAAAGGATAATTTACTGGATCTTGGAGATCACTCTGAACCAACGATAAACAATGAAACCGTCATCATACATAGAGACATTAAGCCCGACAATATCTTTTTAACAAGTTCTGATAAGACCATTAAACTTGGTGATTTCGGGTTAGCTAAGATGATAACATCTCAGAATGATTTTGCCAAAACTTATGTGGGGACTCCTTATTATATGTCTCCAGAAGTACTAATGGACAACCCCTATACACCAGTATGTGATATCTGGTCGTTGGGGTGTGTTATTTATGAGCTCTGTACGTTACAGCCTCCGTTCCAAGCAAAGACTCATTTACAATTACAGACTAAGATTAAGCAAGGGGTTTTAAATCCTTTACCCACTTGTTATTCATCCCAACTTCAATCGGTGGTCGATCAATGTATAGTTGTGGACCCCAATGAGAGAGCCTCATGTTTTGATCTTCTACAGATGCTCACTGTCAAGTTTGTTCGGAAGGAGCTGGAACTACAGGAGTTAGTGATTACATTAAAAGAGTTCCAAGAGCAGTTGACCATTAAAAATGGAGAATTGAAAAAGAAAGAACAGTATTTGGGAAACTTAGAAAGAAAACTTCAGCTTGAACAGGAAACATTGGATGAGAAATATGAATCCATGCAACGGAAATTGAGTCTCCATAAGAAACAATTTGAAGAGGACTTACTTGAAGAGTTTGAAGCTCGGAAAAAGCAAATGGATCTTGAATTGAAAGAAGTCCGTTTAGGTTATCAGAGAGAATTTAAACTAGTTGTAGAGCAAGAAGTCCAGTTTAGAGTTAAGGAATATTTAGCTAAGCAGCAACAGCAACAACAACAACAACAACCATATAATGGAGATACTGGTTTACGAACTGCATCCCTGAATCCTCCTGTGTCCCATAATGTCAAGTTAAAAGGTCCCAAAGACTTGACTAGTGAAGAATTCTTATCGGAGAAATTACAATTGGGTGTAAGAAGGACACCGTTGAAAGCTCGAAATGAAGATCATGAGTTCACTTCCCATTCATCTGCTAAGCTCTTGGGTACAGGTGGTGGTGGTAGTGGTGGTGGTGTTTCTCCTACTAGATATCATCAAATGACAGAGAAGAGAAGAGTAACAGATGAAATGGAGCGCATGACTCTTGATAAGAGATGTACACCTGATTTTGACGAAGTATACCTTAGAAGAAACGCAAGGTATTAAATCATTAACATTATTATTGGTATTATTATTATTAATATTATTATATAGTCATTTTCTTATATTGCATTACGTTAATTTAATCTGACCATTTTTCACCGGTCAAAGATTCATAGGCTTCAATGTACTTGGCCTTGGATTTGGTGATAATCTCCTCTGTCATAGAAACACCATCTTTTCCAGCCAACCCATTGGAAGTCAACCAATCTCTCAAGAATTGCTTATCGTAAGAGTCCTGTGATTGGCCAAGCTTGAAGGTAGATGCATTCCAGAATCTGGAGGAGTCAGGGGTCAACACTTCATCAACAAGTACAATGTTACCCTCACTGTCTAATCCGAATTCGAACTTGGTATCAGCAATGATGATTCCTTTTGTCTTTGCAAACTCCTTGGCTTTGGAATACAACTCAATGGCTTTAGAAGCAAGTTGGTCACACAATTGCTTGCCGACAATCTCAGCAGCCTTCTCGGGAGAAATGTTTTCATCATGCTCTCCTTGTTCAGCCTTTGTTGAAGGTGTGAAGATTGGTGTTGGGAACTCTTGTGATTCTTGTAAACCAGCTTCTGCAGGTAACCCATGGACAGTCTGAGTCTTCTTGTATTCCTTCCAAGCAGATCCGGTGATGTAACCTCTGACAATGACTTCTAAGGGAATCAACTTCAATTTTCTAACCAAAAGAGATCTTCCTGAAAGTTGATCTTTATATTTGGGCTCAGATAATTCTTTAGGTAACTTGGCAAACAAACTAGCGTCGTCGTTCTTGGTCAAAATCAAATGGTTGGGAATAGATTCACTCAAAAATTCGAACCAAAATTCAGACAATTTAGTCAATATCTTACCCTTGGACAGGATACCATTTTCCATTATAACATCATAAGCAGAGATTCTATCAGTAGCTACAAACAATAATGTAGCATCGTCAACTTGGTAGATGTCTCTAACTTTACCCCTGGCAATCAAAGGTAATATACCGTCGAGATTGGTTTGAGTTAAGGAGGCCATTATATGGGTGATTTAATAGTGTTAGATTATAGAAGAGTAGAGGTCAAAATCTTGGTTTGTCTCATCACTTTTCCTAATGTTGAATTATATTGAATAAAGATTGACTCCGATCCGGTTCAGAGTCAAGTGAACCACTGTCTTAAATGAGACAAATAGAAATTTTATGTAAGCAATTACGTAATAATACGATTTAACCCTTTTGAGTTGAAACGTCATTTATCTGAAAGTTCTCGTATTCTAACTGGAATAGACATTTTAAACAAATCTGAACGCTTTAATGCCAATTGGTAAGAGTGGACACAAACTGCGTCCACACCGTTCAAGGGGTCAAGTACTCAGCCACTTCCACAATAAATGGAATGATCGTCGCTTTGGAATTTCCTATTCCTAGGCTAGGAACGAACATAAAACGCACCTAAAAATAGGGGCTGGTGCGGAGTAGGTGCAGACATTTTTTGGTATACGGTGTCAGATCACGAAGCAATTTTTGACGCATTTGACACCTGTCAAAAGTTGTGTCGTGATCGTTTTAGATTTGGTAAATTTTCTATTGTGTTTGGTAAACAATCTACTTAACACAAGGCGTATTATTTTTTGTCTGGTTTCAAGTGGATCGTGGATCGACGGTTATGTCTGAAATTTCATACGATCATACAAAATAATATACAAAATAATATATGTTATAAGGTTGTCCGACAAATTAGTGTTTATAATTTCAAGTTGTCGAAATGTGAGGCGGCCCTAACCTCATCAATTGCTGAATATAAAAGGTGCACAATCTCTCCATTTTGTCACAATTCTTTATGTCATTCATTAAAGCATAAAAAAAGTAATATAATATAAAATGTTCGGTTTCGGTGATCACTACGAAGAAGTTAACTCTGGTAACCATGAGGGTAAGTTCTCTCATGAAATGGTAGCGGGTGCTGCTTCATTCGGTGCTATGAAGATTTTTGAAGATAGACAAAGATCTGAAGGTAAGCCAGTTTCCCATGCCTTTGCTAAGGAATTGCTTGCTGGTTTTGTTGGTGGTGAAGTTGACAAGTTGGTTGAAACTAAGGGTTTGGACTACATGGACTCCAGAAAGCTTAAAGAACAAGCTGTTGACAATGCCTACAGACAATACGATGCTAACTACGGTGACAGAGACCAATGGCACCCAGATTATGAACCTAAGTTCAACTACCAAGATGATAGATACAACAGATACTAAATATAATATACGAATGAATACTTTTCTTATAATTGATTGTAATGACACCGGAACACCCATCATGTAATTTAGGTGTATATCCATAGGTGTAGATACAAACACCCGAACACCAGTAGTGCCTTCTTTATTTGTGGTAAAATAAGATAAATTTTCAATTAAACTTACGATGAATACTCCAAATCTTCACAACCGAAATCAATACGGAACCAAATTCAACAATAAAGTCGCAGATATTTGATATGATTTGTTGCTATAAAATGGATCTACTATTTGTATAGTCATATTTTATTCAGATATATTTGGGTTATCCTTAGTTACCCGCAAACTGGGCACCTTCCACATTTCAAACAGCGACATTACATAAGGAACACCATTTTATTACATAAGCAACATAAATAAAGTAAGGTACGTATTGTGACGCGTATACTTGAAAACTAATACTTCATTTATACTGTTTCTTCTACAATCCACTTAGTAAGAGACACTAGTTGATATCATGTCGAGTACGCGTCCTGATTTAAAGTTTACTGATGCCGGGGACGAACGTCTGTTCTACCATAAATACGCCAATTTACCTCCTAAGGATGCAAATACCATTAGAATAGTTGATCACAATAATAAGGATTATTTCACCGTATTGAACGAAGATGCAGACTTAATTGCAAACAATATCTATAAGACTCAGGCTGTGGTCAAGTATAACCAGAACGGGAAGCATCGCTACGTAACGATATCACCCCAAGTGCTTACCAATAACGTTCTACGCTTTTGTCTTATCCAGAACCAATACAAGGTGGAGTTCTACAACAACAAAACGTATGAATTAATATGTATGGCTACACCTGGAAATTTGGAGGCGTTATCCAACGAATATGAAGTCAATCTAGAAGGCTTGTTTCTGGATGGTTCAACACCTGTGGCTGCAGCAATCAAATTCCAGAACACTACAACTGAAGTTGGTACCAACACAAAACATATAGGTGTTTGTTTGGTTGATTTACTGAGTTCTGAGATGCAAATTTCTGAATTTGAAGACAACGACTTATACTCGAATTTGGAAAGTTTAATATTGCAATTGGGAATTAAGGAAGTCATTGTTCCTTCAAACTATGATCCCCTGAACACCGCAACCTCTCAAGATTACGCCAAATTCTTTCAAGTATTGGATCGGATTGGTGGTCTTGTGATTACATCAGTGAAATCATCATCGTTTAATGCCAAGGATATTGAGCAAGATTTAAGTAAATTAGTTGTCTCTGACAAAAGAGATTTAGAACACTCAGAGGAAAAAAGTATTGAAGTGATTCTTGCAAGTAAGGGCATAGATATTAATTCAATGCCACTTTCATTTTCATGCTGTAATGCCATAATTGCCTATTTGGAGTTATTGTCATTGAACTCGGTTTTCACTTTAAACAAGTACATTTTGTCTAACTTTATGAAGTTGGATGCACTGACATTAAGAGCATTGAATATTTTCCCATCATCTTTAAACAGTAAAGTGCCAACTAAACAATCACAAACAGTTACTTCGATTTATGAACTTTTGAACAAATGCAAAACCAATGCTGGTTCAAGATTACTTTCTCAATGGTTGAAACAACCTTTGACCAACTTGAAAATGATTAAAGAAAGACAACAATTGGTCAAGTCGTTAATCGAGGACACTAATTTGAGGATCTTTTTCACACAAGAGTTTTTACCAAAAGTACCTGATATCAAGAGACTTATTAAAAAGCTTTCCATTGGGTTCAAACGTTTGGATGGTAATTCCTCAGGTGGTGAAAATAAAAAATTGGAAGACGTAGTTCGTCTTTATCAATTAGTATTGATATTACCAAGTTTAGTGGAATTCTTGGAAATGGTATTACAAGACACCAATGATGAACTTAAAAAGCAACTCATTACAGAAATATGGTATAATCCTATAAAAGAGGCATATTTACCTCTTATTAAATTTCAAGAATTGGTGGAAACAACCATTGATTTATCTCCATTAGAGTCTACCTCAGCTCATGATTTGTTTTCCAATGACTTTAATATTAGGCCTGAATTTGATGAGGATTTGATTGCAATTAATGAAAAAATCCAACTGAACCTTGAAGCCATGAAGGCTATCCACCTAGAGGTTGGCGAGGATCTTAACATGGACATTGATAAGAAATTGAAATTAGAGAAGCATCAACAGCATGGTTGGTGTTTCAGAGTAACTCGTAACGATTCTGTGGTTTTACGTAATACTGGGAAGAAGTATAATCAATTGCAAACCGTGAAGGCTGGTGTTTATTTTACAACTAGGGAATTACAGGCTTCATCTCAAGAGTATACTCAATTATCCCAATCATACAACCTGAAGCAGAGAGAATTAGTTAAAGAGATCATTTCCATCAGTTTAACTTATTCTACAGTATTCACAAGGTTAGGGTTAACCTTATCTCATGTTGATGTGATTACAGCTTTTGCCAACAGTGCAATATTCGCCCCTACTCCCTTCACTCAACCCATTTTACATCCATTGGCATCAACACTTGAGAGCGATGAGTATACTGATAGACAGATTCGTTTACATAATGCTAGACACCCAGTTTTGGAAGTTCAAGATGATGTTAACTTTATTGCTAATGATGTTCTTATGTCTAATCCTGGGAGACCTGATGAAAGATTAGGAAAGAGCTTTGCCATAATTACAGGACCAAATATGGGTGGTAAGTCTACGTATATCAGACAAGTAGGTGTGATTGCACTTATGGCTCAAATTGGTTCTTTTGTTCCTGTTGAAGGTGACGATGATGATCTTGCAACCCCAGAGCTTCCAATTTTTGATGCTATTTTATCAAGAGTAGGGGCCAGTGATTCACAATTGAAAGGTTTATCTACATTCATGATCGAAATGCTTGAAACATCATCAATCTTGAGTGCTGCAACACATAATTCATTGATTATCATCGATGAATTAGGTAGAGGTACCTCGACGTATGATGGGTTTGGACTTGCTTATGCTATCCTGGAATATATTATTACCTCTAGAAGATGCTTCACATTATTTGCTACCCATTTCCATGAATTAACAAAGTTGGCAGATAAATATCCCAACCAAGTGGAAAACTTACATGTTGTAGCTCATATTGAGAAGGAAGCCGAGGGGGACAAGGAAGATGATATTACATTGATGTATCGTGTGGAACCTGGTGTATCTGATAAATCCTTTGGTATTCATGTTGCTGATTTGGTACGGTTCCCCACCAAGATAATTAACATGGCCAAAAGGAAAGCGTCTCAGCTACAACTGGATGACACCGATACTTTAAGCAAAAAGACAAAATGTACTCCTTCAGAATACAAGGAAGGTCTTGAGAACATCAGTAGTATCTTGAAAGCTTGGAAATCAATGTGTTATGATTCTGATAAGAAAGAACTCAAATTCAGTGCAGACGAAACCGTTGAACGTTTAAGATCAATGGTAAGTAATGAATTTAAAGATATCATGGAGAATGATAAGTTGATCAAAGAGATTACTACTTTGCTTTAGACCCAAGTTCATGATAATAATTCTTAATCTATTAAAAGAAGAAGAAGAATAAAAAGTTCTAACCAACCAAATACGCTTTGAACGAAATGAAATGAAAAGAAAAGGTAAACGAAACACTATATGATAAAAAAAAGAGTTTAAAAGAAATAGAGCAGTAAAGTCATTGAATCTTTTTCGAGTCAATTGATATCAACTTTGCTTGCTGATCCAAATACTCTTTATCGAGGTCTGCCAAAGTCTTGATGGCTCTTGCTCTTTCCAATCCATGCTTGTCTACCAATGAAATATAAGGTAAACCATAGGCCCATTTGAAAGCATAGAATTTGTCTGTTCCTTGAAGAAAACATCTCAAGTATTCTTCATACACCAAATAGAAATAGACTCCGGTACCGGTGAAAATATGCCACCAGCCATGTCCTTCCAACACAAATCCATAAGGCATACCAATGGATCGTCTAGCAGAACGGACATGATGACAGAAATGAATGTCCATATTCCATAAAAAGTATCCCAACAAAAAGATGGCTACACCCGAGACCATTGTACGGAACAATTGTCTTTTAGCAACTGGATCAAAGACGTGTTTTTGAGTAAGGCCGATTGATCTTAAGATGATCCCTACATTTAAGAGAGCATAACCTGCTTGATGGATAGTGGGGTCTTTCCAGTATAAGTACACCAATGTTAAAGTATTGGCAGCCGTGAAGATTCCCAAGGCCACTAATAACGATTGAGATTTGGTTTTAAACTCACTAAACACCGACCAAAAGGGTATACAAGTGGCATAGATCATTGGTAGTTCATCTAAAAGTTGGAACTCGTATCTCAAGGTCATATGGAAGAGCCATGAACCTATACCCACCAATAAGAACCCCAAGGCACTAAATATGAATCTTGGTTCTAATTTATTGGTATAAGCTTTGACTATGGCAAACAGTGCGAGTACTATGAAGACTGAGTTGGTGACGGTGTTCAATGCCTCAGCAATGTATGTTGATACCACGTAGTTTTCTTCACACCAATCAATGGTGGAGGTGGGAATCCCCCAGAACCCATTTATTTGTTCTGGAGGATATGGTACAGCAAAGGGGAACATACTAGTGAGAAATAATGTCTCCTTCTTTCAATCTTTCTTTCTTATTAATAACTTGGTTCAAATGATGTTGCTTTCTTAAAGTGAGCAAAACAGGTGACAGAATCTCCTTTCCTTTTATCCCAATTGCATACTACAAATGGTTCAATGGCGATCAAAGATTGTCGAGGTTATATGGAGGCTCAAGGGACATTTGGCTTCGGGGAAACCGGAGTGGCCTGGATCAATTCGCAGTAGTGTGTACGAGAGCACAGTACATTATATTATAATGGAGTCGAGTATCACCGGATAATTACACTGTATTTACATTATAGTAACAATAGACTATCAATTTTACCGTCTATTACATATATCACAGCTATAAGACTATATTACAACAGAATATATTAAAGTACAACGTATCACTCACTGTGCTACAGCTGACAATTAGTGTACCATAACTCCATACTCTCCGTACTTTATGTATCCACAGCAACATATTATACAGTGTCATCAAATTATACAAATACACTACCTCTTCAAGGCTTATGGACTTTAGTCGTATATACTTTGGTTACGTAAAACCAGGCATTCATCACTGTAACGTGATTTAAATCATGTACAGTACCGAGGATAATTACAACCTAGTCGCAAAGAAGGTCGTGTTCAACACATCTTTTTGCAACTACATGACAGATAGAGTGTTTATGATGAGAGCTATACGCTAAGCTATCACTCATTCTCATACCATTCTAACCAACACTCGTCATTCAAAGGACGTGTAGTGTACAGATCGTACATTGTCATTTTCTCAATGTCTGTCTTATTCTTAGGTGCAGAATTTCCAATAGGTACTGGACTTGTAGATAACACTGGATCATTCTCCTTAGATGTGATCTCACACCAGTCTTCACATAATTTAGAATTACAATGCCAGTAGATGTTGGCAATGGCCATTTTCATTTCTATCTGAGCAACATTCATCCCAAGACACATTCGGATCCCTTTACCAAATGGCATCATGTATTTCTGTTGGGTAGTTATCCGAGAATTGTACTCCAATGGGGTCTCATGTTCATAAGGCATCCATCTTTCAGGGATCCAGTGTTCTGAATTGGGAAACACAGATTCAACACGATGCATTCCATACGGTAAACATGAAATTGTTGTTCCAACAGGAATACCAACTTGTTTGGATGTCTTGGAATCCTTGTTGTAAACATTCACATAATATGGTCTATCAACAATTCGGGGTTCAGCTCCAGGGATAGAAGTATGAACTCGAGAATTCTCCAACATTATCAGATCCAAGTACGGTAAGGAATCAACAGTTTCTAAATCTTCAATATAATCCTGAGGGCCTTTAGGTTTTCCAAAAGTCTTTTGAAGCTCTTCGATTAACTTTCTTTGAACTTTAAAATTACAAGGTCTCAGCAATTCAAACGTCAAAAATGCCAATTGAATGGCGGTTGTCTCATGTCCTGCAAATATATTGTCGGATAAGAAAGAATAGGCATTCTTCCCTGTCAAACCATTCTTCTTTAATTGTTCTAAAGTGGTCATATTTTGACCTTCACAAAATGAGGGAACATTGGCCTCAGCAACATCATACATTGCCAATTGCCATTCTTCAATAACAACGGATGCTTGTTTAATTCTACTGGATGCTGCCCAGTTCCAGAACCGAGGCATCAATGTAGTCCAGAATCCCATCAGTGCTTGCAAGGCATGAGTTGCAACAATTCCTCTCTGTTCAGGATGCTTCAACAAATTAGATCCATTTTCAACACCAAGCTCAAAAGCAGACACAACATCCATAGCTAACGAAGCAAAAAGTGGATAAACATCGATTCCCAAGTTTTTAGTTTTACTAGAAGGATTAAACCATTTTCCACCATCTTGGAGATTGAATCCCTTAGAGTGAATGTTTTCTTCACCTTTAGCGTTGATATAATCTGGTTGGTTTCCAGTAACCGAAGATTGGTAAATGTTGTCGACTACTAAACGAACCTTGTTAACAATGTTTTGACGAGTAGGGTTTTTATGAGAGAAAACAGCAGACTTAGAATACAAACTCATCACCAACTTCTTATAACCCAAGTGCCTATCATTTTCCAAACTAGAGAAGATGTTATCTTTGAAACCATGATTTCTAAAGTTCTCGTAGAAGGGTGATTTGGGGAAGTTCTTGATGTAAATGTCATTGATATACTTTGAGTCACCATTAACACTGATTTCAGTTGGAGAAAGGATAACTACGTCACCATATTTCTCATGAAGGTCTGATACCCGTCTAATCCACTTACCAACCCTTTGGTAGTGTAAAGCTGGGATTTTTGAAAGTCTGTGGATATATGGACCAGGAATATCTCTTAATGGGGAGAATACAAATGGATACAACACAAAGAAGTATAACCCAAATGTAACCAATAAGGTAAACAGGGTTTGTAAACTGTGCTGCAGCAAGTACACAATAACATCCAACAACATATTGATGATTGTGGAGAATGTCTAGTATTCTGCTTTTTTAAACTTGATACTTCTTCGGAGCTAAGGGGTTGTTAAGGGAAGGAGAAAGATCCAAGTAATTATAGTGAGTGTTAAAGAGAAAAAGGATGCTTATACTTTGGATTTAATATTAGATACCATTGCACTGTATGGAGCTGATAACCATATGATTTGAGCATTATCAATAACTTATATACAACTCACCAATGTGTGTGATTCAGGATATCATTAACGGTATTCACCTTTATCTTAGCGCGGTCCGACAAATTCCGTAATAGTCTTATTTCGGCATGAAATTCCGCTGTGCCTTATGGTTTGATTTCCACTGAAACTTTTTTGTCATCGCCATGCCTACACACGATAACACTGACAGTGTATTTCAAGAGCAACCGATGGTGGTTACAGTGTAAGTCAAGAGGACGCGAACTGCGGAAAGACGTTCCTACTGGGGCAGGTTGAAGTCACACAATATCTTCTCACATCAAGAACCATAGTATTTATCGGCTTCTGAGCCCGAAAAGGCTGCAATCATAATTCCGTGCTGCAAAATTGTGTACCCTCGATCAGTGGTTTATCTTTGAAAAAACTATGGTTCTCAGAGACAAACTAAATTTGACTACAATAAAGTTGATTCAACCAATGAATTTTCCCTTTTAACAAATTCTAACGATATTGTACACTCTAATTACTGTTTTGCTTGAGATATTGAGCAAATTTGCTTGTTTCGTGGATTCCACATTCTGTTTTAGCCTTACCCTTCCATCTACCTGAACGTTCATCTTCCCCTTCAGCTACTGGAACTGTTGAATGCCAGTCCCCCACAGACTTATACCCGAGATCAAGAAGTTCGTTATAAGGAACCTTATGTTCATCAACATATTGTTTCACTTGCTTGAAGTCCCAATTACAAAATGGATTGATTTTTATTGTGTTACTTGAAGCTTCGACTTCAATCACTGGCAATGAACCTCTAGCGCCTCCTTGAGATTTTCTTCTTCCTGTGAGAACTGCAACCACTCCTAACTCACTGTAAGCTCTTTGGGAAGGTTCAACCTTCACCAAGTAATCGTAGTAGTTGTCATTTGTTTCCCATAATTGTTCACCATATTTCTGAGCAAATTCAGTTTCAGTGGTAACTCCTAATGGTTGGAAAACGTGTAATGTTGGACCATATCTCTGTTTAATATTTTCCACTAAAGCTAAAGTCTGGGGAAAATGGTGAAGAGTATCAACGAAAATTAAATCAATAGGGTGCTTTCTCACTTCGTCTTCTTCATTGAAATCTAACTTGGAGATCATATCAATAGTAACCAAACCAGTCAAACCAAAGGCTGTGGTTTGAAACAAATTGGGAAACGTCACATATGCCCATCTGATGATCTCTTGTGGTGTTAAATACTGCAAATGCTTATTGAGATGTTCCAAATGTTCTGGAGTTAAAACCACCTTCAGGGTAGACGAAGTCATGATTGATTTTCAAACAACAAAAATTAAGCGATAAGTATTCCTTACGTATTGCTTATTTGTATATATACGCAAATTAAGGATCTTTGATTACTAACATGCTTTAAGCTTCATCTCTCGTCTTTCATCGGTATACCCTACCAAAATGGCAGATTACACGCCGAAGTTGCCTAATTGGGCTTTTGTCCGTGTTTTGCAATGACACGTGACCAAAGAGAAACTTAATGTCGTTTTCTTACAGCATCAAATGGATTGACCTCCTCCTTTTCTTCCAAATCCCACAAAGGTCGTGTCGCCAACGATATTATTTAGAGTACGAAACTGTAAAGGTCAAAAGTTTACGAACTTCAATTTGGGGAAAATTGTACAACACCGATCACATGCAAATGCTTATTCGTTGAGACGAGAGATAATAATAAACCACATCACATCGCTACTCATTCTTATTATAACCGTTGTAGATAACAGGGAAACTGACAGTTAGCAGTTTAGATAACTAGAGTTGTCTTTTTTATGTTACAATTTTTCGTCTTCTTTGTGGAGTTTGAATTGATTCTTTCAATTGCCGAGTTGGTTCGTATATAAGTTTCTCAACCTGCTTTCTCCTAAAACGACCTTTAACACACTTTAAACGTAATGCAAGGATCGTTAAAACACATTTCATCATCTATTGTTTAACTATTAGCTTAGAACGCAACCGTCATCCATTGTGCAGTATTTTTACTCCACCACAAACAGAGATCAATCTTGTTGGAGCAATCTGACCTAATATTAATCGCTTAAAAGAATCGTGCAAGCTAACCTACACCTCGTAAACGAACAACACAATTCATTGTAATATCACCGACCACCGACCCGTATACCCCTTTGGCGCGCATATTAACTCGATCTGTCAATGTATTCCATTTTCAGTGGCCTGCCTTGATGTGCATCCCTTTTGCCTTTTGCTGTGTAGGGGATTGCAACGAAAGGGGCGAATTCATAACACGGGAGTATTACGAATTTATTTCTGATTTGCGTAGCCCCCCTTTCGCCAACTACGACTGCTACTACTAATACTATTATTATTATTATTATTATTATTATTATTATTATTATTACTATTATTATTATAGTGTGTCTTTCTAATTACACACCGTAGTAACTATTTATATAGATGCACATATGTTGATACATTTTCAAATAAATTTCCTCTTTTTTGCTGTTACAGCATATGGAATATTTTAACTTATGAGCTTAGCTTAACCCAATCGCGTTGGTTTGGCATGTTCTTTGATGACTCCCAACTACTTGCTTTGTGTACAATGCCGTTCTCAATTACTTTTGAAATGGCCCTCTTCATCAAACACCCCCGATGCTGCTGTGGCTCGAGTTCCTAACTACACATTAACACCATACATTTTTCTAAATAGCTCAGTAGTCACTGCAGTCAGACTAATCCAATGCTCTTCATGTTTGGAAACGGTTGGGTATACATTTTCTTATCAATCTAGCACTACTCCTCCTAATAAGATCGTCTCCATAACTCCAGTGGCTGATGTCAATCCACATCCTCTCAAGACATTCGTTGATCAACTAGAAGTATTGGAAATGGACATTGCATTTAGAAGAATCCCCATGAATGAACACCGTTTAGATGGAGTATGCTGTTGGTATGGAGAACGGGTTATATCCATTGAACTGTTGTAAATAGCTTACCTCCTTAACAGGTTTATGGTAAAGGGCTTTCCTTTGGAAATAATTCATGCATTTCATTTATGCCCGCTATCACCTGCTTCTCAAGAACAAGAGTGAATGCTTATCCAAAATCTTGCATACAATCGTTGATTAAGAATGTGATGATCCTCTTTCTTTTTCGCAGCCATTTCGCACTTCAACATAGTGATTCACCATCATGCTTACTTTGACAACAAATTTAAAGCACTTACATGGTGTAAGAGTATTACACGACATCCACTAGTACATTAAAGGGAAACTGCTGGTGATCATGTCAATGGTTTTCATTATCGGAGCTAACAATCGATTAGAACCCTAAAGGACCCAATTGGCCATTGAACTAATATAAGTGTCAATTATCTATTGAGTCGAGAATGATTATTAGAGCCCTTGGAAAACTCAAACTTGATTACAACCAAACTAAATTCAAGGGCTCATTTTTAATCACAAAGTACTTCGATAGTGACGATGATCAAATGAAACGTTTTTACGGAAAACATTGGGTAAATTACTCTGGTATAAAGTGCTAGCTAGCTCGTTTGCATTAATAAGTAGTGGTTATAAAATTATTTATTATGTCTTGGCTTTTTGGTTGCAACTGTTGTTGCATCTGTAATTGCGCTTGTTGGTGATCAACCTCAAACAGAAAGAGAAATTCCTCCAAACTCATCTTGTCTACTTTCAGACTCAACTCCTTCTCTTTTTCAAAATTGGAGTTGATTTTACTCTTTAAAATGGATTTGTTCAATGATACAGCATTTGATTGACTCAATTGTCTTAATGGTTCTCTAGAGAATGTTCTAGAGAGAGTTCTTTTAACTGCTTGAATGGGTGTACTCCGTGTACTTTGGTTTTCCACAGCATATGAAGCACTTGCTCTAATACTACTTGAAGCAAACACTGGTATAATCACTGAACTAGGAGGTGCAATTCTGGACCTGCTATTATACATAAGCAAATGAGCATATGAATCAAACTTGACTGTATCATCTGAAAACTTTGTAGCCTTCTTTTTGGGTTGTAATATTTCATTGGCATTCTCTAAATCATTTTTATCTGAGCTTTCACTAGAAATAGGTACTCGAAGAGAGACTGGCAGAAAGGAATGATTCGACTCACACAAATAGGATAATGACGAACTAGCTGAAGATAAAGGACTTGTAGTAGGAACAAAAGTTTTAAGTCCAAGATAAGTTCTCAATTTGGTGATAAGATTCCAAGATCTTGTTCTGTGAACTTCTAAATCTGGAACCAGGTTCAAACTTGAATCCCAAAATTTAGATCCCGAAAGTGAACGTTGAAATGGTTTCCGATTGTCAAATTTTGGAGAAGAAAGACTCTCAGACTCCAAATTTGGTTCATATAATTTTGGCAGAAAATCGATGGTATCGAAGGAAATATCTATGATTGCAGAGTAATCAGTTTCAGGACTCTTGAAGTGGCTTTCAGCAAATAAAGCATGGATTTGAGGTGATTTAGGAGGATTGAGGAACCGCCGAGGTAGTGAAGGATGTAATTCAAAAGCCATTATGTATAGGATGGAGTTGGGTCCTTCTTCTTTAAATGAATGCAATAGCAAGCTCGCTTTTATGAATATTATAACGACTACCTCAAAGAAGGAACCATACAATAAGCGCTTGAAATGGTTGACTTATTCTTGATTGAATGTATGGGTGCAAAAGAAAAATTCGTAAGGGTCAATGACAATAAAATCCTCAATGCAGTTGATCCGAACCATCCATGCACCCAAGAGGTAGCGCGGACCAAGACTTTCTAGGAAACCACCGCCACACTTTTTCCAGAAATAATTGTTTTCCGTTTCAAAGCACAACTAATATAACTAGCATTAGAAGGCGACTAGAAACGTATGTGGAGTGAGGCTATGTAATGTAATGTAAATTAGAGCACTTCGGTGTTGTGAACAAAACAAACAAATAGTTATTAATAGCAATACTAAAAACCTGTGGATGTCAAGTTTGTACTCGGTATCCTTTTCCCCTTTTGCATTATAATGGAAGGGATTTTAGTTGTTTAGGGATCATCGCAAACAAAGCAAGACGCCTGTTTGCTTATTGTGTTTGAGAGTTAATTAGAAGGGTATAAGAGTTTAGATTGACACCAGCAGGAGACGACATCACGTAGATTACTTAACTACCAAAATACGTGGGTGCTGTTACATCCTATTGTGCTTAAGATACATGGACATGTAAGTAATTACCTTTATTGGACTTAGAAAGGTGTCGTATAGTGTCCGACGAATAGGAGGACATTGTTAAGTGATGAATACCTTTTGGATTACTGGAGATGATCGTGTGTCTGAAGAGGAAACGGGGGTGACTAATACGGCACCGGGAACACAAATGTGGTAAAAATAGTTCTGTGTCATAAAGGAAGAAAAGATCGGGATCTGTTTCATTTTTCTTTTGTATGTTTCAGGTGACGAGATGACATCATCAGACTCTTAATGCATTTTTGGATTGATTATTCACCAAAACACTCCCCAATAATTATCGTTGTATTGGAACGACTCGGAAGGGAGATAATAGAAAGTGTGCGTGACTGTAATGATGCATTGAACCAAGAATATAGAAATCACGCAGTATTACTATAATTTATGCAGTGTAAAACCAACAGTGATTGAACGTAGTCCAAAGACATAGTACAAATCATACATGCGTGCAAATATACATGCTTAGTTAACAATAAATATGCTACAAATCTATGAGTACCGCGCGCACTACGGTGTTCCTTCCTTTAATTTTAGTGTATGGGCTTCTCACTACACCATCCCCACGCCTTGTTGTACCTTCTTTTGGATGTGGTCTGGACTTGATGGAAGAAATAATCGGCCTATCAAAATATTTTTCCGATAAGATTTATCAAGAACCCCTTTTGCCAAAATAAACAAAGTTCATACACAACCTTTAATTTTTCACTTACTGTATAGTTGTTATTCTTGAAAGACTTCTTTAGTCTTCTACAACACCCATATATATTTAATCATTAACTTGTCTCGAAAGTCCTAACTTGCAATAGAAAGAGAACCAGAAACGGAGCACTGCTTAGACCTAACTATTACAATAGCGCTAGAGCGACATATATTTAATACTTTTCATTTGGAAGATCTGATACTATTGCTGTTTTCTAATGCGTAATCCTCCTCCTGCCAAGTTCACAAAGGAAACGGTATTGCCACCTACTGATCCCGCTTCTCCCTTCTTTACTAACTTACCCCCATCAAATACTCGTCCCGTGGATGAATTAGTACAGTACTTCAGACAGTGGAAACACTTTATTAAGGCGTTGATTGTATACTTGAAGGAAATAGCAGCCACCAAAGAGTTCAATGCTTCCATTAATTATCAGCTTATCTCTGCAATCTCCTTCCCAGGTTTGGAAGACTTGCCCAAGAAGGTCACCCAATGGATCCAAGATTCTTATAATAGTCCTACGTCAACTCCAAGACAAGAAGTAAAACGTTCTTTACTGGCTGATAACATAACCTCTACTAACAACACATCTACGGCTTCACTTTCATGTACTCAATCAAATCACACTACCACATCAACTAACTCATCTGATGGGAAAAGACCCCCTTTGTTCAGTAACAAGTCAAACTCATCCTTCTTGAAACTAGGTCTGAAAAGTCATCACAACCAACAACAACAATCCCTGTTACTTCCTCCAAAATCAAAAACACTGTCTAACCCTACATCTCCTACCTTACGTCCGGTTTCACATAAAAGGGACAACGCATCGATCTCATCCTTAACCAGTGTTCTTAGTTCAGGTGATGGCTCAAATCCTGAAAGAGGAGCCAAATTCGCAGACCCTCTTTCAAACGTAGAGCTTGAAAGCTTTGCCGCTTATTTTACTTCTAATTCCATTTTTACAGGAGTACCCACGATTTTGTTGAAGTATCATTTAAATGGCTATGGAGCTAATACCAAGTCACACCGAGACATCACCACGAAAATGATTCCCAGGTTGGAAAATCTCTTCAAGACAGTATCACTGAAGATCAAGGAGTTGAAAACGTATGTCAAGAACGATTCGTTTGCCAATACAGAGGTGTTAAAGGAGATCAGTAGAACAGGAAAGATTTTATCTGAGTTCACAAATGCAGTAGAAAGGTACAATGGACTGGTTCCAGTAGCAAAAGGCAGATACGTGGTTCCCATGCCTCTTGCTACCAAAACGAATCCATCATCAGAATTAAAGTCCGACGAAGAGGATGCAGATACAGATGCTTCAAAAAAAGGAACAACAACAACAGCACCAGATAATGATGAAGATAATACTGCTGTATCCGATGACCCATTTCTTGTTAAATTAAGACTAGATCATCAAATAAAGTATCAACTATTACAAGAGAATTACAAGTTTGCTTCTTATATGAACTTGCAAAATATAGCCCGAGACATATTTGCATATATGTATAAAGAATTGAGTTCTTTCCTTATGAAGTTGGGAAAGCTTTCAAGCAATGAATATGCATTTGGAAATGATCCTCTTGGGGGACTTTATTTAATGTTAAAGGAGAGATTGCAGACTACATCTAGTGAAGAGTTTGAGCATTTTGCTATTAATAATGCTGCATTTATCAACATTTATAAGGATTCAGGGGTCAATTTCAGAAAGGAAAGCAGACTTTTCTCTCATTTGAAGATTCCATATCATGATAGTATTCATTCAAAGTGTCTTCGATTTGGACCATTATACAAAAAGTCTAAGATTATGAAGAACTATTCGTGTCATTATTTCTTGTTGACTTGCAATTATTTACATGAATTCAAACTTGATATGAATTCAAATTCTGGAAATGAATCCATGAATGGTAATGGTGGCGGTACGGTGAAAAATAGTTCACTGAATCAGAAAAAGACTAAAGTTAAGGCTTTTATCGGTCCTGATGATATCCCAGTAAAATCCTACAATTTGAATGAATATTCCATCAAGCCTAAAAATGATGATGTCAAAGGTTTTAAATTTGTCCTTTGCAAAAGATCCAATATGTCTCGTAAGAGTACATTTAAATGTCTTGATGAACGTGAATTCGATGGATGGTACAATGATTTGTATGAGTTACTTAAATTTGGAAGTAGACATTTAGAACGATTTGCATTGGTTCAAGAGAAACTTGAGGCTAGAGATCTGGATTTAAGTCATACACTGAATAAGAAGAATCACGCAAATTTGAAGTTAGATTTGAAGAATCAACCAATGAATGTTCCTATTACACCCAATCTTTCACCATATACTTCGCACGAAGTTGGTATTTCAACGTCTTCATTGACTGTGAACAACCAGAATGAAGCCTTATCTGGGATATTCACTCCTAGGGTTATTTCTCCTAAACAGAGTCAGGAATTTCCATTCCATCAAGGTGGTAATTTTTCAGTTGATACCAACCAATCACTGTTTACTAGTGAATCTAGTCATCTGGTTACACCCGCACTAACTCCACCCAATGGAGGTATAGTTATGGATGAAGACAACACTCTTCAATTACAAGAACTGCAATTATTGAGAGAAAAGATCAATGAAGTTCAAAGACAACGGATGCAAGTAGAATTAGACGGGAATCATGTATTATTCTCCGATAATGAGTCTACTACGATTCCTACCTTTAGAGATGATTCTCAAATCTCACCCAATAGTTCCAGACCTCCATCATTCATTGAGGGCCATAACAACAACAACAACAACAACAACAACAACAACAATAGTAGTAGTCATACGACCAATGGTAATGGTCAAATGAACCCTCAGATAATAGTGAGTCATGAGTAGGATGTATAGTGGTTATTATATACCAAACAAAGCACACTGATGCATGCTACCAATGAGTGATGCTACCAGCTAGAAACGCGCATCGCATGTGATATCATTGTCCATGCTTGCTCGATACATTGCTAAATGTTGGGGCGGACTCCTTGAATTCAATGACGTTTAAATCTATACATTAAAAGCAACATTGGAATTCCATTATGTGGGTTCATGTTTCAATAGTGCGTTTCATTTTCAGTTGTTGATCCCGCGAATTGTTCCAGCATGATCTTATTAGGTGGAATAGCAATACGATGCTATATGAACGGATACAAATGGTGGCTAATTCCAGTTCAATTAATTGAACAGTCATAAATTAAACATATATTTACACATATATCTATATATATACACATATATCTATATATATACACATATATCTATATATTTACAAATATTTATCGATACCTTAAGGTCTAGTCATTCTTATTGTTATAATAATCTATTGCTGTTTGTGTTCGTGTTGGGGCTTAAAAGTACACTGCGAAATCTCTGAAATTAATTTGTGGTCAGCCATTAAGTTTGTTTCTTTCCTGCTACTATCAACTAATATATACAACATGTCTGGTAAAACAACTGGAACCAAGAGGTTTGACTCAGCAATTGCCAGTGACGCAGAGCTGGATGGTGAAGCCATCATAATTGAGGCCCCAACAGAAAGTGGTCCGCAACCTTTAATGAGAAGAAGTTCATCACTTTTTTCTCTTAGTAGTAAAGAAGATTTACCTAAACCTGAGGAAGTTGAATACAATGCCTTTATTGAAGATAATAGACACTTTTCGTTGATTAGAAACTTACATATGGCAGATTTCATTACACTTTTAAATGGGTTTTCAGGCTTCTATTCTATTATTAGTTGTTTAAGATATACATTAACTGGGCAAAGTCATTATGTTCAAAGAGCACATTTTTTCATTTGTTTAGGAATGTTTTTCGACTTTTTTGATGGTAGGGTTGCCAGATTAAGAAATAAATCCTCCTTGGTGGGTCAAGAATTGGATTCTTTAGCTGATTTAGTTTCCTTTGGTGTTGCACCTGCAAGTATTGCCTTTGCAATTGGATTTAGAACTACTACTGATGTTTTATTATTAACCTTTTGGGTATTATGTGGGTTAACGAGATTGGCTCGTTTCAATGTTACTGCTAATCATATTCCAAAGGACAAATCTGGTAAATCGAAGTATTTCGAAGGTTTACCAATTCCTAGTAATCTTTTTTGGGTTGCTTTCATGGCAGTTTTGGTTTATCGTGATGCCATTTTGGATAAATTACCTGGTGGTGTTGTATTTGTAGGTTCTTCATTTGAGTTCCATCCAGTGGCCTTGGGATTTTTCTTACAAGGTTGTGCTGAGATCTCCAAATCATTACACATCCCTAAACCATAAATTATATCAATATAATAATATTGCTGTTGCATTGGAATGTAAAAGAAGAGTAAAGTTGGCTTATTCTGACTATATACACAAAAGAAACTACGCTATTCTTTGAAACTCATGATTTTATCGTAGTCCTCTTTAGAAAAGTTACGGGGATCAAGAAGTCCCACGTCATTAATATCCATTCGAAATCGATGTTTATGAGAACTAATATCGTTATATTCACATTGATCCCAAAATGCTCGATGTAATTGTTTTAACTTGATTGCCAGTATATAGAATTTCCATTTCGAAACTAATGCTTCTCTTTCCGGACGCTGGTCAATTCCTAGACGTTTCAATTGTTCCTGATAATCACGTAGAACAACCATAAGATATGGCTTTTGCTCCAAACGATTCATGAGTTCTGTTATCTTGGATTGCTTGGGTGCTTGGTCCAATTGATTCTGGTATTGATCAGCTGCTTGAACATATTTGAGACTTCGTAATATAGGAGGAATCTTTGTGTTATATGATGGCTTTTCTGGAACTTTCCAGTCACTCATACACCTCACACTGGTTCTAATCCATTGAGGTCTCATTCTAATTATGGGGTTATAGGTTTTTAGCATTGAGTTCTTTTGATATTAAAGATTGGATTTCATAGAGGGAAATATTGATGCTTACTATATACAGGCTCTCATGGAGTTTGCAGTGAAGTGCAAGTTGATAGAGTGTAGCTAATGAGTGGTATCACGATAGTAAACCGCTTAACGATATATTTCTTCATATCTGTATATACATAATATGGCTAAATATATGATAATTATTAGTTATTACACGATGATAGAGTAGTGCAATGTATTGTAATAACAATTGAAATACAATAGAGACTAAAACACTACAAGTGATGAACAGAAAGAGAGTGGAGTAAATGAATATGGAGTAGAAGGTTTCGTTCTAATAGTACGCAATTCTATAACTGATCAATGCTTGTTAGGTTATATGTTTTGATAGGTCACGTGATCACAGAATCAGTAATGTTTCGGAAAAATTTTCAGTATAGTGCGTGTATGAGTTTTTACCCCAACATCAGTTTTACTCTCTAGCTACAACTACAAACTACATAATCATGTTCAGACAAGCTACAGTAGCGGCTGGCCGTGTGCTTGCGCACGGAGGTGGTGTTCCTAATATCACATTGCGCCAACCAGCAATTATGAATACTGTTACTCGGATGAGTGTTTCAAGACCTTATACTACCAACAAGCCAAATAACAGCAAGAAGGAAGCAACTAAGACCGAGTCGATCTTAACTGATGATATCTTGGCACGTGCTGGGTTTGAGGAAACCGCTGACGAACTCAGAAAGAAAGAACCAACTGAAGAAAATGAACAAGATCAATCTGGTGAATCAGGAGAAGAACAAGGGTCCAAGAAGAGAAGAAGAAGACAAACTTCCAAAGATATCAAGAGAGAAAAAGCAGCAAATTGGTTCTATTTGTCTACTCTTGTAGGTTTAGTTGGTGGAGTTGGTTACATGAGCCGTGATTGGACATCTGAAGAAGAACAAACTGCTCTTGATGGTAAAGATATCGATAATGGATACACCCCTCAATTAATGTGGAGTCGTCTTCAAAAGAGATGGAATGGTCTTTTCTCCTTCTTCTCCGAACCGGCATTCGAAAACTTATTGCCACCTCCTGCTCCAGAAGCATATAGAAGACCTTATACTTTGGTTTTAACCTTGGATGATTTGTTGATCCACTCCGAATGGGATACTAAGAATGGATGGAGAACAGCTAAGAGACCAGGTGTTGACTACTTTTTGGGTTATTTGAGTCAATACTATGAAATTGTTATTTTTGCAACCAATTATCAAATGTATTCTGAAAAGATTGTTCAAAAGTTAGATCCTTATCGTGGCTTTATCTCTTATCAATTATACAGAGAAGCCTGTCGTTACAAGGATGGTAAACTGATTAAAGATTTGAGCTTGTTGAACCGTGATTTAGCTAAGACTATTATTATTGATGTTGCTGATGAATCAGTATCTTCTCAACCAGAGAACGCTGTTGTTTTGAAGCCTTGGGATGGTAAATCAGATGATACTTTGGTTCGTTTAATTCCATGTTTGGAATACATGGCAGCCAGTAATCAAGCTGATGTTAGACAATTTTTGTCTAATTTCAATGATAAGTCAAATATTGTTCCTGAGTTCGAAGCTAAGGAACAAAAAATGAGAGAAAAATGGAGACAAGATAATCAAAATGTTCTTTCTAAAGCTGGTAAGCCCAATGCTGGTGCATTTTTGGCTAAACTAATGGGATTACATATGCCAAACACTGAACCTAAAATGCCATTAGATGTGATTCGTGAAACTGGTCAAAAGAACTACGAGCACTTTATTTCTTATTTGAAGGAAACAGCACCCATTAATGAAGAACATGAACGATTGATGAAGGAGAAGTTTGGTGAAGTCAAGTTGGCTGATTATTTGACTGGGAACACTCCTACTCAAGAAGAAATAATTGAATTCCAAAAGCAATTGCAGGAACAAGAGATGCAACGTCAAAAGGAAAAGCAAGAAAAACTTCGTGAACAAATGAAGCAACAACAACAACAAAAGTAATCTTACTGATATGAAAATGAAATTGATTGGAGCCACAACTGAACTCTATTACATTACATATAAGGCATTTGTAAGAAATGTTCACCTTAGGCTGGAACAGTTTCTGACGATGTAACGAATTTAAGATGTGGTCAATAAGTGTATTTGGTCCTGTGTATATAGAATGCCTAGTATAGTATAAATCTTGTTAGATAAGTACAACCATTATGGGTGCATATAAGTTATAAGCAAGTAGGAAGATTTAATACGCATATACGCTACGTCACGTGACCAATAGATATTGCCGAGTTTCGGACACCAGATTTATTTATCAAACAAAAGTTTGTTGCCGTTGACGGCCATTTGCCCCGTTACATACACGACTACTGATGAAATAGATAAAAATTTGTAGTGTCACAAACTGCCCTTGTCAACTGATATAAGCAAATTAGAATCTCCACAACATAATCTCCGGTCCCCTTCCGTTTTCCTATAACCATCCAGAACGTACCCTAAGTGCACTTCTATATCCAACACATTTGACCTGTTGGACACCCGAGTGTCAAACTGTATACCTGAAGGCTTGCAACTGAACCAACCCATCTGTTCGTTTATTGGTTAGAATATTCTCCATATTCTGACATCATCATCAGTTGAACTCATTTGCATTTGAATATAGGTAATACTTGTATTGAATACTTGCTTTTTCTATGGCAGTGAACTCGATATCCATTGTTCCGAGATCAGGACCGGCGTTGGCTCCATCGCCTCCCGCCCCTCTTCATTTACAGGGCAGAACACTGATTCTGAAACCGCAACAACAGCAACAGCAACAGCAGCATCAACAGAAGCCACATCCACAACTACAGAAACAACTACAGCACAAGCCAAAACCAAATTCTCAACTAAAGCATGATCAACAGCAACAACGTAATCAAATACACCACTCTGTGGCGAAATCTTCTCCACCTTCAACCGGAAGTTCTCCCATAGACATGGCATCCCCCGTCGCACAAGTATCTATATCAGCTGGCTCTTCGTCTTCTTCACTAAAAATAGGCACATCCAAGGATTGGGTGCTACCTCCCCGTCCGAAACCAGGAAGAAAGCCAGCAGTTGATACGCCTGTTTCCAAGAGAAAGGCACAGAATAGAGCAGCTCAAAGAGCGTTTAGAGAAAGAAGAGCCAATCGTGTTCAAGAGTTGGAACAGAAACTTAGTGAGGTGGAGAAGGAGAATGAACTTAAGGAATTGGGCTTTATTAACACTATTACCAAGTTACAGGCTGAGAATAAATACTTGAAACGGTCATTAGAACAATTACGACTTGATGTTGATGCTCTTTCTTCCAATAAAAGAAAGAACCCACATAATTCGCCTTCTCCTGGTGGATTTTCTAGATCTACTTCTTCAAAGAGTACACCGATAGCCCTTAATGGCTGTACACCTCCTCAACCCGCAAATTCACCTAATTCCGATCTTTTATCAATCAGACCAATTGCTCCTTCCTTTCCGAAACACAATTCCCACGCAAGTACTGCTTCTACTTCATCATCGGCTGGTGCGGATCTTAGAGGTGGCTCTTATGCTATCCAGCAAGTATCTCCAGCTCCTTCCATGGACTCACCTACACATGCAATGAATTCAACCACTAACGATGATGATAAGAGTTGTGGTATTTGCACCAGAGATGATTGCTTATGCGAAGAAGTTGGCTTGAAGGAAGTTGATCCTGATAGAGCCAGTGTTAAGTTAGAAGAACAATTGAAAACATTCAAACCCATGGCTGCAGTATCATTGAGAAGGAAGAGAGATATTGGTACAGTTCAAGAATTTGATTTCACCTCCAAATTTTCAACTAGAAAACCAATGCCAGATTTGAAGAAATTAAGATTGGCATCCAATTTTACTAATGAATCCACTGGTACCTTTAGATTGAGTAATGGCAATGATGATTCATTAACAAGTTTAACTGCATTAAAGAAGATGGATTTTGATGAAAATTCTCCAGTAGAAAATTGTGGGTTTTGCTCTGACGATACCCCTTGTGTCTGTCGAGAAGCAGCACAGGAGGCCGCTCGTTTGAATCAAGATATGTCAACAACGACTACTCCTGTTTCAGATCCAATGGATACTTTGAGTTCAAATGCATTACCTCCACTTCAAATCAAATCAAATCAAATCCAATTCCGTAAGACATCTCTTCCTGTCATGCATCCAGGTCCTTCTGTTGAAATCCAAAGCATATCCAATTTGACTCCTGGTGCGGTTCCAATTGTGGTCACACCCACACAGAGAAGCACTACTGTAATATTGGGCTCAGAGCAAGAACAAACCAACGGATGTACTGGGAACCCAGGTACATGTAGGCAATGCCAAACAGATCCAATGTCTACTTTATTCTGTACTACTGTTGCAAGTAAAGCCAAAAATGGGACTTCAGAAACTGAAGAACTGGACGAAGACGTAAATGAAGATGATGTAATGGAACCAGTTATTACTGCCGATGACTCCAATGCTACTACGGCTCCCACACCTCCAAATACAGTTACCACTCCAACAGCTTTAGGTACACCAGTTTCGGCACCAGGACTTTTACCTCATATTTCCAGACACAATTCGATCTCCATGAATATATCTAGTAGTCGAACAGAACCATTACCGATAGGCAGGTCAATGTCTCGTCCTGGTCCAGGGATTTTCATTCCTTGTTCTGATGCTTACAAAACGTTAAGCAGACATGAAAAGTTCAATAGCATGGATTTTGGTACTTTGGTAGGAAAGTTAACCACCAGAGGAATGCAAGTAGATGCATCTTCAGTTGCAAAGGTTTTAAGAGAATTGGATAAAAAGGTTTTTAATTAATATAATAGTTTAACTTCACATAATTAATGTCAAGGGTATTTAAGGTTGATTTAAAGACTTTACATTATATAAATTTCATTCGTTATTTCTGCTTAAAAAAAAGGTTATGTTACGTAAAAATGGACGAGTCCGGAGTCGAACCGGAGACCTTTCGCATGCTAAGCGAACGCGCTACCAACTACGCCACACGCCCATGAGGGTTGGAATGGTCCCTGGCGGGATCGAACCGCCGATTTTGGCGTTATTAGCACCACGCCTTAACCAACTGGGCCAAGGGACCTTTCTTGTTTTACAATAAAGTTGACAAAAAACATACGATCATAATCATCTACAATATGTTTTAAAAAAATCTCTAAAGCTAGTGGTATGTGATCTTCTACATAGTATAGGAGGATTTCCCCACCAGTATAGTGTCCTTCAAAAGAAGAGCATGTAATATTAAAGCACAGGTTGATAATTTACAACTCAAATTGAACCCTTTGTATTGGAAAATATGAATATATAATGTAGCTAAATAAGCATCTGCAATTAAAGATAAAACTGGTTACGTTACAATAATTATCTATGCCTTTATGAGGGAGATCTTGTAATCCCAATAGTTTTTCCGAATGGGATCATAAGTATCACCCAATTCGTTATATAACGAAATAGCCTTTTCGGTTTCCTTTGATGAAGTATAAATTTGGGCCAACAATTCAACTGCCATCGATGAAGTTACTTCAGGATCCACATACAGTAGACAAAAGTCCTTCAATTCAGTAATATCAAGCTTAAACTTATCATAGATACCAATTAAGTAATTCCAGGCTGATACATTTTGTGGTGATAGAGCTATTTTTTCTTTAACATACTCAATTTGATTTTTAACATGAGAATCTCCTTTCTCAAACATCAAATAAAACAAGTGCGACCAGGCAGAATTGTTACGAACATCAGTCTCAATAAGTTGTTGGATGAATTGGACTTCACGTTCATTGTCAAATAAATCAAACTGTTCCACAAACCACTTACGGTATGTCCACACATGATGATTCTTCAGATCTGAGTCTAACATTGCAGCCAAAATAGGGAACTCACGTTGGTAGTTATATTGTTTGAATAATCCTATTATTAGTTGTCTGTAATTCCATATTTGATAGTTCTTTTGATTGGCAAGTGCAATCTCTTCCAACCAATCAAGTTCTTCTTCTAATCTTTTCTCATCCTCAGAATACATGCTGCGCAAAATATCATATCGGTATAACCAGATAGAATAATGAGATGCCAAAAGACCAATACCTTGTTCTGTTAACCAAAGTGCTCTTTCACTATATTCTTCGCCTGCCATAAGACGCATTAAAATCCCCATAGTAGAGACATATTCTTCGGAATACATGATTGAACATGGTTGCCCCTCCCATTGGGTGTAATCAACTGGTTCCACATCTTCGAAGTCCTTATCCAAAGCAAAAGACATTTGTTAATCAAATTGTACTAGAACTATAATGAGTTATGGAAAATTGTTTCCGGTAGGGAAATGATAACAGTTATAAATGAGGAAAATACTAACACACCACAAGTCTTAACTTATATTCTGTATAGCCAGCAAGCTGTATTGGAAAGGGCCTATGTATAAGATACCTTTAGTGAATACAACTTTCATCTGTATCAGAGTTCAAGCATTTCCTTTTTGGGAGGAGCAATTAGGTTTTGTACGACAATTAGATACACTAAAAAAAGATATATTTCCGAGGCAATATCCCTCGGATATTGATGTGCTCTCCCCCGGTTTGGTTACTCCAGATTCCCGTTCGGGGAAATTTGTCCGCGGTGGTAACCTTTATCTTTTTGTCCTCGATGAAGCCATTTGACAGATGTGGCCCCGGGATTGTACCATATTGCCCTTGATCCATCTCTTCCGTTAATAATGGAGAGCGATTGGGCGATTCTACTACAAGCAGCTGTGGCAGGTGTGATAGTTTATGCTACAGCAAAGGTAATAACTGGGACCCGATCTCTGGTTCCTCTTTTAGCTATGGTATTTGTTGTAAGTAATGGATTAGGGAAAACAGAAGTGTTCAAAAGATACGTTCGTCTGGCGCACAGATATTGGATTAGGTTGAATCATGGTAGTTCCAGTGTTCATGGGCTAAGATCATTATCCGGTAATGAGGCTTACAAGGAATTGAGTGAAGCATCTCAATCAGAATTGGCAATAGCACTTAACTCATTAATGAACTACAGAAGTAATACAAAACGATCAAATGATCGTCGCAGAGAATTGTTCAAATTGATGTCATGGAGGCAACAGAATCTAGCTACGAAAACTGGCTATCTAAAGAGATTGGAATCTCTTGATTCACTCATTGTCGCAAACCAACGATTCTGTGACTCCATTATAGACTATACCTTGAGTCATTACGGTCTTGACAGTTTCGCAGTAAGAAAAATAAAACCTCATGGTGGAGGCGGTGGGTCGGCCTCCAATTCCAATTATCGTGTAGTCGAAGCACTTAGCCATTTTTTGCGCGATTGGCCAGATACCGAAATCTCACCAGAAATTGAACCTATGGTACAATTCGTGACGCAGCAATTGGAACGAATTTGTGGAAATAAAACTTCGTCATATTTAGATGGAGCAGATTTAGTGGTGCCTGGCTCTGGATTAGGCAGACTTTCATATGAATTGGCTAAACGGAATCCAAAATGGCAAGTAAGTTCAATCGAATACAGTGGACTCATGTCAATTTGCAACAGTTATGTGTTTAACGAAAATCCTAATCCTTTGACGACTTTCTACCCTTTCATACATGGAAATTCAAATATTATATGTGCTAAAGATCAGGCTCGAAGTATTACGTTCACACCAAGAGTTAAGCCCGGCAATCTTAATCATTTTTTTGGAGATTTCCGATTCTTTAAACTTGCTCCAAATTCTCAATCGACCAAGCCTTTAGTTATAGTTACTTGCTTTTTCATCGATACCGCGGAAAATTTGATTGAATATATCGATACCCTAAACAATTTAGCTTCATCTTCAAAACGAACAACCTATTGGATCAATGTGGGACCATTGAAATATGGCTCGGCTGCTCAAATTGAACCCACAGTGGAAGAACTTACGGAACTTCGTAAACTCATGGGCTGGAAAGATATCACAAATTTCTCTAGCATTGATGATGATGCCAACGATGGGTCCTTACCCAAACTTGTATCGTATATCACAGATACGAAATCGTTCTGGCAAGGATACTACGGAGTTCATGCATTCGCATGCAAGAAGACATAGATTAAATAGTAAAGCTTATTTGTTTTTTATTCAGAAGTATACTGTATATTCTTGGTAACCTCAAAAACCCAGAAGAGAACTCAAGTATTATTATTTACTAAGAAAATTTGTTTAGACTATTATACTTAAATTATTTTATTGTGATATCAAATCAGGGTATTTCAAAGCAAAATATCGCTGATTATGGAGTGAAAACTGCCCTGCCTTCATATTCATTGTTTCTCAACTTTTCTACGAATTCAGGCAATTTCTTCAAAGGTTGGATGGTATAAATCTGTGGTTTAACGAGTCCCTTCCTCACTAATTCTAAGCATTCTACCAAATCTTGACTTGTACCCCAGAATGTACCCAAAATTCTCACTTCCCTAAGTGCAAGATCAGACAAGTTGAATTTCAATTCAGCTGCTCCCAATCCAACTGGTACTACTGTACCCTTGGAACGAACATATTTCTGACAAATGTCAAATGTCTTTTGAACTGAAACAAAATCCACACAATGATCAAAAGATTGCACAGGTATCAGCTCTGGCAATGTTTCGTAAACAAAATCAGCACCCAATGCTTTTGCCAATTCTCTGGCCTTGTCCTTCTTTTCGACAACTGTGACAGTGGCTCCAAAAGCTTTAGCAATTTGAAGGCCACTTGAACCTAGACCACCACAACCCACAAATAATATATTGGAGGCCGGATTTAAATTCAATGCTTTGAGAGCATGATAAGGTGTAAGGACTGCATCAGTAATGGGAGATGCTACTTCCATGGGAACTCCTTCTGGAACTTTTATCAAGTTTTGAGGTCTGTTAACTAGTAAATATTGTTGGTATCCACCATCTTTACCTAAACCAAACCAACCGTGAACTAATGAATCAATACAGTCATTATCGGCACCTGTTCTGCAATGAGCACAAGAACCGCAACCATCTGGACCAGAAGCTACCACTTTTTGTCCTACATCCAAATGAGTTACTTTGTCACCAATGGCTGCGACTTCACCAGATATCTCATGACCCATAACGAAGTCATCACCAATCTCCAAATTATCATAAAGAACATGCAAATCGGAATGGCATAATGAAACGTGAGTTAATTTAACTAGAACATCTGTGGGACCAGGTGTTGGCACCGGCAAATCTTCATGAAGAACTAGTTTCTTAAGTTTATTGTCCAATTTAAATCCATATTGGACTTTGGGAATAACAGTACTCATGGCTCTTATAGCTGTGAGTCTTAAAGCTGATTGTAATGAGTAATTGAGTGATAAACTTGCAACCCTAGAAAGCATTGCCAATCACTTGTATTTATAATGTTTTATGAGGGAAATTGATTCCTTTTTCTGTTGTGCAAACATTGGGATAACTCATTTCTTATGTAGTACAATTCGAAGCTTTTCCACTAATGACAAATGGAGTGATTTTGCTTACTTGGGGGACATTTATCTAACATTGTCTACCTTGATCATCGATCGTAGTTTCCATCTCCTATACATTTACCTAGTGTATATGCAGGTTTGACCATACCATTGGCTACTATAATTAGTTTGAACTAAATATATGAAACTGGAGTGGTATTTGCTTCGTTATGGCCTTAAGGTCAAAGCTATACGGAACCTCCATTGTTTGTTCAATATAAAGGTTTGGTTACAATCGTTGTGGTCTTCACTTACGTTAACATTTCCGAGTAGTATCCGATTGAACAGGTGATCTTGATTATCTGCAGGAAACATGGGGTAAAATAGACCCCCAGAAGGTGACCCGTCTACTTGAACAATCAAGAAAGTCATTGATGTTCAAACTGGTATCCTGAAATCAGGTGGATATTTTGCATAGTGCAAAAGAGATCTACTCATCACTTTTTACTTCATAGTATGGAGATATTATGGAGGAACTATGCTTACAATGTGTAAGGCTTTTGAGAGAAAACACTACCTGGTAACATTATCACCAACAAATGTAAGTACCCGAAGTTATCCAGTTTTAAAGTCTGTTAATTTGTAACTTTCTTTCTTCATTTGATTCTTGTTCAATGATCCTGATTTTGTCTTTGCGGGTTGTCGTATTGGTAAATAGTTTGATTATAGTTAGTGTAGATAGAAACTAATGACAATACGTCTAGCGTTCTCTATTCTTTTTTGCACAACATACAAATTGTGTCTATTCCCTATACAAAGATTATATTTGTGATTGAAAGGGTTATATTCCCTTATTAATTTGAATGGTCTTATCTTCACCACCAGAAATAATACCAATTGCTTGGTCCCAACACACACCAAATACCTTTAATTTAGCTTTTGCTGCTTCTTCGTCATTTCTGGTGATAGTGTACATCGATCTATCACTTCTTACATCCCAAACCTTACATGTCCCATCATGAGATGCAGAAACAAACATCAGTTTGTTTGTGGGTGAGGCAGCTAAATCAACCACAAAGTTGGTATGGCCAACCAACTTCTTGAAGCTGGAACTGTCCTGTCTAGGGTCATGCAAGTTGATATGTCTGGCCAGTGATCCAGTAGCAATTAAGTTGTGTTCGGGCACGTGTAAAATAGACAATAACGAGTACCCAGTGGTTCGGGTATCAACATTCTTACCAGTAACTAAATCCCATGTTTTCACTGTATGATCCTGAGAACATGAATATCCGACAGTTGAATCCTTACCGTCAAAAATAACCCCTTCAACTGGTTGATTGTGACCTTCAAACATAGCCAATGGAGAACGACGTCTTATGGTAGAATCTTGAATAGCAAGCTTTCTTCTCTTTTTCGATGCTGTGGATAACTTTGATTCTTCATCATCTTTATTGAATTCAATTGCAGCCATTTCCTTATAATTAGTTGACCAGAAGCCTACTACATGATCATACCCAGCGGAAAGAATTCTATCACCTTGAACAGCCAAATTGACTGCGGGAGCCTTGTGACCTTCTAAAATGGCCAATGTTCTTCCGTTTTCAACATCTTCTTCATTATCAATGACTGATGCATTCTCGCCTTTAACCTTCCATAATCTTAATTGTCTATCGTTACCTGAAGTAACAATTCTTGTATCGGAAATGAATTTGACATTCTTTATGCTTCCACTATGTCCAGCCAATTGCTTTGTTATTTGACCTGACATGTTATAAGTACGTACAATACCATCATATCCACCACTGATGATGCTTTCTCCCTTCCAGGAATCCACTGACAGAATCCAGTCGTCGTTTTGGAACGATGCCAAGAATGAAGGTGGTAATATGGCTCTAGTATATTCAATATTAAGAACAACTTCATGAGATAACCCATTCTTCACAAGATAATCTTCTAATGAGGTTGTACTACGGATTATCTCTCCATTTATAAGAAAATCAAAGGGAACAGGGGTTTCAGATTGTAACAAGTGGTTAACAATCTCTGATAACCCAAATCTCTTCAAGCTTGTTGGTGCAAAAATGGGAGCATTATTTTCACTATTCAATTGTATTGTCTCATCATCTTCTTTGGTGAAGAATTTAACCTTCACAGACCCGTCAGACATATTTTATATATAATGGTTCCTAACAACAACTTTCTATTCACTACTCTCTATTTCAATTGATTATTGTACTAAAATTTTCCGATGAGCATCTCAATAGAATAAAAACAACGTGTCATATATTTCCTATTTAGGCAACAAGAGTCTTACATATCGGTACCCCCATACTATTATGTACAGCCAGCATATATATATATATGGATAAAGAAACATGGAAAGGACTCTGGAAAATGCTAATATGCTCCATTTCAAGCTACTTAAAGGAAAAATTCAAATATGCTGACAAAGAGACTTAAAAAGATTATGACAATAATCATCCAAGTAATTCTGTTTGTATTCTTCTCATTCATACTATCACTGGTGATATCAAGAAATTCCAAAAATACTTTACATCTGTCATTAAGAACTTGAACCCGTTCATCAATTTCCAAATATTCACGAACAGCATTATAAAGTGGATGTAATGCAGGTTCATCAGACCAAAAAAAATCAGGTGTATCCAAAATTGAAGAAGATAGATTAACATCAACTCTTAACTTGAAAAGCTTCCCTGATTTCCTTGTAATTTGTTGTCTTTTAAGACCAACACGTCCCGTTAAAGCCAATTTCTTTGGTAACTTCGAGATCAGTTGTAAAATATTCACCATTCGACTTTCAAATAAACATAATTTCGTCAGCTGTGCAATGGCATGTGACATTGTCAATTTTATTAAGTGATCAGCCGAACGAAGGGTTATCATATCATTGAAAATTCTTGGTCGTTGAATATAACTGTCATAATCAAAATGAAACTCTTCAGTTTCAATGTATTGCTCATCAATTGGATTGATAAGCAATGGCGGGGTATGACTTGCAAACATCAAATCAGCAAGGATGTTCTTCTCATGAATTTCAGAGAAATTCCAAAATACAACGATACCATAAGCGAAAACAAACATTTCACCATAGTGTTTCGAAAGCTCAATCTGTGATTCTAAAAATGAATGTGTAGATGAATTTGAAGAATCCGAGAGATTAGAAAGATTTTCTCGACTACCTCTTGAACGTCTCCTAAATTCATCGTGCTCCTGTCTGTCATTCTTGTTAGAGTCATGAGTTGATTCTCTGATCTCTTCTCCTTCAGCAAACTCAGAATCTTCGTTCAGAGATTGTTCTTTAGAAGTATCCAGACTCGAAGGATCTGCAGTTGTACTATCAAGGTCTTCTGTACGAGGACGTTCATCTGAGAGAATTGGAGGTGCAAAGAATTGTGGCTCAGAAGGATCAAATGGAGTTGCTTGATTATTATCGAACTCAGGATCCATGGAGTAATTATTAGCATCTTCTATGGTTTCAACCCCAGAATAATATTCATATAAATGATTGGCTTGTTCAGATTTTTTGATCAACTTATCCATATATTTTTTGCTTGAAGCTGATTTAGCAGAGTCGTTAGATCTCACTCTTAACCCATCATTACCCGGTAACAAAGGCAATGCATACGGAACATACAACGCTTCATCATATATTCTGGGCTTGACATTATGGTTGTCTTCAAGATATTTGCTTACTGCGTCTAGGTCAATTTCTTCACATATGAAGTATGCAGTCATCCTACTAAATTCTAATGCTCTTTCTTCTTTTGTTATCAACTCTGCCCTAGATCGTTGAATTTGATGTAACTGTGTCATGATATCTGCTACCGGAGTATAATTACTAGACACCAGCGGTGGGGACTGAGCTCTCATATGTTCAGGAATAAGCACTAACCTTTGAGAAGTCATAGACTTCCGCATGGGGAGTGATTGGGTAAGTTTTGGTATTGACCTGATATTCCCTCTACGATTTAAAATTGGTTCTACCATGTTGTAATTACCGTTCGAGGAGGAAGGACTCACACTTCTTAATGGTGGTGATCGGGAACGAGAATCTCGGGAGAGTGATGATGGCAACCTCCTTTGACCTGAAGGGATATCACTGGAATTACTAAGTAACTTGTCGATAGAAATATCTGTGTATCGATTAACACGATTCTTTAATCGATGTAAGTTTTGAGGATTAGAAGGATAAGACTTTCCCAGAATATCCAGATGATGTGGTTGTTGTTGCAGTTGTTGTTCTTGTTGCTTCTTCAAGCTATGACCTGCAAATGGTGCCCGGGCACCTTTGACTGAACTACTACGTACATCTGTAACCAAAATAGATGGTGACCGTTTAGCTGTCGGCCTAAAGGGTCTACCTTCCAGATCCGTTGGCTTGCGATGATGCATGGTTAAATTTCCCCTTATGCAAAATGAAATGTGATGATGAGTTTATGAACAATTAATGGAGGGATAGAGGAAATATGCAAAGCGGTTTTTAGTTTATAGCGTTAAGAATAAAATGTCTTTATAAATCATTCAACTGTTATGCAATAGATTTTATTAGGATTCAATTGGATATCAGGATTGGTGAACCCCTTGGAACTAATTAAATAGATGTCGTAATTGTAATATTCACAATGGGCGTCTTCTATTCTTGCGGAAAAATTAACAGGCGCTACCAAAACGGAACATTGTAACCTCCACGTGACCAAATTGTTAAAAGTCAGGTCACGTGACAGATGTCACTTTCTATTCAAGGTATAATGTTAGATTGATTTGGTTCATCATCATGAATATTCACCTATTGCTGAAGTTATACAAATCTATACTAAGATTAATATAACCCCCCCACAATTCTGCGACTGTACGAGAAACCGCCTTGTGTATTTGTAGTACTTATATATCACCTCTGATAGAAATTATAAGCTCATGGTCTTCATACCTAATATCAATGATCTACAATATACCTACTTTCAAGCATTCCATATATCGAATAAACCCTCGAGTCCATTAACTAAGTTCACTAATGGCCGCTACAGCCACGTAATCGTATTCGTATCACCTATTCACATAACACTATCAAAAGTTACTAATAGGGTGCACCGATTATGCGTAGTGCCCCTTTCATTATCGTTAACATGTTAACATACTACTTCTCCCACATTGTGCCTCGCACTACTACAAAGTACATACAGGCGAAGTATCTTTCAAAAATTTTTCATTTAGCGGCACAAAGCTACTCTTAGTATTAGAGAAGAACTTGAATCAATTCTGTTACATTCTGAGTAAGATAACAAACATCTTATTGTAATAGAATGTCGTTTATCTTATCAGTTGCTGCTAAGGCAGCAGCTGTTGCATATCCTGCTTTGATCGCAACCCTGTTTGTGAATGCAGCTGATGCAGTTGATGTTTCTATCCCCATTGAGTTTGTTGATGATAAAACTGTTAGCACTGAAGTAAAAGATGCTTCTGCACAATTGACTACCCCAGAAGGTTCCAAATTGACTGCACAAGCTGAAATCTTAGCTTATTTGTCCGAAAAGTTCCCAACTGTCTTGCCACTTGGTTCTTCTGAATGGATTCAATTTGCCTTGGATAAATTCTATATCAAGAACTTTAAGGAATTGTCCACTGATTTGGAAAAATTGGATAGCCATTTAAACTTCCGTTCGTTTATTAGTGGGTTCCAAATTTCTGCTGCCGATGTAGCAGTGTGGGGTGTTTTGAGAGCTAATCCTTTAATGGGTTCTGTGCTTAAGAATGGTGTTTACGCCAATATCTCAAGATGGTACGCTTTGTTAGTAGCAGATGGAAGATTCGATGCTGTTGTAGATACCATGATCAAAGATGTCAATGAATTGAGAAAGCAAGCCAAATTAGCAAAGTCTGGCGGTAAGAAAGAATCTCACAAGGCAAGTTTTGAAATTGACTTGCCAGAAGCAGAAATGGGTAAGGTTGTTACTCGTTTCCCTCCTGAACCTTCTGGATACTTGCACATTGGACATGCTAAGGCTGCTATCTTGAACGAATACTTTGCTCACCAATATAAGGGTAAGTTAATTATCAGATTCGATGACACTAACCCTACCAAGGAAAAGGAAGAATTCCAAAACTCTATTATTGAAGATTTGGCATTATTAGGTATCAAGGGTGATGTTATTACCTATTCTTCCGATTACTTTGATAAGATGTATGAATTAGCTGTTCAATTGATCAAAGAAGGAAAGGCTTACTGTGATGACACTCCATTAGAACAAATGAGAGCTGAAAGAATGGACGGTATTGCTTCTCAAAGAAGAGAACGTACAGTCGAAGAAAACTTGAAGATCTTCAATGAAGAAATGATGAACGGTACTGAAGAAGGTTTGAAGAACTGTGTTAGAGCCAAGATCGACTATAAACAACCAAACAAGGCATTGAGAGATCCTGTTATCTACAGATGTAACTTAACTCCTCATCACCGTACTGGTACTAAGTGGAAGATGTATCCTACATATGATTTCTGCGTCCCTGTTGTTGATTCCCTTGAAGGTGTTACTCATGCTTTGAGAACAAATGAATATAGAGACCGTAACCCTCAATACGAATGGATATTGAACGCATTGAATTTGCGTAAGGTTCACATTTGGGATTTCGGCCGTATCAACTTTGTTAGAACCTTGTTGTCTAAGAGGAAGTTGCAATGGTTTGTTGACAAGAAGTACGTTCCTAACTGGGATGATCCAAGATTCCCAACAGTCAGAGGTGTTAGAAGAAGAGGTATGACTGTTGAAGGTTTAAGAAACTTTATTATTTCCCAAGGTCCATCTAGAAACATTATCAACTTGGATTGGTCTTTGATTTGGGCCATGAACAAGAAGATTATTGATCCAGTTTGTCCAAGATATACAGCAGTTGATTCCATCAACGCCGTTCCTATCAAGTTGGTTGATGGTCCTGCCACTCCAATTACAGAACAAAAGCCCAAGCATAAGAAGAATGCCGATGTTGGTACCAAACCAGTCATTTACTACAATACAGTATTGATTGACCAAGCCGATGCTGCCACCATTGAAGATAATGAAGAAATCACTTTAATGGATTGGGGTAATGTTATTGTCAAGAAGATCAACAAGAAGGATGATTTAGTTGAATCCATTGAAGCTGTGTTGCATTTGGAAGGTGATTTCAAGAAAACCTCTAAGAAGTTGACTTGGATTGCTGACACTGAAGACAAGGTTGAAGTTGAATTGGTTGATTTTGACCACTTGATTACCAAGGATAAGTTGGAAGAAGGTGACAACTTTGAAGATTTCATCACTCCAGAAACCGAGTTCCGTTCCAAGGCCTACGCTGATTTGAACATCAAGACTTTGAAGAAGGGAGATATCATTCAATTTGAAAGAAAGGGTTATTATAGTGTTGATACTCCTTATGCCAAGGGCCAAACTCCTGTGTTGTTCACTATCCCAGATGGTAAGCAAGGTTCTAAGAAATAAGCTACAGACCTGTTTTAAATAAATAAATTTGGTTTAATCATATCTTGTATTTAACAGATGTCGTATTAATATGTATGCTTATGTAATTATTCTTTCATTAATGGCCCCAATATGAATTTCCAGGGTGCAAAGGGCGTTTGGATAGTGAAGGTTCTGTCAGTACCAGTAATTGCGTCAGGTCCAGCTGTTGTTTTTCTGTTTGAAAATCATAAGGCTCCTCCATGTGTTCATTTGGAGCAGAAAAAGTATCCAAGTACTGGTTATAGAATGCTAATAGGATACCCAAGAGACCCAACACCACTGAAGTCCATAAGAGAGAAAAGCAGCATCCTCCAATGTTAGCGGTGTAGCCCTCACCAAGGAAAATCTTAGTCCCCTGATTATGAACCGCAGTGATTAATGATGCTCCGATTAGGACGAAAACCCATGGTAACGGTGACAATAATGCTCCCAATCTTGCAATACGACGACAACATCGAATGGAATGGAACGCAAGTGTTAGAATGCTTAAAATCAACCCTAATAGAAGAAACCAGAAACCTGTACGGGAGGCGCTTGCAAAATAAGACCTTCGATTTTGAAATGATGTGGGGACTACTAGGGAACCCAGGAGATTATCATACGGTGAATAAGGGTATGCTACTTGACCTTTGGAACAGTCAATATTGGTGTGGTAGACTGTAGACAACTCACACATTCTGTAGAAAGACCATCTTGCTTTCACTGTTTCCAGGAGATGGACTTCGGAAAGCCAAAGGGTTAGCAACTTGGCAGATTCATTGGCGCTCGAGAGTGTAACTAATAGTAGAATTACTGTGGTGATGGCTTGGGATCCGAGGGAAACATAGTACACATCTTGGTAGGATTTCATGATAAAGAAATCATCCTAGATAAATGCTATGGGGTCCAGTTTAAACCAAGCCATTGATAGCAGTTAATAAATGGCAAAGACATTACAAAAAATATCTGGCCCTTGGGGCTAAGAATATACAAATAGCTCGGCCCTATAATTTCTTGTGTAGCCGACAATTGTCTGGGCGCATTACGTTTTGTTTTTCTTCTTTGACTAACAATGAAAAATACCTTTAATTTTATGATTACCTTGGTTCTCTTAGTTCATTGTCATAGTGTAGGAGAAGGCTACAAGTTAACATAACTTTGAATATTGGTAGAAAACAGACCCATTATACACATACGCCATGCTTTTAGTCCAGTGATAAAATAGGCTATCTCGATTGATTGATACAAGTAGAGACTTGTTGGCTCATCGCGAATACTCGTTTCAATTATGGGTCTATATGCTGTATGACAGTTATACAGAATTAACCTAGTAATACTGATACCCTCCCATTTGAGGACCTCCTGGAGGTGGAATTCCTTGTGGTGGGACACCATTATCACGGTCTTTACGTTTGGTTGTAACAACACAACAACTGAACATTGTACTACCAATCAAAAGTAACAAACTTACACCCAAAAGCACAAATGCGGCTATCCCAACTTTGGCATTGGCTCCATCGTTCACCCAAGCACTAACTCCACGACCATGGAGACCAATAAGAAGCGCCACTGCAACAGCATCAGTAATAACGGCAGCGACAGATAAAGCTAATGCTATTGGGCTGAACACTCGTATAAATATAGGACTTAATATTTGACTCAAGAAAGCCAAAACCGTAAATATTAAAGCTAACACAAGGAACGCATAAGCAACTCTGGAGCCATAATAAAATGTATTTCTATTTCTTTCAAAAAAAATTGGTATTTGACCAGAAACAATGTTATCAGCTGGTGAATATGGAATAGCAGCTTTAATACGAGTGAACTGAGTACTAGAGCCATTGATCAGGAATCCCAATCTATACAAGTACCATGTTATATTTAAGTTCTGAGTTGGCAAGGCACCTTGCACTCGACTAAAATATATATGAGTCAAGAGTCCCAGAGTGGTTACTCCTGATAAATTCAAAATGAAAAGCGCAACCAGGGCTAGTGCTAATAAGGTAATTGGAATAATACTTAGAATTCTTCTAAACATTTTTGGTATAAACGCTCTAAGGGAAACACTTAATGTATTATTGAATACTCAAGAATAGGAATTGACATCGCCTTTTATATCTAGAATTCAATTCAGTCATCATTACAATTTTACAGGTAATCTATATTAAGTACTAGTGCACCTAATTGCTCGTTATGCTTTGGCGTAGATTGCCATTCGTGGTGATCTATTTGTACAGGTTTGCAGTTATCTCATACAATCATCAGCCACGCAAAATTTATACCTTTGCCTCTTTAGGGCTGAGTTTACGGAATTTCGATCCACCATTAGCGGCTACAATGTAAAAATGTGCTATTACAGAAGTTTAGCTGAAACGGCTTAGCATCATCATTTTATGGGGCGTAAATAATATGACTGAAGGCTAAATTAGAAATATGCATAAAAATAAGAGTGTTTCCTGTACTTTGTAAGGTACCAAATTGCAGAGCGACATTGTTAAATACTTTCTTATGGGAATCCATTAGGTAGCGCAGAAGTTAATTTACATCATATAGCATACGCAGCAAAGCCATGAGGGTTCCAGAGCTTAGAACATATTTGCTTGGAGCTGGAACAGGGAAGAAGACTTCTATCATGTTCATCGAAATTACTGTTAAAAGATAATGTCTTGGGAAATAGCATGAATAGTATATTGTAATATTCGTGGTTCAGTATCATATCTTAGCAACAAATATTGCCGCACGTCAACAGAAAACAAGGTCGTTGCTGTAACTAAAAGCTGCTTAAATCCCCGTTAACTATGGCGTTCTTTCTTCCATGCTTGGTACACGGAGATAAATATCAATATCTTGGTACTCAGAGTCAATTTCGTTTTTACACTTCAGTGTAGTCAGCAAATAGAATCTTAAATTTGCACTCTCACTCACTCGATAAAACGTCAAATACTGGCGAGGTCGTGGAGAATCATTTCCTGTTAGTCGAGGGAGTACATAGGTTGTTCTATACCCAATGGTGATTGGGTCTTGTGGTACGTCTAGCTTAATGGTAGTTGTTTTATTCAGACTGAAGTGTATTGACTCTCTCCTAAGTGCGACTTTGTTTCGTATACACTGTTTATTTAAATTTTGTTTCCCTATATACTGAAGATCTCGGTCTCTTCGAATTGAGTTCTTTTCAAGTTTAAGCTGAATTCTTTTTAGTTTAAACTCTAATTTCAACAACGAATATCTATTCTAATGTAAAAAATGTTACTCCACCTTCTTCAGCAACTATCTTTTTATTTCTTTCTCTTTAATAGTCAGTGATTAACCTGTTCGACCATTCTTGTCGACATTTGGCTAATTAGCTTTACCTGTCTCTATATTCCTAATCGGGTCAATTTTGACTATTTTTCGTGGAAATGAACTTCCACGTCTTACCTGCATATGACGTTTAAGCAACATTCCCTCAAGTTAATTTGAGAACTACTCTAGAAGTGGCTGCAATAGTTTAAAGACTAATCATACACTAACTGGTTAGATTTACTAAGGAAGTGGAGAAAGGGAAATTTGAAGACTAGATTCTGCAATAAAAGATGGGGAAATGTTAATTGGAGAGTCTGAGTGTAATAATTAAGGAGGTTAAAGGCTAGGAGGCGCTCGAGAATATGAAGGAAGTAGGAGCCGAATAGCAACATAAGGTGAGATTTATTTCACCCAAGTTTAGAAAAGTACAGTCTTAGAATCCGCCGGGATCTTAAGTATTGAAAGAAACATTATCTAAATATACAGTGTTTAAGAAACCGAGCCGCACTTAAGATGGAATTGAGACAATTCATTCTGGCTAACAACTACTATTAAGTTAGACGTACTCAAGGTTAGCCCAATGAAGTGTGGTACTACCTTAGTATAACCCCACCTTCAATAGATTAAATGTCAAAATTCAAATTGAATGATTCGGATTTGAAATGTCTAGTTCACCCATTCCTAAGAATACTCCACCAACCCCCCCTCCCAATGCTAGCGTAATTGATGATGAGACTCCTGGATCTGTTCAATTTAGGGAGCTAACCTCACAGGGTACTACGGTAGATTTTAAACATGGTGAACAGTCACATTCTCCGAGACCTGAAATTGAATACAACATGCTTATCTTGATGCGAAAAATGCTAATAATGCAACTGGTATAGCAAGATCAGCACAAAGCTCTAGCTAATCTTCAACTACAATTAGATGAAATTAAACCAAGAAAAACAGCGAAGTCTAAAAAACCAAGTGAGGAAAAGCCAATTCTAATAGTTGTGGAACTCGTGACAAGCGACAGTGATACGAGTTTGATGGGATCAAATTTTCAGAATGCAGTAGTTAACCAAAACACCGAATACGTTAAGTTATCTATTAAAGAAGCTATTAATCGAAAGACTTCTGATGAGAAGCAAGCAGCATTGTATTTTGTTCGTCCAGTAATCGATCAATCACTACGTTTATTTAAAGCACTACCAAAATATCTGTTAAATTACAAATTTTAGAAACAATACATCAAATGCTTTGAAGATTTTTGAAGGTAAATAATGGAATCTTTTCATTATTAAGGCCTGACGAGATGAATTCTGATTATGATAAAATATCCAATACCAGAGCCAATCGATTATCACCCACTGTGAAGATGTACTATATACTCAATTAGTTGATCATTTTAGAGATTTTTTAGTCTTAAAATGCCAAGTGCCAAACAATGAGGCAAAGAATATTGAAATCAAATTAAATGATATTCTTTCACTAAACTAGAATGAAGTTATGACTGAGGTATTTGAATGCATTGAAAGAATCAGTTAAAATAACGGTAAGTTAAAGTCTCTGAAAAAAATCAAATTTCAAATTTTGACAGAATGTACAAATTTATCATCAGTTACTCATAAAAGGATGCTTTTAGTTGTTAACCTCATAATGCTAATCTAACACTTACAGAGACGCCAAAAAGGTGAATGAGACAAAGCGTGCGATAAAGTATGCTGCGTCACTGTATCTGAGGAAAAAACAAAAGTACCTTGCGTATTGAAGGCGATTGATAAAATCAATGACAAAATGATCCCGGGCTTAATTTTAGTCTCCTGACATTCAATATATCAAGAGCAAAAGTTCCATTTTACTACGTTTCACTGAAGACGTAAGATAAAGCGCTTTCAAAAAGACCAACATCACGTGATATATCATGTGACTAACCTTAATATTCGTTCATGTGCTTGGCTATTCACGACTTGCCTCTTTCTCCTTTATCCATTACATCCTTCACGTAGCGGGCATTTACGAAATGTACGTTCACGCACTGATTCCATAAATAGTATTCTGCACTCCAGAAATTGAAAGGACTTATCATTACGATGCAGTTCGGTGTCAAATATTACTTGACACAAGAACAAAAGTTATCTACAGTTTAACACTAAGACTTTAAGAAAGTTCATTGTAATCATATGTTGGACTATTCTCAACTTAACTATCTAGAGATATTATAACAATCACAAAAATCTAAAACAAAAGAAACATAGGGAAGTATTAGGGCTCTTAAGGAAAAGGACTCCCCCACAGATACGAAAAAAAATGTCATTATTGTGTACCCATGCATGCTAAGTTTTTTTTTTTCGTCTTGTTAAATTGCTGGGGAATACTCCTATAATTCCCCACCAAGCACGGAAATTAGAACAACTAGTCCAATTAATGATGATTGAAAAATGGGTAAAAAGAGATTCATTTTCCATCAAGTTAATGAATCTTAGCTGTAAACATAGAATGGGGTGACTCTTGTCAGTATCTTTCGAAATCCTAGTTTGAGAAAGCAGAACATTCCACAGTTACCAATTTTAGTATTTGTGCAAGAAGGGACCCAACCCCATTATGCGAAAATTTCATTTGGAATATCGGGTTTTATCAGTTGATTAAAGAGATCCCTTCAAATGTTGCTACCTGAGCAAGTTTCACATTAGAAATAAAGTAGGCTAATTTTCGTATCAAGCAAGAGAAATTTCTCTTAACCCCACAAGAAAAATGTCGAACTTGGTATAGGAGTTGTAGAATTAGTGGTTAAAATCGCCTTAAATAGTGTCAATTAGTGTCAATGCATCCTTTATGGCCTTTTTTTTCCTTTTTTTTCTCCCCTTCTATTTTTTCGGTGATCTAAGATTTCTCCGCTCCATCGAGTATAAATTAATCCAGTAATCTTTCAACGAGGAACACAACAAGATTTTACCAAAGCAAAGAAGGTCGGAATACTCTTCTTAATAAGTTCATCAACGTCAGTTATTGGTCATAATAAAATAGCTTTAAGGATTTCCAAAAGTGTGTGTGTATGTGTTGAAGAGGATCATAATATGTCCTACTCCAACTAGTGTTGTTTCCATCTCAGATTTAGTGAGTTTTTAATACCTTTCTTTATTTTTAATTGTTGATTCCATTTCATGGGAGGTCCATCAAGGCCAACTTGTTGATGAACTCATAACTATAGTAGTTTCCTTTTTCTCGTTTTAAATGATTTCAACTTCATACCCAAATAAGAATCACACAAGGCCACCAATGGGGACCCTGAGAACCACCAACAGTACAGGCTTATTGAGGTCTAGCCCTTCAACGCCATCTTCGGGATTAATACCTAGTGCACTTCCAAGTACCATGGTTTACTCACCGGGAAGATCAAGTCCCGAAAAGACTTCAAGTTATGCTTCAACTCCAAGAGTTTCAACTCCAAGAGTTTCAACACCATTAGTCCCTTCTACACCAAAAATGGATGCACTTGTGATCTCGGATTCTAGTAGTGTTGAAGAGGAAGAAGACGACGATCCGTGTGAATGGTCTTCTGATTATCCTGAATTGAAACTCATTGGGAATGATTATTTGGTTCTGAAGAACCCAACAATCTATGAAAGTGATAATGGTAAGATTTTAAAAGGATCTGATAAGTCACGCACCAAAACCGTCATCCTTAAAGTATTCAAAAGACATCATACTCAGTCAAAAAAGGATTACATACAATCAGCTATAAGGGAATATAAGATTGTCAAAGAATTGAACAATAGAAATATCATAAAAGTGCTTGACATTGCTAAATATGGCGATGATTCAAGTATAGGATCTCCCAACCAATTAGCAGTGATTGTTGACTATTACCCCAAGGGAGATTTACTTACGTGTATTTGTGATTTAAGAAGAAGGAAAATTGAAATAACCCCAAATTTAAAGGATGCTATTTTCAAGCAGGTAGTAAAGGGTGTTGCCTATCTTCACAAACATAATATAGTTCATAGAGATTTAAAGCCAGAGAACTTTCTTATAGATGACACAGGTGTTATCAAGATTACTGACTTTGGATACTCGTTGAATTTGAACAATATGAGGGAGAATTGGGTTTATTTCTGCAACAATAATACCCTGGAGGTATGTTGTGGAACCCCTTCGTTCAAAGCTCCTGAGTTATTCAAATTGGAAGCTGACGTTAAAGAGTGTTGTGAAGATTCATGTTATGATGTCATGCAATTTGAAAATAAGATTGACTTTAAGGCAGTGGATTGTTGGGCTTTAGGAATAACTTATATCCAAATATTTTTACTTCAATCACCTTGGTCTACTGCCAATCCCCTTGATTTTAAGAACACTCGGTACTTGAGGTTTGAAGAAAAGTACCCTTCCCAGTTCTCCGAATTGCAACATTTGGTGAATCAACTTGAGGATAAAAACTTCTCCACCACAACAAATCCAGTGCTTTCAATCATGAGAAACTTACATTTTGATGCCCGGCTCGAAGTCTTGAAACTTTTAAACCCTAAACCATGCGACAGAGGAGATGTTGACTCGTTAGCTAATTCAGGATGGTTAAGCATGGTTTATGCCAACCCAAAGGAATTAATAGATTTTTGCATGACCAAATGACTGCAACTTTTGGGCAGATACATCCTTTGCAATAGTAAATACATAATTTTGTAATATATGAATGGAAAAATATGGAAACTTATATAGATTTGAAATAAAATGTTATACGTCATATTTTTTTTTTATAGAAAAGCGGCTGCTTGTTACCCCTGTAGCTGCAGTAGATGGAAATTAATTTCATTCATTAAGTCTTCCCCTTCATTATCAACAGCTTGATAAACATTTCCCACCTCCAACTGTTTCAAATGTGCTACTGCTTGTTTATACATGCGAAGTTGAAGACGTTCGTATAGCGTAGGAGTTTCAAACTCAAAAATATATCTTGACCCTTCACTTGGCTCAGTAGCTGCAAGGATGGTAGTGTTGGTAGTTGGTGAGTTACGCTTCTTCATTTTAGATTTACTTATCACGTCTTTCTTCACAAGTCTGGTCATGGTTTGGATGAAGAAATATCATCAAGGGAAATTATTCAATCTAGTATAAACTCCCTAATTTTAGTGCGACGAATATAAAACAAGTTTCCTGCTCTTAGCGCGACTCATAGTTTCAGATTCATTCATGAACATGTATTTCTGAACATATAGACTAATACAAGAGGATAGGATAACAGTACATTAAAAACAAAACATAGCATATACCGGAATTACACAACAACAATAAGTAAAAAAATAAAGCTGACAATGTTGTGTTGAATGATGGCAGGGACATAAAAGCCTAACCCTATAACAAAGAGTTGTTGAATTGATGATGAAAAAACCTTAGGAAGACATAAAGAAAAAATAATTGATAATTGAGCTTATAATGGAAGCATTAACAAAGTGCAAATATATCGTGGGGAAAAAAAAATAATAAAGTGAGTCGATAAACCAACTATTGGACTGGACTAGACGGGATGGAATATACCGAAGTCAAATAATAAAAAATGAATATAGTGAATTAGTAACATGCGCCGTACTATATTGCCATAGTACTAAAGCCAAAAAATATAATTAAAACAACATTATCATTATCATTAATAATAATCACAGTTTATGATATCCTTGATACAGATACCCCCCCATGGATCCTCCTCCTGAGCTTGGAACTGTTTGCATGGAGCTTCGTCTACTATTACCAGGTCCACGAACTCCCAATGGGTTCTTGGAAAACAGTAAACGAATTCCACCTTTACCTCCATTTCCTCCAGGTCTTGGTAATGCCAGTCCGTATAATTCTGCTAATGCCCTTGTAGCATGTGCAACGTCTTCAAATTCAACAAAGCACATAGGACCATGATTGTGACTAGCCCCACTACCTGTTGTAGTGGACTTTGTACGGAAGGAAAGACGACGGAATCCCTTTTGAGGCGAGAAAAGTGTTCTCAATTCTGCTTCTGTTGCATCTGGTGGTAAGTTACCAACATAAAGTGTATTACATGGAGGATTTTGATCAGCAGGATTAGCAGGAGGTGGGACCCTGGCTAGAAGACTCAAATCAGGTATTGCTTCCTTCGTACTTGTACTAGGTTTCGAAGCACTTGAAGTAGAAGCAACGGGTGTTGGTTGAACAGATGTTGAACTTAAACTCTTTGAAGGAGGTGGATTGGCTATCACTGAAGCAAGGCTAGGCTTTGGTTGAGATTGTTCCTGTTGTTGTGTAATCAGTTGAATAGATTGAGGTGGAGAGCTTTCCAATTTTGAAACCTGGTCAGAAGGTGACTGCTTGGTTTGTTCCAATGGCAGGGTTGATAGAGAGCCACTTCTTGGGAGTCCGATTTGGGTATTTAAAGGTACACCAAAACCATTTGTTCCATCATTGTTGTTCAGAGAATGACTGACGACACCAATATTATTCAAAAGTGATCCACTAGATATCGCTGACACAGGTTGCGAGGCCACTGGTGTGGTAGTCCCAGTACCTGGATTAGGAAGTGCTCCAGGAGGATTACCTGATGCTGATGTCAAACCATTCGAGTTTCCCGCTGAGGGTAACTGAGAACCCAACATCGAAGAAGCAGATGATGTAGCGCGTGGATGCAACGATGTAGGGTTGCTACTGAAAAAGGCTGAACTGGCACGACGTCTGTCCACGGGGGGTGCGTTTGAACCTGTATTACCCTGAGAGTTCCAATCAAATGACCCAGAATTCGTATTCGATGATGTAGTTGCCATTGTTGGTGGAGCCGAAGGAGCCTGATTTTGAGTATTTGGACCATTTACTTGATTTCCCCAAGGATCTCTGACTAATGACTCATATTCTTTAGCATCATTTTGAGATTCCATTAATAATATTGATTTCCCTGTGATATCATTGAGATCGATTCCAGTTGAAGATGTACGTTGAGACGATTGTCCAACTGGATTTGATCCCAGAGATTGTTGCGGTGGAGGCTGAATAGCACCATTAGAACTGGAAGCCAGAGCAGCAACACTTTGAGGAGGTTGTGAAATTCCTGATGATGATGAGGTTGGTGCAGTTTGGAAAGGTTCAGAGAAAACAAAACGTGATCTTTGGGAAATTGATTGACGTTTAAGATTTTCATAATCATTATTTGATTCTTGAGAAGGACCAGATTGACTCAATGAATGCATTTGACCTTGCGTAAGATGAGCAGGATGTGGAGGAGGAACTTGTTGCATCTGGGGGCCAAGTTGATGAGGAGGTTGGCTTCCTTGAGGTGGTAAGCCTCCCATTTGTGATGATGGGGGAGGCGGAATTTGGTTACTTTGTGGGTTTGCTGACGACGACGGAATAGATGATGCAGATTGATTTAAATGCGATGTCTGTGAGGAAGGAATTCCAGGTATGCCAGATAATGATGAGCCAGATGTCATATTGGAAATTTGCATAGATGCAAATGCATTACTGGCTTGATTAATTGTATTAGAATCATACTCCACTTTAACGGGAGGGTATTCCGATCCAAAGATAAATTTACCTTCTAAAAGTCTCCCCGTTGTAAGACATGTTGAGACATTGCGGAAATATGCAAAAATGGTATAGTCAATTAATTCCACGTTAACAACATCATCTAATACAAGTGAAAAGATAGCCACTGCTTCCCTGGGCGATATATTTGCAGGAAGATTAGAAACTTTCAAAAAGCTAGTTGTTTGTGAGGAGTTACCCGAATTTGACGATGACGTATTAGAAGAATTAGATCCACGATGTAATGCAAGTTGATGGCGTTGCAGCTGTTGCAGCTGTTGTTGTTGTTGTTGTTGTTGTTGTTGCTGTTGTTGTTGTTGTTGCTGCAGCTGTTGCTGTTGTTGTAATTGTTGTTGGGACTGCAGTGGATGATGTGATAGAAATGAACCGTTGAGCGCACGATTTATAGCAGAATTACTTCCACCATTACCAGGTAGCGACGGGTACTGATTCAATAGCGATTCTGTAGTCATTGGTACCCCTTCAATTATATTTTCGTTTGATTCAAATGAGTCCCTAGCACGCGGTATTCCAACCAGTGGCAACTATGTAAACTTAAAATACCGTGGCAACAGGTGTCTCGACTGATTAATACAGCGTTTTAAATGATAGTAGTGGTTTCCACTATCGCTCTTGGATTTGATAAACGACGTTTAAAGTCCGATGAAGTTGGCTTGGTGCTAAAATAGTCACTATGGGAGTAAGCTTTTTTACCTTTTGTTTTGCCTTATTTTTTTTCTCGCTTTTTCATTTTTGGTGTCTTTTTTTGCCTAATAATTCTTACACACATTTATGTCGCCTACAAACAAAATTTTGGGCGGACATTTTTATCCCTCACTTGTAGCAGAAACTAGCACAAAAGAGTCGTTTGTGGAACATGAGAGCAACAAGAATTCACCAACCCGACATCTATTGTCTGCTAATTGAGGCTTACCCCTTCATTTTGTTTACTATATGCACTACGTTGCCATACATGTTAGTGGAAAATTTTTATTTCTCCAGACGACATTTATTACGACATCAAATGGCTGGTTTAAGACTCAATAAAGCTCCAGACAATTCATTGCATTCCAACGCGTTCAAATTTCCCGTTCCCCCATAAAATGAGTGGGGGCACACACACCCCAAGTTGAGTTCTCCATACTCCGATATACATGACCAAATAATAATCAACAAATTAATCAATGAGGTTGACATACATCTCTTCAAATGCGGTACGGTAGTTGACTTAATTATGGCTGTTTTTTCCGTCTCTTCTGGTAGATTATACCATATAAGGACACTTCCCTCCCAGGTGTAGTTAGTTGCAACAATTTTCGTAAAAAGAAAGCGTATCCCTTATTCCTTATAGATGGGTGTCACCGTTTTGTGTACATCCAGTTCCTTGCTACTAAAGAGTTTTCCTAATTTGGTAATGGGTAACGTAACAAAGTATCGAGGCACAACATACTATTTAGCGATTCATTATTATTTTAGACCAGCATGTGAAAAAGTTCCGATTTAATTAACATTAGGCTAGTTGTAAGAACTGTTATTACACATTTATCAACAGTTGATCATTTTTATTACAATGGGGATGTAACTTGATGTAGATCTAGCCTTCTTCTGGCATTAAATATCATACTTTTGGCATTTAATATTTTAAGTGGTGGTTAGTGGTGCTTATTCATTGAAGATATCGAGTGTGTGTACGACATTGTGCTCATAAAAATGTCGTTCGTACAACAACATTAATGTCGTTCTTTGATCATTTCATCCTATCAGTATTACTTGCAATATACTCTGTAAACCAACAATTAACATCTCCAAATGAGTGGCGATCTGCTTGGGGATAAAAAGCTTGTGAATGCCGCATGTCTAGACCTTTTTCTCCAGGAGTTGGTCCCCACTTCAATTAGAGTGTCTCAGAATTTAAACGACTCTGCTACCTCGTCCCAATCATCAACATCTAAAGAAGAGTCCGTAGAACCCACGCTAATAGATCTGCAACTATCAACAATTAAAGGAGACCTTCCCGGCGGTGTTGAAGTGTTTGAATCTTCGCTTATATTTTCTGATGATGTCACTGTTCGAATAGAGACTTACGGGTTCAATCTAGGCATGAGACTTGCTGAACTTCTTATGTTCCATGGAGCTCAAAGTAACACATATAACAAGTTTGTCGACGTGTTAGAGATCTTGAAGTTTGTTTGTCGGGATGTTTGGTGGTCACTTTATGGTAAAGAAATGGATAATTTAAGAACGAACCACAGAGGAACATTTGTGTTGGTTGATAGTAACTATAAGTTGATTTCAAGAATAAATAGTGCTAAGGGCTTTTCAGACACTTTAACCAAGTCAAAAATTTATTTGTGGTTTCCATGTGGAGTTATTAGAGGAATAGTACTGAGTTTTGGCATTGACTGTGATGTAAGTGCAGAGATAACTAAGTTTCCAGCAGTTACATTCAACATTAAAACAACCATAAATAATTAGCATATAGTCTATACTTCGATTCTATACATGCATTCATTGAATGCATTATACATATTTATATACTTCTATATATACTTATGTATGCTCAACTGTAGATGTTCCGTTCTCAGATTTACGCACTAGGCACATTTACTACGAAAATTCAAGTACAATCACAACCAACTGTCTCTTCATCTTTCTTCATTCCCACCAGCAAGATGATACGAATATGAAGATCCGATTAAGAAATATCTCGATATCTAAATCAATAGCCATAGTGCCTCCCACTCGAAATCTCACTCAAATTCGACTTCGATCGAGTTACACCAAATCTTTAACTCGTCCTCAATGGAAGCATATCCATGAATTCACAGACAAGCTTCAACGTAAGGAATTGGCACAAGCCAGATCTTTGCTTACGAAGTCATTCAAATCGTATGAGCTGCTGCATCCTCGGATCATTCAAATCATGCTTATGCAATTGCTAGATTATCAACTACAACATGGTGTGCAAGATGCGTATGCACTTGTACTGTTGTATGAAGAGTTTGGGGCGTATAAACCAGTTAATACTATTGATCTAGAACTGGAGATTGTCCAACGAGACATCGAGTTGAAGTTTTTTGTTTGCTTTCTACAGCTTTTTGTGGACCTTGAAGATACAATGACTCCTATGTCACAGAAGATATTGCACCACAAGATACAATCACTTGCAACCACATACCAGTTCCAGCAACATGAACTCGATAGAATCTTAACAACCCACGATAGAAGGAGAATATATAACTTGGTTGTGGGCTCTTATACAACTTTTGATACGTCCACTGACCTTTTGCATAGTGGTTCACTTGTGCCTTTAGATTCCCTTTGTGAGTTCATTGCAGCCAATAGGTATTCAGAATATGACAGCCATACTCAGAAAAAGGCTCCTATGTATGAACTCTATGATCTGTTGCTGTCAGAAGATGAACAGAGAGTATTCATGCAGAAATACATGAGATTCAACAGTATCAAACAAAGCGTGATTGAAAGAAGCTCTCAAATACTTAAACCTACAAAAGAAATTGGAGATAGTGAGCAGATACAAATGAATCACCAATTCGATCAATGGATCAAACAAATAATAGAGGGCATGGAAGATCTTCTAGTACAATTAAAAAATGTTCCCTTGAGTGCAACCAAAGATGAAATACCTTCACATCTTTTACATGTGTTCCAATACAGGTTAGTCATAGAGTCATTACCCAAGAAGATCACCGCAGAAATTATACTTTCCCATTTGCTATCTAAATGTGCCACTGAATCAAAATATCAAGCAGCAACAGTTGTATCTATATGTAAATCATTGGCCCCTTGTTTTGATTGGATAGGAACGACAACGTCATTAGGACTGACATTATCTTTTGAAGAACGTGTGAGTATTATTGGTTCGCTATTGGATATTCCTATTCGTCGGTGTACCTTCTTAAAGAAGTCTTCAAAGGTTCCTACTCCGGTATTCCAATACTGGTTAGCAAAGACTCTACCCTCGGAGAAGTTGAAGACTATTGGTGCCATAAAAATTGATCCTTATTTAATGCCTACAATTCGGAAAACAGTATGGTCTTCTAAAGCAATGAATATTACTTTGCCTATGCTTTCAACTCCGGTACCGTGGTCTTCTCCAAATAAAGGTGGAAATTTATTCCAGCGGAAATCGTTTCTTCTTCTGTCACAAGAAGCTAGTGAACCACATCCACTTATATTCAAAGCTGATGAGAATCATGACTTAGACTCGACTTACAACGTACTAACCAATCTTGGTTCTGTTGCTTGGGCCATAAATCCCAGAATGATTCAGACATTTAGTGAAGCATTGAAGTATCCTAATGGGTTCATGAATATTACGCCTACTCTCGAATGTATACCCCATGTTGTGCTTCCAGAACCAAATGAGGCAGACTATGAATCCAAAGATGCTTTCTATAGAGCCAGAAAGATGATCCACGGCAAGAATGCCGATGCACATAAGGAATACATTGCTCTATACACCATTAGAGAACAGTTGGAAACCACAGCAAAGATAGCTCAAGCATATGCTAGTAATGGGGATATGATTTATTTCCCCCATGGAGTGGACTTTAGAGGAAGAACATATCCATTTACTACACCATTGAATCACCATTCTCAAGACGTGGTACGATCCCTTTTGATGATGTGGAATGCAAAGCCATTAGGTCCCAATGGCCTCCAATGGCTCAAGTACCATTTAGGGGGTATGTATGGATCAGTGCTTCCATTTGAAGATCGTATAGCTTACATCGACAGCCATATGGATGACATAATTGATAGTGCACAGCATCCGTTTGATTGTAAAGGTTGGTGGAAAAATGGGCTGAAACCATTCCAAACGTTAAGCTTATGCTTTGAATTGGCTTCAATTACAAAGTTTGTTAACGAGGGGAACAAAGTAGAAGAATACCCTTGTCGTATTATGATTCATTTGGATGGATCTTGTAACGGCTTGCAACACTATTCTGCATTGGGACGTGACATTGAAGGTGGGAAGGCAGTAAACTTAATTCATGGGAACAATGATGATATCAGAGGAGACATTTATGAAACTGTAAGAAGTACCGTTGCCAACAAATTTCAGACTAAATTGAACGATACAACAGTTGACTCTGAAGAGAAACGACTTTCAAAGCTAGCATTGTCTATCTTGAGTAGAAAAATGGTCAAGCAAACGGTAATGACAAGTGTTTATGGAGTAACACCCTTTGGAGCTCGACTCCAAGTGAAGAAGCGGATCTCGGAATTGCTTGAAGAATTAGAAATCAAGAAACGTGAGGGGGTTCCTATTGAAGTTGATGTTGAAAGTATTAATAAACTGAAATTTGAATTGGCCTTTCAAATTGCTAATGCCACTTTAGATTCCATTGATGAATTATTCTCTAATGCCAAAAGAATAGAAGATTGGCTCAAGGAGAATTGCTTTAGGGTTTTAACATCATTTCATAAACCTCAAATTTCCTTTGTCAATGCCAAATTCTATCAACCTTTCATGTGGTATACATATTCAAGGTTCTTGGTCATTCAGGATTATACAGCAAAAAGCACCATAAATGTACCTTCGGCATTGCAACTGATAACTTTGAGTAATCGTACTTCATCGTCTTCCATTAACTTGAGAAAGCATTTGAATTCAATTCCTCCCAACTTTGTTCATTCTCTAGACTCTTCCCATTTAGCATTGACATGCTTGGCTGCTCACGATGCTGGAGTTACTTTTGCAGCGGTACACGATTCCTTCTGGACGTACCCGTCTCAAGCAGAGCAACTAGGAACAATACTTCGACAGACTTTTGTTGAATTGCATTCGTCAAACATCTTGGAAACTCTTGTTACAGATTTGAAATCTTATACAAGGGCCTCCTTTCAATTGGTTTGGATATGCAATAAAGAAAACCCACAACTAGTGCAAGCCATACTGGATTTAAGAAAAGCATACCATGTTCCCAATGTTGATAAAACAGAGTACTTTGATGGTGTTTTAAGTCACGAGTTCAATGAAACTAGTAAAGCAGAGGTCACTCCAAAAACTTTAGTGGAAGTGTACAATCCAAAGTTATATCATCGAACAACGCAAAAGTCATTAAAGGAGTATAATGAGTCTGTTGTTGCTGTCAAGTCCAGAATCGAATTCAACGTCGATAACTTCACTCCAGTTCTTATTCCTATCCGGTTACTTGATCCCCCAACTAAGGGCCAATTGGATATCAACGATATTCTCAAAAGCACATACTTCTTTTCGTAAAGAATATTCTGTAATCGTTTAGACTCCCTTTTGCTTCTTTTTAATCATAGAATCCAACTTGCCAAAGATCTGATCTCGATAAATGGCCAGCTCATTATCTTTATCGGACTTAAAGAAGATCTTCCTTTCGTATTGTTCTCCTTCTTCTACCTCTTCTTGCTCCTCTTCATCTGTATCATTCCCAGCAACATCCTGAAGAAAATTTACGGTATGGTCGCCTTCACCTCCTCCATATTTGGCAAATAAATGTTCATATTCATCTTCATCCTCACTATTATCTCCAAGAGCATTGTCGCCTGACTCCAATTCCGCTTCAAATTGATTAGACTGCGAGAACACTTCATTACTATTAATGTTGGCATCCTCATCACTCGGATAATCGTTCTGATAAAAGTCTTCAGCGTTAGAGTCCTCATCATCAGTGAAAACATTCAGGTCTTTATCATCTTCAGATTGATAAAGTTCATTGTCAGAATCATCAAAGAATCTAACATACCCAATCTGAGATTGTGGATGATTGGCGGATGTTCGAGGTTCTGTTGTGGTAAGCTGATACACGTCATAAACGTATTCTGAATCTCCCTCTGGATCTTCGCCACCTAATGGAACATGTATTGGGGTGGGACCAGGAGGAGATTGGTTTTTCACACCTTCTTCTACAACCTTTCTACCCCGACTGATGCGTTTCTCTTGAGGAGGTTCGGAACTGTTGATGGTAAGAAACGAATCTAACATATCACTCAACTCATTTGGAATCAATGTATCTTCAGCAGTCTGGTTGTTGGGTATAACAAACTTTCTCTTTCTTGAATTGTCTCCAGTGGTAGTAGTCTCAGAGAGCACTGATGGAATAACATCACCTCCATCACTTCCATCAACATGAACATGAACATCATCGGTTCTAGCAAGTTTGAAATAAAAGTTTGTGGTCTCTTTGACCCCTCTTAATGCTCCTATATCGGTATAAGATGCTTTTGGAGATCCTAAAGGTGTTGAAGGTTTGGACCGTTTGGCCGACCTCTTATCTTCTAGAACTAACCCTTGAAGAGGATCTTGACCCCGTTTCCGTTTGATTCTAAGGAATTGGGGTGGCTGCGCGGACATTGTTTACAATCAATTGTTATTTAATTGGGAGGAAAATAAGTAATGGAATGATGATGGTAATCCATAGTAATGTCCAATATCTGGGGTAAGGTAGTCGAATCTACTGAATAAGTCAGATGTTTTCGTCACGTGACTTCTTTCACGTGATATAGAAACTCTCATATTAACTGTGTACTGTGCAATAGCAAATCAAAAATCGCTTTACACTTTTTTGCAGCCAAACAGCTAACAACTCAATGCTTTCCTCAGCTATCTACAGAACTAACAAGCTCGTCCTAGCCATCTCGGAAACAATCTTTGGTCACCGATACGATCCTCAACGGGACGTCGTTTTGGTGACTGGCGGTGCATCGGGATTGGGGATGGAAATCACAAAGTTAATGGCTGAAACTGGCGGCAAAATAGCCGTATGGGATGTAAACCTTCCACCAATTGAAAAGCGAATTCCTAATGTATATTATTACAAATGTGATGTTAGTGATGTTCAAAGCGTTCAAAAAGTTTACTCCACTTTGAAATGTCAAGTAGGCCCAGTAACCCTACTTATCAATAACGCAGGTATCACCAGTGGGAAAACAGTAATGGATCTTTCGTTTGATGAAATAGAACAAACGGTGCAAGTCAATCTTCTTTCAAGTTTCTATACCATTAAGACTTGTTTACCGGACATGTTAGCTCTTAAACGAGGATATATCGTTACTGTGGCTTCGGTGTTAGGCTATATGTCTCCCGCCCGTCTTAGTGCCTATGGAGCCTCCAAAGCTGGCCTTATAGCCTTACACGAATCTCTAACTTATGAGTTGGGTCCTCCATCTATAAGTCCCAATGGGGTTAAAACTTTGTTGGTGTGTCCAGGTCAACTTCAAACTGGGTTGTTTAAAGGGGTCAAAACTCCATCCACGGTATTTGCACCTGAATTGGAACCTAAATATGTTGCTAGCAAAGTACGCCATGCAGTAGAGCTTGGAAGGAAAGGCGAACTTCGAATACCCTTTTATGGCAACTTCTTGCCCATTTTAAGAGCAGTTCCATGGCCCATAGTTGAAATAGCTCGATGCATAAGTGGTATCGATAAAAGTATGCAAAATTTTGAACGAAAATCAGGAAAGTTGTTATCGAAAGCTAATAGTCCTATCAGTGGACTTCATGAGTCGCAAACAGACTTTTCGAATGCACTGTCATATTCACCTTTGGTGGTCCGTTCATAGAGTTGATAATGTTGAGCCTTATTAGTTTTAAGTACCTTCGTCGCTAATACCAATTATTTCATTCCTCAACTGTTTTAAACATGGATCTGTAAAAGTCCACGTTGGAACTAAAGAGTTTCCTATCTTTCTTCTGCATCTAACTACCTCAAACTCGTGATCTTTGAAAAGCATGGGTACCGTTTTTGATGCTTCACAAAATATGACTTCAACAAGCTTCCCAAACAAGGATAGGAGTTGATTCTTATCAAGCCATATATTTAAGAAAAAGCCTTCCTTGTCAGCAATTATCAATTCCACTTCTCTAAGCATTGGATCAGAAAATTCGTACGTGGAGTTAACTCCCACGTACGATTTCACACAAACATAGCTCCAATTTTGGGGAAATGTTTCGACTATTTGACCATTGATAAGGAAGTAATGGCCATTGACTTCACATTCTTCAAGCCTTTTGAGGTTCAGAATTGAGATCTGTTCAGTGACTTTATTGTTTTTTGGGCCATTAATTCTCTTCAGAGGGTATATGGGGTTGGAATGCCTCCTTTTTGGACGCCATTGATTCTCTACTATGTTCAGTTCTTCGTCAGATACCTCCAAGTCGGAAAATTCAATGGCCAGAGATCGCGAAGTATCTCCTGCCTCGACTTTTACTTGTGATTCAAGTTGTGTGACACTCCTTAAAGATCTCTCTCTAGATTCAATAATACTTTCCCATTTGGCCAAAATAGACGGAGGAAACCTCTGCTTGAATTTATCTCTCTGACTCATAACGAAACTAAATGGAAGGTCGGAGAGTACAGAATCCAATAGCTTGAGATAATTATCTTCGTTGCAATTCCTTCCGACAAATTCAATATACATCACTCGGGGTTCAAGAACATTGTTATATGACTTTGACTTCAATGTGAGTTTGCAAAACACCAATTCATTTATGAGCTTAACACTATCGACTGGTTGTTCAAAATCCCCTGAGAATTGTTCACGAGCAGCGTTGACTGCAGATCGCCATTTACTCTTGTGGATATCAATGCTTGCTATTCGATCCTTGTCAATGAAGTACTCACTCAGAATTCGTTCATCATATTGTGTTTTGAGATATGGGTGCTTGGTGAAGTCAGTCACTCGCATTTGATAGAACTGTGCATTGATAGGAGACATACTTAAAAGCAAGCAATATACTGCACATGGGACCTGGTCATCAATTGAATTCAATGGAAGATCCTGAATCTGAGCAGGCCGCCCCACAATTGGCATTGGGAACTAAAGTTATTGATGCTTTCGTATACCACTTGGTTTAACTATGGCTAACTGTGTGCTGTATTTGTACCATTACAATTCTTGATGCAATCACGTGACTAAGTATACGAATTGGGCAATCTTTCATTTAGCGCGGTGCAACATCTATACCAATACAAAAAAAAGCCAGAAGAAACAAATGCAAAATGACTTTCTAATCTTGCAGTTGCTCCTTCTGACTGTTTGCTAAAACATATTGATCATGATCTATAGTCACCGTTAATGGTGATATATTCGTGGGACAAGTCACAAGTCCAGAAAGTGGCTTCTTGACCTCCACCAGTACCCAAATCAATTTGGATTTCCAAGTCTTCCAAAGCTAAGATTTCACTGGCTCTATCTTCATCAACCTTTTCAGGTTCACCGTTAACTAATAACTTCAATTCCTCGGTACCATCGGTAGGGATAAAGCTAACATTGGTTTTGGCGGGGATAACTGAGTCTCCAGATTCAACATCTGAGTATCCAATAGCACACAATATTCTACCCCAATTTGCATCCTTACCATACATAGCAGTTTTGAATAAAGAAGAATTAGCGATGGTGGAGGCAATGGTTTTGGCATCTTCATAAGACTTTGCATCATGAACCTTAATAGTAATAAACTTAGTTGCACCTTCACCATCACGGACAATTAATTGTGCTAATTGTTGCGCAAATTCAGTGAAGTTTGACTGCATTTCTGTGAAAGCTTCTGAGTTGACATCTTCGATTAAAGGGCCACCAGCAGCGCCATTGGCAACGGCCAATAAGGTATCGTTAGTGGACATATCTCCATCAACAGAAATACTGTTGAATGATCTGTCAGTTGCATAAGATAACATTTGCTTTAAAGCAGATGCACCAATAGGAGCATCTGTGGCTAAAAAGGCCAATAAAGTGGCCATGTTAGGACAAATCATTCCAGCACCTTTTGCGAGACCTGCTAGGGTATAAGTGTGACCATTCAAGTCAAACTGCTTGGTAACCATTTTGGGGAATGTGTCGGTTGTGCAAAGACCCTTTGCGCATGCCAACCAGTGTTCATAAGAACTACCCAAGTTGTTCAAAGCAAGCTTTGGGATACCTGATAAAATGTTATCGATTGGTAAATTGTTTCCTATAACACCGGTAGACATTACTAAAGTGGAGTTGGCAGGATTTTCTAATACAGCATCTGTAATTTTAGCCATATCAGTGGCATCTTGCATCCCTTGGGTACCGGTGACAGCATTTGCATTACCACTGTTTACAATGATGGAATTTATTCCTTGTCCATTCTTTTCCAAAAGAGTCTTGGTAGAAACTTGCACTGGGGCTGCCTTGAATTTGTTCTTGGTGAACACACCTGCTGCCGTAGCATCTTTACCATAAACATTTGCCAACATAGCCAAGTCAAAGGATTTCCCATCTTTTTTCACACCACAATGGATCCCACCAGCTACGAACCCTTTGGGGAACACGCCTGAAGAAGGTACATATTTCAGCGCCTTGTCAGAAGCGAAACGCAATGACTGTTTAAACACTGATTTCATGGCTACTTTTTGACTTGGTAAAAAGTAGGTAGAAAGATCAAAGGTTGATAATGATGATTAAATGCAAATTTGACTCCGACTTAATGAGTCTGTGCGTGCGTCAACCGAACAATACAGATTGAGTTGCTACCACTATTCAACTACTACTATACTTATAAAATAATCTTACTATGCTACTCCGTTGGAGAATTCTTATAAGGATTCAAGAAGGACATCAATTTCTCATACCCGGCTCTTTGAATCAATTCTCTTACTGCCTCGAGCTGTTCAATTTCAGAATGTGACATTAGTTTAGGTGGATGTTCATGTGCTTCTTCTTCTTCTTCTTCCTCTTCTTTTTTGATTGGTGGACTTGCTGGCTCATTCTTAAGAGCCACTTTAACCAATTCAGCGATGTCCAATGCATTATTTCGTGTTGAATTGTTTAGCACTTGCAAACCTTCTAAAGCATTTCGCTCCGAATGATTGGTTTCAAGTCGCGTGCGAATATCATAAGAGTCAACAGTGTCAAGCACACTTTGTTTGTAGCTCCCTTTTACCTTTGACACAAAGTCCAACACTACCAGTGACTCTGGGATTCTGTATATGAAGGACTGGTTATTATCACTATTGGAGATTTTTATTATCTTTACTTGTTTGGAGGACATGGGTGCAGAGATACCCGCACTCGTAGCGTAGTTTAGCTGGCTGTGTTCATTGGGATCATCCCCATCCTTAACCCTGTCCCTTTTAATTGAGGATTCGATATAGTTGGTATCGAATTTTGCAAAGTCTTCTCTCTCGTAGCCCAAGTATTCGGAAAGTAGAGTTTGTTTGTCCTCATTCAAATACTCTTGGTCAGGGAATTTGATGAAGATATTGTTCAGTGATGCGATTCGAGCAAAATGGTTGTGTAATGCAACATCATTAACGGTTGCATTAGTTAATCTTCGATTCCAAACATGAGACGGTGGTAACAAACTATCAGCATGATTTGGACACCTCCATTTTGTACCTATGGTTTTCGGTATGCACATTGGTTCATTGAGACAATCAAGATGCCATACTAATGGGCAATAATCACAATGAATTAGTGTTCTGTTGTGTGTGCCCGAATTCCCACACTTATGGCATAGATATGGTTTACCCTCTTTGTCATAAAGAGAGTCGATATCCAATGCTTCGGTTTTGTTGAATCCCGGAATTTGACTCCCGTTAGCCTTTGCATAGGATAAAATTGGTTTCATTGTCAGGTCCATATAATCACCATTTTCACCAGTTGTAACCCCAAGAAAGGAATTTTCACGCATATTTCTAGGTAATTGAAATGCTTTAGGGCCTTTGAATTGGAGTGCATTTAATAATGATCCAAACAAGCCTATATCCTTCCACTGCTTTGGAGGGGTTGTTTTGGCCATACATTCACGGCAAATCCAACTATGTTCAGGTAATGTTTCTATGGGAGGATCAGTACATAAGAAATGAAATGAACGAGGACAAGTTTCACAGCAAATAAACATCCCTGCTCCTCCACATGTAGTGCAAAAATCTTCATTAAGCATCGGATCCATTGTTTCACTTTCGGCATTCAGTATTGAACCTCTTGGAGCCAACCCAGCTAACGAAGTCTTTTTAGGGGACCATACTTTAGCTTTTTTGGTGGATGATGTCCTTTTGGTAAGTGTTGTAGTAGTATCCCCGTTGTAGTTTAAATCTGGTTTTGGGGTTTGGGAAAGATCTTTCAAGAAGTTATGTTTAGCAGACTTGGGAGAATACCGTATTGTAACATTTAATGGAGAGGATCTCATACTACTCTCTCTGGTTAAAGCTTCTGATTTGCTTGTACGCAATTTTTTCATATAATCATCTTCAATGGCCGATGAAGGAGACGGAGAAACTCGACTTCCAGAAGAATCTTCATCCATTGAAGACGAATTTGATATCAATATCGAAGATTCTCTAGAGTTTCTCCCGTTCAGTTTCTTTCTTAATGACCATAACGATTCCTTTTTTATTTTAGATGTGGGTCCCTCTTCTAAAGGTAACCCGGTATAAATAGGTTGTGAGGGGGGCACCAAATCAAATGCTGATATTGGCTCATTATTATCGGATTGAATATTTCGATTTAGAGGCTTTCTTCCTCTACGGGTTGACCCTATAGGTCTTGTGTTTTCCACAATATTTGGACTATTCAATAAGGGAATTATTGTATCTGGATCTAGACCATTACTTCTTATTTTTTTAGGTCGTCCTCTGCTACGTTTCGGAGTAGTAGCAACATTCGATGATGTAGTATCTAAAGGTATTGAATCTAGACCATTTTCTTTTGCTTTCCTAGGTCGTCCTCTGCTTCGTTTTGGAATACCCTTTGTATGATTATTGCTTTCATCACTTGGAAGTTCTGGTTTCTTGGAGTTGATTGGCTTCCTTTGTTTTGTTGGTGGAAGACTCTTCAGTGTATTGGTCGGTGTTCCTGATCGCCTTCTGCTTGATGCTGTCGGTACTGCTGTTGCTTGTGCTGTGGACAATGGAAAATCATTTGAATTCTCTTCAGCTCCACTTCCATCACCATCGCCAAAAAAATCGGTCATTTATCAACAGTTTTTATATCGAACGACCAATGACCATCTAAAACAGTTCAAGTTTTATCGATGTTCACTTTCTTCAATGCCCTACAAGTATCACCAGTTGATTATACTTGGGTTCAGTTCCGTGGGTATATAAAGAAAGATGGTGGACGCGATTAATTTTCGCTGAAAACCACCACCCCACCAAAATACTAACTGAAAAGTGACTTATGAATAAAGAGTAGGGAGGAGGTTAATTATATAGCTGTGTTTATCGGATGAGACCATTAGCTACATATTCATGTACTTATTTACTATGTAAACGGGCATCGTGACAGGTAGGTAGTCAGTCAGGCAGTCATACATACATATATAGTTATGCAGCTGTTTCTGTCTTCTTGGTGTTCTTCTTCTTTGGAGCACGCAATGGAGTAGCAAGCAATGCCTTGATAGCATCATTAGCAATCTCCTTATCAGAAACATAGGCTTCAGCATCAAAAGTTGGTGATGTATACTTAACAATACCATTCTTGGTGACAGCAAAAGTGGTAAAGTATTGAGCAATAAATTCACCCTCCTTCTCAGCAAAGATATCGTATGATAAACTAACCTTATGATTAGAACATTCAATCATCCCAGTACGAACTTTTCTAGCATCTTCCAAACTTCTAACATTGAAGGGGAAAAGTCCAGATACCTTCTTCTTGACTTCACCTAAAGCATAGTGAGAAGACTTCAACTTAAGAGAATACGAATTCCCGGTCAATTTATATAAACTGGTTCTATACTTTGATGGTTTAACTTTACCATCAGCAGAAGTGGAAATCAAAATGTCTAATCCATAAACTTCGTTTTCTTCAAACTTATGGGTTTCCATTTGAGTCTTATTATCCTTTGTAGGATTAAGAATAACTTCCTTTGGCCCATACAATACATTCCGTTCAATATTGTGAGTTAACATACTTTCAACTGGTGTAGTACCAAATTCCTTAGCAACTTCAGAAACAATATTGGTGACATCCCAATTACGTTTGCCGGGTTGGAAACTTCTAATAGCAGCTTCTGAAGCAATCCAAGCAGATTTAACCAAATCTGCCTTTTGTCCATTGATAGGATGTTCCTTAGAGGCTCCAACAACGACCGTCTCAGCAACAATTGCTGGATAAAAGTCAATTTGAACACCCAACATAACATTAACAACATCACCATCCTTCAAAGTTATGTTACTTTCATCTTCTTCACTAACCGGTGCTAAATGAGCAGGAATATGATTAGGATTAACACATGTGGGGAATGCAATACCCTTTGGAATACTAGAAGTCTTCTTGGAGTTATAAATCTTGGACAATTCCTCTTCTAACAATTCATCACCCCTCTTGGAGATCTCATATGTAGTGCTACCTTCTTTAATAAGACTAAGTACTTTAGCTAAAACTCTATTGGAAATTTCACCTCCAGTCTTGTACTTGTAGACAACGTCGGGGTTAGCAATGGATAAATCAGGTTTCTTGTCCTCTGCAGCTGTTAGTTAAATAAAAAGTCAATCGCTTGGTGGGGTCGGATTTCAATCGATACATACTGGAAACAGAAGTAGACATTATGCAATTAATATAATGAAGTATTAAAAGAAGATGTGATAGACAACTGGTAGGAGTAAGTTGAAGATCATTATATAAATTTTTCAGCTGCGCTACCAAATATTGTAGCTATATTAATAGTACGAGGTTAAACGGTATCCCAAATGTACTTCAGATGTCACGTGATTATTTCTAGATACGAGCTATTAGTACTAATCCTTCAACACAACATTCTTGGTGATAGCAATTGATGGAAGACGGTCTCAATTGATGTAAGAAGATTCAATTGATGTAAGAAGATTCAATTGATGTAAGAAGATTCAATTGATGTAAGTAGACTTTAACTAACATCTCCGAGTAAACGCCCCGCAATATTCAGTTCCAACATCTCGGACGACTTGAACAGCGTGGAGTTTCCATTTACAATTCCCATAAGACTTTGCTACAACTATTTGGTAATCAGAAGTTAGTTATACTGTAGTATAATCACTTCAACAACTTTAACAGAATTATTCCTGGTTCTGAAATGCAGTTCAGTAATAGTATAATAGTTTTTCTTTGGGTCTGGGCCCTTCGCATTCCGGTGTTCGGGTGTTGTGTCCTTTTAAAGAATAACTATAGTAACGTTTGCCAACACTAATGAAGTCAAATGCTTTACTGAGTATCTAGGCTGACCGACACACTTTGAAAGAAAAGTAATTCCTCAATGGAGAAGCGAAGTTCCAAGTTATTTGGTGGACGCATTTCCTCCATATTCAACGCACATACTCATGGGTCTAGTCATAATGAAACAGGCCTGTTTCATCATACATCTGAAACAGCGGACCAGCCTAAACTGAATGTCGCCAGTGACCGATTTCATCTACCTCAAGATTCTGATGAGGGTTCTCGCCTGATACCTCCTATTGAGAATGCCACACATCATCGTAAACCCCATGAATCTTCTCAAATCCAACCCCAATCACCAGTGAATGCTGAGTACTCTAATCCTCAAACTCCAGCAAATAATAGTCGACATCATCACAATCGTTTATCTGCTCAATTAGCAGCTCCATCATCTGGAGATTCCCTGTTTCCTTCCCCACAGGTATCATCTGTTCTGGGTTCTCCCATGAGACCATTATCGAGTAAGCCACTTCAGAACTCAAGCAGAGTCAGTGGTTCACCTGCTTATCTGGTCAACTTGGGGCCAGTTCCATATTCACCTACTAGGTTGACGGAATCAGGTATTCCAGAGCATTCTGAATTTGAAGTGACTAATATTAGTCCTTCAGGTCATAGGGCACCCAGAAGGAAACCTCCACCAGATCTCATGAATTCAGAGTTTGACTTTGTTGGTCCAGTTTACAGTATGGATGATGTTGGGAGTCCAGTTTCTGCTTCCAAAGATGCAAAGTTTGAAGACAACCTTTCAAATGTGGCTGATTTCAGAGATATAATTGAAAAGATTGAGTCGGAGATTACCGATGGTTCGGGTTTGAATTATCATGATGAAAGCTCCGGTGATGATGAAGGTGAGATTATTGGTACCAGTTCGAGAAGCAGAAGCACTAGTAGAAGTCCGGAGAATTCTGAAGCCGAAAGTGATACACCTTATAGGCATCAAGCTCCTTTAACTCATGCTCAATATTTTCATAGTAGAGAGGATTCTACAGAACCTCCTAATGAGGAAGATATTAACAGGAATGAAGAAGATGATGATGGTGATGATTTTAAAGATGAGTTTTTGATTACTAAAAACTCTTCCAGGAAGGATTCGTATACTTTAGCCTTGGAAACAAGAAGTAATCGATCTGAAGAAGATCATGGCATTATGGCTCAAGTACCATACCCTATCAATGATATTTATGCTCGTCAAGTTTGGAATGATAATGGTAGAATAGACTCTTTTGATAATAGTCTTGTTCAATCACCATCAGTACCGTATCCTGCTGGTCCTATAGTACCAGATTCTAGTACTAGTTCATCTACATCATTAGAGTTGAGTTCAACTCAACATCCACAACAACAGCCATTTGTATCTCCAAAAATTGCTCCTACTAGAACCCTTTCTCAACCCTCATCTATTCCATCTCAACAACAACAAGCAGCAGCATTGATGTTTTCACCTGGAGGTATAATTACTCCTTGTTCCTCCAAATCAAATGTAATTGGGAAGAGTGATTCTATCAGAACAACCAATACTAGTGCCTCATCAACTCATCGAGTGCCCTTTAATAAAGGTCCGGCTCGTCAAAAAAGTGTGGACACTGTATCAGGATTGAACACCGTTGAATTAAGAGCTAAATCTTCTATATCTCGAAGTCTTGGACACCGTAAAACAGGGTCTATTGGATCGTTTCAAAGTTTAAATTCTAATCGGAATGTCAATCTAGCCACTTTAAAAAAAAGTTTTAACTTACGTCCTGGAGAAGGAGAAAGATCAATTTATGTGACTACCATTAGGAAGAGCTCTGGAGCTGCCAATAATGATACTGGACCAGGGAAATGGAAATTACCCACTGCATTACAAGTTATTGATCGATCAGCCATTCAAACTGCCAAATACTTACGTTCTGCTGGATCCAAATATAAGAAATCAAGTGGGGTTGAATTAAAACATGGACATTTAGAACGAAGACTTTTAAGATCTGAAGCAGATGATTTTGATGATTCGGAAATTGGTGCCAGATCACCACTTGCAAGATCTGGTACTGAGACATCAAAGATATTGACACATGTATTAAGCACCAACACAGATGCTTCTCAAGCCACTATACTCACAAGTAATACCTATTCAAGTACAAGTTCTGTTGACAGGACCAGCTTAGTAGCTCATGGCACCACCACTAGCAACAATACAACTATTAATTCTAGTGAACAAAATAATGAGTTATTAGATGCTGAAGCTACTTCTTCTTCCAATGCTACCCAATTGGAAAGGGCAAGTTCTGTTTCTTCGTCTTCTTCCGGAAGTGTTTCATCAAGTATGGCAGCTGGTGTTTATTATCAACACCCAGGTTATAACACTAAAAGTGATGAAGAAATTAATGCCAGTATCGCTAGTGCACCCAGTACTCTTAATTATGATGACAACGAAAGTCTTCCAAGGTTAGTATTGGTTAATCCAGATGGTGATGATTAATATATATTTACACTGGTAAGATGCTACTACTAGTGAGATGCACAGTATCCGAAAGATACTATACTACAGTTCTATTTTGTACAGTAATATATTCTGTAGTAGTAACTGTAATGTACTATGTTTCTACTATTTTAGTAAGTCTATACTGTTCTAGTCGTGTCCCGCTCAACTAATAATTCAAACACGTAAGAACAAAACACTGAAAAGTTGTCGGACCAACTCACTCTTCTCCAATTAAACCCACCACCACCACCAATGTCCGAAGGTTGTTATACGTTGGTCTACGAGGCCAATAAGGCCAGTAGTACGTCGGTCAACGACTTCAAGGCGTTATTAGAAAAGGGTAAGGATGAGCAGAAGATCGATGCCATGAAGAAGATCTTGATCACCATTCTCAATGGAGATTCAATGCCAGATTTGTTGATGCACATTATTCGGTTTGTTATGCCCTCTAAGAATAAGGAATTGAAGAAGTTGTTATACTTTTACTGGGAAGTGTGTCCCAAGTTGGACAATCAAGGTAAAATGAGACATGAAATGATTCTTGTTTGTAATGCCATACAAAGAGATTTACAACATCCTAATGAATATATAAGGGGGAACACTTTAAGATTCTTGTGCAAATTGAAACAACCAGAATTGTTGGAAACTTTGATTCCAAATGTTCAACAGTGTTTGGATCATAGAAATGCTTACGTCAGAAAGAATGCTGTTTTTGCATTATTCAGTATTTATCAAGTATCTGATCATTTGATCCCTGATGCTGCAGAAATGATTCATAAGTTTTTGGAGCAGGAAACTGATTCCACTTGCAAGAGAAACGCCTTTATTTGTTTGGGTGTGTTAGATAGAGCCTCAGCGGTGGATTTTATTATTCATTCTGATATTCTTTCATTGGACCCCTTGTTACAATTAGCATTCCTTGAATTCATTAAGAAAGATTCTGTTTCAAATCCTCATTTGATTCCAAGTTACGGTGATTTAATTGCTGAAATCATTGAAAGTACTTCGAGTTCAGTTGTTTATGAGGCTGCCACCACCTTGACTGCTTTATCGAGTAGTTCAAAGTCTATTTTATTGGCTGGTTCCAAATTCATCGAATTGGCTGTTAAAGAAGCTGATAACAATGTCAAGATTATTACCTTGGAAAGAATCAATGATCTTCATAAAAAGAATCCAGGTGTTCTTCAATCTTTATCATTGGATATCTTAAGAATCCTCTCTTGTCAAGATATTGATGTTCGTAAGAAGGCATTGAATGTGACCTTACAATTGATCTCCAGTAGAAACGTTGAAGATGTTGTGAAATTATTGAAGAAAGAATTACAAAGAACTTCATCTCTGAATGAAGATAAGACTGCTGAATACAGACAAATATTAATCAATGGTATTCATCAATTGGCTGTAAAGTTTGTTGAGGTGGCCACCAATGTTATAGACTTATTACTCGAATCAATGGTCGATTTAAATACCACTTCAGCATATGAAGTGATTGTTTTGGTCAAGGAAGTTGTGGAGAAGTTCCCTCATTTGAGACAACCTATTATTTCCAAGCTTGTTGAAGTCTTACCTCTTTTGAAGAGCGGCAAAGTATTCCGTGGATCACTTTGGATTATTGGTGAATATAGCTTGGAAGCAAAGTTGGTTCAAGAAGCATGGAAATGTATTAGAGAAGTCATTGGTGAAGTTCCAATTTTAGCCAGTGAAAAGAAGCATCATTCAAATGGTGAAGAAGTAGCAAATGGTACTAATGGTTCGACAGAAAAGAAGTCTGGCCCAATCATTTTACCTGATGGAACATATGCCACTGAAAATGCTCTTACCGTTGAATTGGTTGATAGTGAAAATCAAGATCAATATCCCATTAGAAAGCTTATTTTGGAAAGTGATTATTATTTGGCAGCTGTTTTATCTTCAACTTTAGTTAAATTGGTATTAAGATTACAGTCTCTTGGTACTCCTGGTAAGATATTGAACCCCTTAAGAGCTGAAGCATTGTTAATCATGGTATCTATTCTAAGAGTTGGTGAATCCAACATAGTTGAAAAGAAGATTGATGAAGATTCTGCTGATAGAATACTTTCCAACATTAGATATTTAACTGATGAAGATGATGCTGATCTTATTCTGAAAGGTTTCTTGGAAGAAACTAAGGAAGCGTTTGAAAGTCAAATCAAAAGAGTTGAATCTGAAAAGGCTGAAGAATTAGCTAAACAATTTCAAAGCAATGCTGAACAAGCAGACGATTCTATTGTGTTTAGACAATTTACTTCCAATAAGGCAACTTCAACTAATGATGAGGATGATGTTAAGTTAGCCACAGGTAGTGCTGTTAAAAGAGAAGATATTTCTTTCAAATTAGATAAAGTATTACAATTGACTGGTTATTCTGATCCTATTTATGCTGAAGCTTATATCAAGGTTCATCAATTTGATATTGTGTTGGACGTTTTATTAGTGAATCAAACCACCAATACTTTACGGAACTTGTCTGTTGAGTTTGCCGTGCTTGGAGATTTGAAGGTTGTTGATAAACCAGCTACTGCCAATGTTGGACCTCATGGATTCCATAGATTACAAACCACAATCAAGGTTTCTTCAGCTGATACGGGTGTTATTTTCGGTAACATTGTATTTGATGGACAGCATTCAGATGATTCCACTATAGTGATTTTGAACGATATTAACGTTGACATAATGGACTATATCAAGCCTGCTACATGTACTGAAAGTCAATTCCGGAAGATGTGGAATGAATTTGAATGGGAGAACAAGATAACTGTCAAATCAGATATGCACACCTTGAAGGAATATTTGGATGAACTTATGAAGGGAACTCATATGAATTGTTTGACCCCTGGAGCCATCACTGGAGAAGAATGTAAGTTTTTATCTGCCAACTTGTATTCTCGGTCGACATTTGGGGAAGATGGGTTGGCCAATTTGTGTATTGAAAAGGCCAGTGATGGACCTATTGTTGGACATGTGAGAATAAGATCCAAGGGTCAAGGGTTGGCTTTATCTTTAGGTGATAAGGTTGCTGCTATTTCTCGTCGTAAGAAGGGTATTACCATTGCACGTGTTTGAACGATATAAAATATTAGCATGATAAAATAAATAAGAACTAATTACTTAAGTACAACCATCACTGTAGAACATAGTCAAGTATGGCATTCTTGGACTCCATAAGAACTGTTTCGTGTCTCTTATACAATGCTGGTTCGTTGGCAACAGCAAAGATAGGGTTAGAAGTAAAGTCTTTCAATTGGAGTGGTGACACCAGTTTGAATTGGTCCAACTCCAAAAGCTTAGATAAGAACACCATCATTGAATGGAGGTCTGATCTTATTTGAATAGCTTGAACTTCAGTATGTACACAGTGATGAAGAGTTGTGGAACAGGAATCCATTGAAGTCAATTCTGATGATCTTGAAAGGGCATCTAGTACCGAATCATTGATAACTTTCGGTATTATCAATTGTAGCTTAAAGTTCAGTGATTTCAAAGTATAAGTACTCCAACGTGAAACGTCTTTGATCTTAGCACAGAGACAGAAACTGATGTACACTGCAGAGCTTACCACTGCTGCTGTATTCCCATAAGCCATGGCCAAAGTCTCAATTGACCCTGGACTTTGAGAAGCCATTTCAAGCCCTGAAAGACCAAACCGGTCTCTTAGTATGGTGGATATTTGCTCTGATTCCAAATAGAGTCTTTCGGATGCTGATAACACAAACACTAGAGTTGTAGGGGACGATGAATTGGACGATGACGACAATGAGATGAGTTTATTCAAAAGGCGGAATACTCTGTCGTCATCCGGGATTAGTTCGTTTGGTTGTGGATGGTGATGGTTTTCGAGTTCCAACTTCAGCTCATTGGAAATGTATGGGGAATGAGGTCGCCTTCTTTTGCGGTTCAAGGAAGTCGTAGGACGATATGAGGACATAATGGATATATATGAAAAGTGTATGTACAGTGTATGGTTGTAGTGTGGTATAGTGTATACGTCTAGTGTATATGTATATGCAACAGGGTATGGCAGTATATAGTGTCGGTCTGCAGTCACGTGACGCCATCGAGACATCAAAAAAAATTTCACAATTTCTGCTATCAAACTCATTACTTAATACTACTATCATCAACCAGAAACAATAAAATAGCCATGGGCAAAGATAAGAAGGAAAAGAAGGAAACCAAGACCGTTGCTGTCGAAGGTGGTGAAGATAACTATGAAAAGAGGTTACCAGCTCTTTTGAAGTTTGCACAACCATTGGCACCCAAGAAGATGAACAAGAAGATTTTAAAGACTGTTAAGAAGGCATCGAAAGCTAAACATGTTAAGAGAGGAGTTAAGGAAGTTGTCAAGGCTTTAAGAAAGGGAGAGAAGGGATTGGTTGTTGTTGCTGGGGACATTTCTCCACCTGATGTTATTTCCCATATTCCAGTTTTATGTGAAGATTCATCTGTACCTTATGTATTTATTCCATCAAAGGAAGATTTGGGATCTGCTGGAGCCACCAAAAGACCTACTTCATGTGTTATGATTGTTCCTAATGGTGGGAAGACCAAGAAGAATGCTGATAAGACTGGTGAATACAGAGAATCTTTTGATGAGATTGTTAAGGAGATTCCAGGGTTGGCTTAAAATTTGAGTATATATTGCATTGATTAAATTCCGTTTGTATTTCTAGATTAGTATCGTTAATACTACTGTTATATGTAACATGCATGTAAGCTGTTTGATGTACCTTACGTCGTATATAGTGTATCTACAATACCCATATCATTCTGTGGTATATCTACAGTACCATATCTCTCCATCGACTAAATCAATCGCGCTTTAGTTTTTCGCCGTAGAAGGTTTACCACCACGGCTTACCACGGCTTCTCACTACAACGATCCCCATCACGGCTTAATAGGTGCTTCATTATGACTGATACGGAGCTCACTGCCGTCGACTATATCGCAGAACAGCTTGCGCTTGAACGTGAGGCAAAGGAGCTCATGCCCTTTGATCCAAATGAATGTACTTATGTCAAGGGTCCTCTACGACAAATGGTATATGCGTGTTTGACTTGTGGCACGGCGCAATCTCCAGTGGGTGTATGTTATTCGTGTCTGATACGATGTCATTCTACTCATGAACTAGTGGAGTTGTTTTCCAAGCGTGACTTTGTATGTGACTGTGGGACCACCCGAATCCTTAACTCAAAAGGGTGTACTGTTCGAGGTGAATCAGAGTTGCCTGGTGAGTCTACTGCGACGGTTAGACCGCGTTCGGGTTCAATTGATATGGCAAGAAGAAATAGCTTTAGATCTCTTCTGCTTCCTAAAGATGATATACCTTCCTCTTCCAATAGATATAACCAGAATTACCACGGCAAGTTTTGTTCCTGTGAGAAGCTATATAATCCGTTGGAGGAAACAGGCACCATGATTCAGTGTTTCTTGGGGGTGGAATGCGGTGAAGACTGGTACCATTTAAACTGCGTAGTGGGCATCAACGAACCGGCGAAGGACACGGCTACAAGTACCGGCAACATACTTGATCGACTTCCAGGTCCAGGTCAAGATGCTCAAACTGATGGCAGCGGTGATAATCATGGTGATGATGATGATGATAATGATGAAGTTATAATTCCTTATTTCCCAAGTCTAGGGGCTTTTGACCAGTTCATATGTTGGAAATGTGTTCAACTGTACCACAAAGTGTTCGATGTACTACGTACTGTTGACGGGGTGGTCCACTCACGGTTGCCTCATTTTGAAGAGTTAAAACTGGTCGATGAATGGAAAGAAAAGTATAATCATTGGTTGAACCATGATGATAAACAGACTGACAATGATGAACCAAAAATTAAAAGAATAAAGAAACAATTCATACCTTATTCGGTATTCTTAAACAGTTCCTTTAGAAGCTCTTTAATCAAGTATAAACTGACTTTGGACGCTTCAAACCAAGTTTATCGTTTCTTGGAATCAAATTCATACCTCTATGAATCCGATCCAGTGTATGAACCTCCAAAGGATGAAGATACAAATTCATCTACTACTGGTTCAATTCTAGACTTGGGGACCGATGTCCTTCTGTCTCTTCCAAAGGAACAAGCAGTCGAAGGATTGCAAGCATATAATATGATTAAATCCAAGCTTCGGGATTTCTTTAAACCCTTTGCCGAACAAGGGAAAGTTGTAACCGAAGAAGAAATAAGGGACTTTTTTGATAAGGTGAAAAAATAATATCATGAGTTTAAGTTATACTATGGAGTTTAATTAATTTATATACAGAGTTTTAAAGACTATTCTATCATGTTATATTATTTCTTATGCAGTTTTCTTTTCTCCTCGAGCTTTGCAAAATCATCTTTCCAAACATTATTGACTTGATCTTTCGAGACTTTGGGGAAGATAATGTCAAATACTTCATGATACCATTCAACAGGAATAAACTTGATTCCTTCCTTGACTTCAACAGGGATCTCTTCAAGTTCATTCTCTATATCCTTGGGGAAAATAATGGTATCACATCCGTATCTTTTAGCACCCAAAGTCTTCTCTCTTAACCCACCAACAGCTAATACTCTTCCAGTAACAGTGATTTCACCGGTCATGGCAATTGTAGCAGGAATTGATTGGTTAATGGCCAAAGAAATCAATGAAGAAGTAAATGAAATACCTGCTGATGGTCCATCTTTTGGTATAGCTCCATCAGGACAATGAACATGAACTTCAGCAGCTTCAAAAAACCTATTCTTGGGATAATTCTTAGACATAAACGATTTGGAAAAGGAATATGCAATAGAGGCTGATTCCTTCATCACATCCTTCAAACTACCAGTTACATGAATTCCAGCATGGCCTATGCCCGAGGAGATTGGCTGGGTCAAAATCGATTCAATGTATAATGCGTCTCCACTACCAGAAGAACTATACGAAAGTCCCGTGGCCACACCAGGCACAAGAGTTTCATAAAGTCTATCTCTAGTGTAAATTTCAGGTCCAATATAATCCTTCAATGTTTGGGGAGTAATCTCTAATTTAATATCTTCAGGAATATTCATTTTTGGAATCTCTTCATCTGGTGAGAGAATCTCAATTCCATCTAATTCATTGGCTTTCACTGTGTCAACTTCCTTTTGCTCCAGTTTTGTTGTTGAAGATGATGATTCATCGGAACTGGTCAGATCTTTTGTTGTAATAGCAACTTCTTCTTCGACAGGCGTAGTGACTACTGGGATTTTCACCTCGGGTTCGATTATTTCAGCTTCCTCCTTGCTGGTCTCCACTTCTTCCTTAACTTGAGTAGCTGCTAATTCGTCGTCACGCTTTTCAACTTCTTCAACAATCTTAAGTGAAGCTTTGCTGAAAATTCTATCGATAAGCTTTCTGACATTTCTTAACCCACTTTCACGACAATACTTCTCAAGCATTCTGGTTATGGTCTCTAATGGAATACCAACATGTCCTTCTCCAAGACCTGCCTTCTTACAAGCCTGAGGAATCAAATGACGTTTGGCAATTTCAACCTTTTCATTATTAGTATAACCAGGAACATCAATAATTTCCATACGGTCTCTTAATGGTGCGGGAATATTACCCAAATAGTTGGCTGTACAAACAAACAAGACTTTGGATAAATCCACCTTAACATCCATATAATTATCGACAAATTCTTTATTTTGTTCCGGGTCAAGGATTTCCAAAAAGGCTGAAGCAGCAGCTCCACCTCTACTTAAATCCAACTTATCTATTTCATCGATCAACATCAATGGGTTGGAAGTCTTTGCGGCTTTCAATGCTAGGATAATTCTACCAGGAATGGCACCAATATATGTTCTTCTATGACCCTTAACTTCATGGACATCATGAATACCACCCATAGCAATACGAACGTATTTACGATTCAAAGCTTCAGCAATGGATTTGGCAATTGAAGTTTTACCTGTTCCTGGTGGGCCAGCAAGACACAATATCTTACCATCAACCTTTCCTGAAACTTTACCCAAAGAAATAAATTCCAAGATTCTTTCCTTTACATCCTTTAATCCGTAGTGGTCACGGTCAAGAATGGTTCTTGCAGCACGAATATTGAATCTGTCTTTAGAATAAATTCCCCAAGGAATCAGAGTCAACCAATCAAGATATCTTTCGGAAACTCCCAATTCACTGGAATGGTCTGTTTGGTTTTCCAATTTGGCCTTTTCCGTGTTATATGCTTCCATTGCTTCATCAGTTAATCTCAATTTTTTAAGTCTTTCATCGAACTTTGAGGTCTTTTTATCTTCTTGTTCAGTGATTCCTGCTCTCTTTTGTAATTCCTTGATGAACTCCTTAATAAATAATCTTGTTTGATATTCATCTGCTTTGGCACTCAAGTTATGAATGGTACTCTCTTTGATCATACTAGCATTTAACTCAACTTTTAACAATTCTAATGCCTTTGATAATCTATCTTGAACACTCAACGATTCCAAGATCTCTTGAATCTTTTTAGGATCACCATGAATAGTTGAACCTACAAAATCTGCAAATTTAGAAGGATTCTTCAATAATTCTGTCCCTTCTCTTATTTGAAGCTTCTCAAGTGGATTCTTACCTCCCAACTTACCAAGTAATGACTTCAAAGCTTCAACTAAAGAAATAACTTCGGCTGAGCTCTGGTCATAAGGATTATCTTGTACTGGCTTAACAGAAGCAAATGAAACCTTTAAATCTTTTAAATATGAAGTAGGATAATCATCAGTTTCCAGTGGTTTAGTTTCCTCAACTGTGACTTCGTTGCCTTCTTGAACACTAGTTGATTTTGATTTTTTGGAACTGGCGGCAGGTTTAGCTGGTGATGTTTCAGATAACGACGAAGAAGGAGTATGTAATTCATGAAGCTCACATCTTTCAATAGGATAACCTAAAAGATTGAATACTCCAGGTCTAGGAATTGTATGTCTAATGATCTGACAATGGACACCAATATCATAAACTGAGTCTTTACTCTTAATGACGTCGGTATCTTCTTCTTTGGGATTCTTGGTATGAAACAACACAAAATAAGGTTCTCTCTTATCTATAATGGTGTATACGGATCTGATCACATCAGGATCGGTTAAGTTGATGGCAAATGGTCTCCCTGGGAGTGGAGGTCTATCCTTCATGGGTATAGCTAAAAGTGGAGGGTACAATCCTGTCTTTGGATCAGTAGCTATGCTTGACTCCTCACTGACAACACCATCATCATCGTCATTATTATTATTGTTATTATTATTATTATTATTATTGTTATTGTTATTGTTATTTCCTCCAGGAGGTACTGCACCATCTGATCCCAGTACGCTAGCAGAATTCAGATCAACCGGCGATTCAATCTCCGATTCCGGCTCCTTATCGGTATTCTCCTTATCAACTTCATTATCTTTCTTCTCCACAGGTACATCTCCATCCTTCTTGTTATCTTCATCCTTCTTCTCGACCACAGGAATTTCATCCTTGTTAGCCTCCTTATCCTTCATCAACCATTGGTCAATGTCTATCATTTGGTGTGGTGCGAACGACAGAGGAAAGGCGTATTCCGCCAAGCTGCTCTGAAGAGGCCCAGTCCGAGCTACAAATGCCGAAGAACTTGCGTACCTAAGCAGTGCAAGATACCGGGCTCCAGATCGCCGACTAAGGGATTTCATACACCCTCTAGCTTGAAGCATATTAGGTGATAGATAATATTATACTGTTGGCGTAAAAAGAGAGTTGGGTGTAGGTTTTGCCTTCAGTTACTAAGTTGATTTGATCGGTGGAAAAATATTCTTCAGCGGGGTCGTGAGTACCCCAGATTTTGTTGGTGTTCGGGTGTCGAGTATAAGAATATAGCTTACTAATATATTTATGTATATATGTTACTCTATTTCAAAAATGTTCCGTTTCTTTTTAGGTTGCTCCTTTGCCTCGGGTATTGATGTTGCTCCTGTTCCTGTTCCTGTACCTGTACCTATACTTGTTCCTGTTTGCGTGGTATCTACTGTAATACTATCATTGATGTTGGTAGATGGTTGTCTTACAGGACTAACATCTGTAAAATTGGCATCTTGATAGTATCCAATTGAATTCAAATCATCTTCACCTAATGTCGTACGGGTAGGAAGAAGAAGTTGTGAATTAGTCTTTGGAAGTCGTATTTTCTTAGCTTTATGAGGACTTTCAGGTGTAGGTGAACCACCCACCATGTTTTCATCATCTGAAACTTCAGATATTCTACTTGTATCTGACTCACCATCAATTTCTTTCCTTCTTCGTTCCAACCGTTGTGTTCGCGTAAGTGTTTGGGCTATTTTGTTGTAATTTAAATATTTCCGTTTACCTCCAGCATCTTTGGTGATTCGATTGGGTCTCTTCAATGGAGTCATAACGTGACGAACTGGAGATGATGAAAGAATGGATTTGTTAAAAGAATTAATTGTTGGTGAAAGATAATTCATATTGGCTAATACAGAAGTAGAACCTTTAGATTGTGTTCCTTGTCGAAGTTTTTTAAGTTCCTTATCTAGTGATCTTATACGAGCTTCCTGGGTTTGGATCTTAGCTTCTTGGGTTTGGATCTTCATTGCATTTTGTTGCTTGATCTTACTCACTTCAAGTTCTACCAAATGTCTTACGTTGGCTTCAGTACTGACCAGTGAAGCTGATGATGATAATGATGATGATGATGGTGGTGGGGGAGTCGCGGTCTTCTCTTTCTCACTCTTGCCATGACCAAAGGCTATACGCATGATCACCAATGCTATCATATGTTGTCTTTCTTGCTCACTTTCTGCGGTCAATTGTAACTCGTTCTTTAGCTTTATATACTCTGAAGAGAACATTGGTAAGTTTAATAGTAAATACAGTTATGAAGAGTAAAGTACTTTGTTTTCACTGTTTATTTATTTGATCTTGTTTGGTCACGTGATGAGATCAGGTAATCATGAAACAAGCACACGTTGCATTCGAACAACTGGCAGCCGTCACATATCCAATAGTATATACAGCCGTCAATATTCAGCAGTATATTCAGCTTCCAATGTTCAGTAGCTTATACAGTACTAACTAAACTACATAAAATATGCTTATATACTGTGCTGTTCGTACTTACATAGTATGATTTCTATTGTGTGCGACATTCATTGGGTGCAAAAAGCATACTTCTGTAACTGACCTTCTCTGTAAGTCTCTCTTCAACTACTGCTGAAATTGCTTATACGTTATATATCGCCTTGCTTTCGTCACTAACGACGTTCCTCTTTTCGCTCCAAGACAAACTATACGTTAATTGCTAACAATCATCGCTGCTAAGTGATGGAGGGTATCAGCGTCTATGAGATGCACAATAAGATTAGAGATGAGATTCTCAAATCATACGATGGTGATGGAAATGATGATGATGATGATGATGATTATGATTATGAGTGTAACGGAAAGAAAGCCCAACTGGCATCACGGAGTTGGTTTCGGAGCCGCTCGATCTCGAGTAGTGGTACTCCAAACAATAAGTCTGGAACACCACTGACAGCTCACCATCAACCTGGTCTTTTGAGGTTTGCAGGTAAACTCAGTTGGTTCACGGCGACCGTTGTTGATAAGAACGATGTGATGAACAATCACGGCATGCTTCAAAGTCCAGAAGCAACAACAACCCCTTCATCAAAGGCAATTATGGAAGAGCCAGCTGTACAAAAGTATGATTTTTCTGAAAAGAGTAAAACCATGTCAGTTTTACTCAATAAAAGCACCAACATTAGGAATGTTTATCGAGAGAAGCTCCGTCGACCTTCGTCGCATATGGAACATTCGAATCGAGTCATCATTATAAGTGGAATCCCTAAAGACTTTGGAATTAATATGGTTCTTTCCCAAGTGTGTGGAGGACCATTAGAACAAGTGATGATGAAAAGTCAAGAACTGTTTAATACTTTAAAATTGTGTTATATTTTTGCAGCGGATGCTCGGTTATTCTATGAATATGCTCATAGAAGTGGGCAGTTTCAATTCCATGGGATTACACCATCAATTGAATGGGCAAATCCTAGAAATATCGATGACTATATATATTTGGAACCATTACCTCGATATTTGATTCATCAAGTTACCAATCTTTCATCTCGTCGGGTCCTTATATTAACTAAGAAAGTTCTTCATAAAAAGACTAGATCAGACAATCGGTTATACTATCCTAATCCGGCCACGCACTTATCAGTGGATTTTGATATCAAAGATGTCAAACACGACTTTAGTGCCTTTGGAGAAGTATTGGAAATCGGTTCAGTGGTTTCTAGAAAACTTTGCTTTAGTGTACATTATGCTGATATTCGATCTGCCATCATAGCTAAAAGTGAATGTGACACAGAAGATAGTGTCATGCATAAAAAATATAGTCAATGGAAGATTTGGTTCAGTAAAGATATCACTGATAAACCATGCCACTATTGATTACATAAGCATTGGAACTGCAATACACGACACAGATTACCTGTATAGGCTAATTGTAAATAGCAAGTAATTTTTTGGATCAAAACTTCATAACATCACAAACCTCCTTTCCTTTCTTGTTTGTACTTAAAGAGTTTACTCATATCACCCCTTAATAAATTATTATGTCATACGCGAGATCGACTCCTATGCGTACGCGTTCTAGCTTAGGGATGCTGTCATCATCTCAAACGTCACTTTCGTCCACTACGGGATCTTCCAATGGGTCCTCTACTCGTCATAGTGTGAGCGACCTTCGAAGACCACCGTCAGCTCGTTCATATCGGCCTGCTTCTCCTTCTTCCAGACAACAATCCTCCTCGCGTCCTGGATCAGCCATGTCAACTTCCAGACCCTCTACTCCACTTCATAGACCTCAAGAACCATACACTGGTACCATTAGTGTTTCCATTAGACCGAATCCTCATAGTATACACCCTTTACAACCTTCACCATGGATAGTTAATCTGTATGAGAATCTGATAGCTAATAGCACTGATGGGTCGTCATTTACATTTGATAATGTTTTCATTTCAGATATTGGACTTACCAATCGTCATGTATATGAAAAATCGTGTTCTGAGATTGTTCAACGATTTCTTACTGATGGTTATAATGGTACAGTATTTGCTTATGGTATGACTGGATCAGGGAAAACATATTCTATGAAGGGGAACGAATTGGACCCTGGATTTGTGGAATTGGCAGTGAATGATTTATTCAACAAAATAGAGAATGAAACCAATAGTAAAACTCATACAGTTGCCATATCTTATTTGGAAATATATAACGAAAAGATTATAGATTTGTTAAACCCTACAAATGTGGCTGAATTAAAGATTCGGGATGATCCTGTCTATGGAACTAAAATAATAGGAATTACCAGTCCTACAATTGACTCAAGAGATCAATTATTGAAGCTTTTAAGAAGAGGTGATAATAATCGGAAAACAAGTGCTACTGATTATAATTCCAGGTCATCAAGATCTCATGCTATTCTTCAAATACGATTAACCACTATAGATTTGTCCAATAATACTGAATTAAACAGAACTCTCTCACTTTGTGATTTGGCCGGTTCAGAAAAGGCTGCTTCAAGTCTTGAACGAAGAAAGGAAGGTTCTTATATCAATAAATCTTTATTGGCATTATCAACAGTGATCAATAAATTATCGGTGGCATCTCATTCGTTATTAAACGATCATATTCCTTATCGTGATTCCAAATTAACCAGATTACTTCAACCTGCCTTATCAGGTTCTTCATTAGTGCTGATATTGTGTACTATCCATGTTGGTCCCGGTATGAGTAATTTATCTGAATCTCAATATGTTTCTGAAACTTATAATACTCTTCGATTTGCTGCACGAGCTAAAGATATTGTTATGAATGTTGAAAGTAATAAATCTACCAGGTTGGGACCTGGTGGAGATTCAGATCGATTCATTGCAGATTTACAAAGAACAATTGAAAGTCAAAGACTAGAAATCAATATGTTAAAGGTAAACCTGAGTATTTCAAGTAATATAAGCACTGAAACACTTGTGGGGAATAATAATAATACAGTTAATTTGGAGAGTTATGCCGAAATTGAAGCAGAGAATAAAGTACTTAATGAAAAGTTGGAACATTTAACAAGACTTACAAACTTACAAAAGACTGAAACCATAATATTGAAGAATGATACTTTAAATGATTTAATGGGAGATGGATCTTCACAAATGATGATGGCTAATTTAGAAGAATTCTATAAACGAGTGACTTATGAAGTTGAAGAGTATACTTCATATATAAATCTTCTTGAATCTCAACTTAAACAAAGTTATAAAGAAGGTGCTATTACTGCTGGTTCCAGTAATCCACCACCACCATCACCATCATCAACAGTACTGGAAAGACAATTGGAAAATTCAATCAAGGAAAAGGAAGATGAAATATATAACTTGAAGGAGATGATTAAAGTTAAAGATCATATTATCAAGAGTTTAACAAAGACTTCCAAATTAAGAAGATTGGCTGATGCAACTAGCAATAATAATGACACTACCTCAATTAAAACCGATAAGGAGAATAATAATGAATTTTCATATAGGAAAAAATCACCTTTGGAATCAGATGTCAGAAATTTAATGGCATAAGAAAGGTATATAGGAGATTTAATATATGGCTTAATCTCATGGCCAACTATCTATAGGTCTATCATGAATCATCTGTAAATCAGCTCTTTTAGTGGTAGTACTTGATTCATTTCTATTATTATTATTATTGTTATTATTCTCTTTTGAAATCCGATTCTTGGTTTTAGTTATAATATCTCCACCTTCAAATGATGACGATGATGACTTCTTAAATGGATCAAATTTCATATCGTGGGTATCTTGTTTTAAAACATTCACTAGCCCCATATCATGATCGGAAAGTCGATTACCTTTATTGAAAAGTCCTGTTTGATCAATGATTTCAATTTTAAACCCTATTCTTTCCCCATTGACGTCTTTAAAGAAGTCTATGCAATCACCATTATATATTTGGGTCTTCTTCCCTTTCCCTAACAATACACCATTAACAAGACACGAATTTGTACTCGCATCATGAAGCCAAATGTCTGTTAGACCATGTGCTGGACTTTCATGAATACTCAAGGTATGGACAGGGTGCCTTCGTTTAACAAAAATACAATGCACTTTTGAGATTCTATCATCATTCACAACTGTATCGCAAACATCACTTCTTCCAATAACATATGTTATGAACCCTTGACGTATGTAAATGGGAGTTTGAGATTTGGAATATGGAGTTGGTGATAATCTAATTACCGTATCAAGAGGTATATTCAATATCTCATCCTGTCTCTGTAATGGAAATGAACCTTCACCATCTATTTTGGCTCTCTTTCTAGGTTGTGAAATTGCTTGCTTGGAATTTGAATCCTTTGGTGGACTTCCTGAAGGGGAAGGTAACGATCTTTTAACAGGTTGAGATTGGGGTAAAGGTACAACTCTACGAGGAACCTTGAATTCTTGATTATCCTTTTTCTTCTCCAATGGTCTCATCATTATATCCTCATTGATTTGACTCATCGAAGTTGTAATTGGTAAACCATTTTCGATTTTCCTTGACAATTGTGATTGTGATTGCGATAAGCTGATAATATTTTGAGAATTCTCTTGATCAACTCCAATAAGCCATCGATGACTTAAAGCTTCAGTAGCATTCATTCTATCCCGAGGATCAACTTGTAAACAATGATGTAAGAAATCCCTTGCATCATCTGAAATTTCAATTGTTTTCAATGGAGCTTCATGATATTCACCCAGTTTAATTTTTTGAAACATTTGTGCTTGAGTTTTCCCATTAAATGGTAAATGAGCTGTTAATAAGACATACACCAAACAACCCAATGACCAAATATCCACTAAACATGAATAATTGTCACGATTGTTTCCAGAAGATTGTGAAGCATCAAATTTCCCAGTAATAACTTCTGGTGCAACATAAGCAAGAGTTCCGCAAAAAGTTTTCATGAAAGTTGTACTATCACTAATTTTTGCTAAACCAAAATCAGTTATTTTAACTAATATTGGATCATCTTGCATGATCAAAATATTATCTGGTTTTAAATCTCGATGTGAAATCCCCATTTTATGAACATAAGCTATTGCTCGAAGTATTTGTTTGGTGATTACTTGAGTTGCATCTTCACCAATAGCACCATGAGCAGCAACAAAATCCATTAAATCACCTCCAGGAACCAATTCCATAACCAAATAATAATTATCTGGATCTTCATAAAAAGATTTCAATTTTACAATATTGGGATGATCCAATCTTCTTAAAATATCCAATTCTCTTTCAACTCCAACCATACCTCCAGTATTTATAGCTTTTCTTCGATTAATGATTTTAACCGCATAAGAATCTCCAGTTGATCTTTCAATTGCCTTTTTGACAGTTGCAAATGCTCCTTGACCAATAGTATCGTTTTTTATAATAAAGTCCTTATAAATTCCTTCCTTTTTGGAATCTCCATTAATTGAAGTTGATACCAGTGTAGGATTATATTCATCAGTGAACAATACTACAAATTTAACCACATCTTTCGGTATACCTACACCGACAGAAATCTCATCTCCTTGATTCAATATATAATTAGACCCTTTAACCAATCGATTATTATTCAAATGTGTTCCGTTTGTTGATGTGTCCTGGATCCAAAGTGTTTTATCAGAAGGATTAAACCATACTTTAAAATGATAATTAGATATTCTTGATGATGATGCTAAGACAATATCACAATTAGAATGTCTTCCTGCAAGCCAACTCTTTTTCTCATTCGGGTGTAAACCATCAGGTTTAAGATCAATATAGCTAAGTTGTTCTGTAGTACAAATTAGTCGACAGATTCTAGAAGACTCTTCAGGATTCTCATCCACTTGGGTAGCAGGTGATTGTTGTGTTGCCTGCGTTTGAGTATGCTGAGTGTGATCCATAAATTGAATTGGATTGAATCCGATTATTGATTAACCGCAAAAAGTCTTGGATGAGGAAGGGGAGGGGAAGGGGCGATAGTCTAGGAGATCAATAAGTAATTCATAGTAGTAGAGTAGGTTATACGATTGAAAACGCGTCAAGTTTAGATATTTGCAAACCTGTGTATAACACAATTGATGTACGTGATAAAATTCCCTATTCTTCTTTTAACAGAAAGGTCCCTTGGCCCAGTTGGTTAAGGCGTGGTGCTAATAACGCCAAGATCGGCGGTTCGATCCCGCCAGGGACCATTCTAACCCTCAAGGGCGTGTGGCGTAGTTGGTAGCGCGTTCGCTTAGCATGCGAAAGGTCTCCGGTTCGACTCCGGACTCGTCCATATAATTTTTGCATTTTTTTAGACTGCTTTATTTAACTGTCAAGTTATATATATATACTAGTACTATATGTACCTTTACTACTTTGAAAACTAGTTGTTAGCATCTGATATCTAAAGCAATGATATCGGTTTATCATCCATAGTTCCGCCGCAGGTCGCACCCCATGCGTTCTTTTGCACCCAAATTAGTACACCCCTATAAAAAAATCCTTACGTATCAAATATCTAACGGTATCTTCTTCTCTATAGCACCCGTTATCTCATCCATATATATTGTAATGGTATATAAACTAGCAAATAGTATACTCCGCCTGTGGTATTTGAAAATCTCAAGAGTTGTTACTTTACCTCTCCGTACTCTTGAAGCAGGGACTTACTTGTATCCACTATACGTATGTATTACTTGTATTATCGAGCATGAAGGGGGGTATCACTAACATAAAGGTAAAATAGGGTATTCTGTATTTTATCAAGAATACTGAGCTATGGGCTTTCTATATGACTATATTGGTACCACAATTAACCCTTATGGTAATCGTTTATTTGATTGTATTTTTCACTTGTTACCCAATTGAAGCCATGATCCTTTTGTTTATGTCAGGACCCCCAGGGTTACTTTATGCTTGGGTAGCTGTTTTACAACAATCCAGTGTGGTTTCTTTGTTCCTTGTTAAGGCATTTCTTTTGCCTGAAATCCAAAGAGTGGCGTTCGATGCGGTTTTAACTAGGGAATACGCAGATGATGTGGTTCTTTTAGGTAGATTAAGAAGAGTAGTCAAAGTACCATACTATATTCAATTTATGGATACTCTTTGGTATTTACCTTCAATGTTAATTCTCCCTTATAATATTTTAAGAACTATAGTGTTATTTGGTGTTAGTTCAATACCAATGCTTGGTCCTTGTATAGCAATATTTCTTCAGGCTCCTTCTTCTGGTCTCAGAAGTCATTCCAGATATTTTGTTCTTAAAGGTTTGGATTTCAGACAGGTTTCTGCTATTTATAAGGCAAACTCAGGAGCATACATGGGGTTTGGTATCACTAGTACTTTATTAGAACAAATCCCTATCCTTAGTGTCTTTTTTATGTTCACCAATACAATTGGTGCCAGTCTTTGGGCAGTGAATATTGAACATAATTTGAAAAATACACCCATACATGATGCTCAACCTGAAAAATTATTTGTTCCTGTTTTGCAGCCAGTAGAATTGAATGATCAAAACGAAGTTGAACCAGAAGATCATCCAACTTCTATTCCTCTATAAATTGTAATTACTGAGAAGAAAATCCCCTACAGTGTGATTAAAGAATACAAAAAAATGCCAATCTATACATCAATATAAATAAATATTATCAACACATCCAAAACCAGCAGCAACTCCTCCTTCATTAGATGAACTAACTTTTGATCTTAAAAGATGACCAGCATATTTATTGGATAATGTTTCACCAGTATCTTCATTGAATACTGTGGTACCAAATATACCCAATTCGGAAATAATATCTTCATGTATCAATTCATCATTTCTAATAATCTTACTTTTATGAGTAGGGGCATTTATCAACTCCATCAAAATGTATCCACCCCATTCTTCCTTATCAATTGAATTCAAAAAGTCAGGAATATCTTCTTTATATATATTGTTACCACCGCCTTCTCTTTGAGGCTTCAATACAAATCGATGAGGTTCTTTGAAAGCCAACTCAATGGCAGCTTTACCTTCATCAGTATCATCTAATGGAAGAATCCCAACAAATGTACTTACCAATCTCTTCAAATCCTCACCTTCAATAGAGGGGGCAATTGTATTTATAACGTCCTTAGTGGACAATATCTGTTGAATTTTTTTGGCTCCAGATAATTGGGTCAAAACTGAAGGACATTTGATGGCCAAGGTATTCTCCAAATATAACCGTGCACCCCAAGTAAGATCTGGATTTGAAGCGTAGTCATTCGGAGAATATGCTGATCTATAATATACAACAGATACTTCATCCATGGACTGCTTAATATATAATTTGTTATCCCGAACAGTAGTTAAAAATTGTACTTCTTCCAATGACATTCTTATGGATTTGATACCGTGATTATTCAATAAGGCAAATTCCACATGTTTCTGATCGAAAACATTCCGCTCACCATTTTGAACAATAAATAAAACCACTCCATTCTTTGAATTACCTTGTTGTTGTGAGTAGAATTTGTCACCATCAGCCAACCCCTCAGCCAATTTATTGACAGAATCAGATACTCCTACTTCGCCTCTATCATAATATTCGTAAGAGTATTTCGAATCATACGCTCCAGATTTATTAAGAAAATCATGCAATTGCCCAACCTTGGTAGATAAGCCTCCAAAGGAAACACTAATAGTATTGAATTCCACTTGCTTAATACGATCATTATCCAACATATAATCTGATCTGAATAACCCAAGAGATAAAGGTTGTAAGATCTTACCACCATTCAATTCCAATGCTTTAGTATAAGTTTCATACAATTTCCCAGTGAAATCCTTATCGTGTTTCGATAAGTCTTGCAAAATTTCCTTTAGCCATTCTTTATTGTTGGCTATAGCATTGATATATAACTCATGGAAAACCGTCTCAACCTTGACAGCATCCTCAAACGCAGCCTTGGGAAATGGGGTTGGATATAAAGTAATTGGAGCCACATTGCTACTAAAAGATTTAAATTGGGGGGGATACATGATTAACCCATTTGCCAAACTCCAATGACAGAGTTTCTCTTGCAATTGAGTTTCCTGGTCCTCCGATAATTGGGGAAATGACTTGAAGGACATGACAGAAGATGATCTTTTCTGGAATAATATTAAATTCTTTAGTTCCTACTTCTTAAGATACTCTGTTATCAGTTAATTCATAAGCTCATTGATGATGAACGATTACTAAGTGAGGCTGTATCACGTGATACACTTTGATTTCGATTGCCGCTTTAAGACATCAACTCCACACATTTATCGTAAAGAAGCATAAGGAAAAGACAATAAAAGTACATGCAAAAACAGCAAAAGCTTCCTAAATCTGGATAGTGATGCAAAAACATACAAATAGTAACATTTTCTTATGAAGATAAATTGCAAGGTTTAAGGAATCTATTTCCATATATGTATATATGATACGATAAATCCCACACTTCCCGTTTTATACCACGTGAAAATCACGTTCACAAACCTTACCAACCCTAAGTGTTACCCGCACAAAACTAGCTGTTTCTCGAAAATTTTTCAAATGCGGAAGGACGACTGTACCACATTGAAAAATTGACTACATCAAATCTACTTATTGAAACCCGTCAACTGGTTAACTTATACAACAACAGTAATTAGTATGTTTGGCGAGATATACAACGGTTTCAAAGTGTTATGAAAACTTTTATCATATGGGGGACATTTCCTTAAACGAGTAACTGGAATTTTGGATCTTTAGGCGGTCTTTTACTCATATTAATATTGCCATTAAAATATGTGAACCTCCCTATAGAAATTGCCCATGAAAGCTGAAATATTGTTATTACAGTTGTTCTGAATTAATCAACGATATATAATAAAATAAGTTTTCTAATGACCTTTCTGAATCGTTAAATAATTTGGTGTGATAATATACTAACTAACTCTCTCTAGTGAAATACTTAGCTGCTTACTTATTATTGGTCAACGCCGGTAACGCCAGCCCATCCGCTGCCGACATCAAGGCTGTCTTGGAATCTGTCTCCATTGAAGTTGAAGAAGACAAGATCTCCAAGTTGTTGGAAGAAGTTGAAGGTAAGAGCGTTGAAGAATTGATTGCTGAAGGTACCGAAAAGTTGTCCTCTGTCCCAACTGGTGGTCCAGCTGCTGCTGCCGGTGGTGCCTCTACTGGTGCTGCAACTGAAGAAGCTGCCGAAGAAGCCGCCGAAGAAGCTGCTGAAGAATCTGACGACGACATGGGTTTCGGTTTGTTCGACTAAACTAGTTGATACTACAATTGCAGTATTATGTACATTACCACCAATTAATAACCACCATTTAAAACAATATGAATTGATATATTGATTTTTTCGAAGTATCCATTTTATGTATGTTAATTTCCTTTCCCCATACTTTTAAAGTTCATCAGCGTATGCCTTTCGAAGTGCTTTAGGGTTACCGTAAATCAAATGTCTAGCTTTCAACATCTCTCGATCGAATTCTAGACTCTCCTCATCTCTTTCCTTCAAATTGGACCTACGGTCCAACTCACCAGTTAACCATTGTAAAAATTCTGGAGAAGGTAAGAGTTCCTTATTTGCATTATGCAAATCATTCAAGTTTTGGAATAACTCTTTGAACAGCTCAAAAGATAAGTCTCCTGACATTAATCTTTTTTGAAGATAACCGGAAGCCATCATATCAATACTAAAGACCTGTGATCTCTTTTTGTTGTTCCCCTCCAGGCCATTAGAATTAATATTTCCTGCAACATTACTAACATTGGTTATTAGGTCCAAATCTTCAAAGATATTAACTACTCTTGCTTTTGCCTGTGATCCCAAATAATTATAGGCACGAATAAGTCTGTTTAAGCCATTACCTTGAAAATATTCATGACGAAATTTATCACTCCCTAAGAGAGCTTGAACAATCCCAAGAATTCGCTTTTGAATAACATCAGGTTGGCCTTCAGATAACGAATCAAATAGACTATTGACATAAGCGACATATTGTGGACGCTCAAGAAACTTTTCAAGGGCATTTGGATTATTCCGAAGTGAAGAAGCAAATATTCTGTATATCCTCTCTATTAATTCATAATCATACTGATTATTAGCAACTATCTCATTCAATTTGTTGACCAATTGATTATTGGCCATCAATTCTTCACCAATCTCAACATCATGACTTGATTCTTCCACGCTATTTAAAGATGTAATCAAGGCATTGTATGTGTTCTTACCTTTAAAATTCAAGATCCCTTGAATGTCAACACCAATTGCCTTGTTTTGATTAGCCTGTTGCTTCAAATGATTTACTTCAGCATCTTCTTGAGCGTACCTTTCTTCCTCGTCGTCTAGATCAGCAATAAGAGAGTCTTCTGGAATTATCAATTCTTCGCCATCAGCCTCCACGACAGCCACCTCGCCTTCGTTTGGAGAATCATCAAATTTGGCTTCCTTCAATCCGGTGTCAAGGTTCATCCGAATATGTAATCCTAAGGGCAATTCCTGTCCGGGTCGAATCACTTGGAACTCATGGCTTGGTACAAATATCTTCGAGTAACAATCACTAGGATCTTGGGGATTACAGATCGTTTGAGCAACAGATGCTGCACTTGCTACCAGATACCCCCCTAAAAGTATAGAACATAATAAATATGACCACTTCATGTTTATTATGGGTTTGTAGTGTATCACAGTATTATTGTCTACTATAAGAGTATTAAGTGGCATCTATAAGTAGCATTGAATCATAAACGTATCCACACAACGTAAACTTAAGTCACGTGATCTCGACTGCAAAAAGGAGATACGAAGGGAATAGGAGATGTAGTAAGAATTATATATTCACTGCAATATTTACTACGGGTGATTCCACATTATTAATGCCACTTGTATTAAACATTCGGCTTAGAGTGTATTAAATGTCTATAAGATTAAGCAGAAGCAGCATTCAAGGCTTGTTCAATGTCTTGTAACAAGTCTTCGGTATCTTCAATACCTACACTGACTCTGATTAAGTCATCGTAAACACCGTTGGCTTCACGTTCAGCTCTTGGAATACCTCCATGAGTCATAACAGCAGGAACTTCAATCAAACTTTCGATACCTCCTAAAGATTCAGCCAAAGTAAATAACTTGGTAGAAGATGTGAAAGCTGAAGCAGCATCTGCACCACCTTTAATTCTGAAAGAGATCATACCCCCACCTAATGCATCACGGTGTTGCTTAACAACAACGTCATGGTTTAAGTGAGACTTTAAACCTGGGTAGTTAACAGCAATAACCTTGTCAGATTTGGACAAGTATTCAGCAATAGCTTGAGCTGAAGTAGCAGCTTGTCTTACACGCAAATGCAAAGTCTTTAAACCTCTGTGAGCCAACCAAGAGTCAAAAGGTGAAGGAATTGAACCAATGGCATTTTGTAAGAATCTAAATTGTTCGTGCAAGTCATCACTGTTGGTTGCCAAAACACCCATAACAACGTCTGAATGACCATTGATGTATTTAGTAACAGAGTGAACGACAACATCAGCACCATGAGATAAGGGGTTAGAAACATAAGGGGAAAGGAAAGTGTTATCAACAACCAACAAAGGCTTGATACCAGTATTGAATTCATGTTCCTTCAAGATTTCGGCAACTTTAGCAATGTCTGTAACCTTCAAAGTTGGGTTAGAGGGAGTTTCTAACCACACTAATCTAGTGTTTTCCTTCAAGTTGGCCTTCAAGTCAGCCACTAAGTCAGGGACAAAAGTAGCGGCAACACCATGGGTGTTGGCAACCTTTGTGAAATATCTGTAAGTACCACCGTAAACATCACCAGAAGAAACAATGTGGGAGTTAACTGGTAATGATTGAATAACCAAAGCAGTAGTAGCAGAACCACTACTCAAAGCAAGGGCATATTTGGCCTTTTCCAAGGCTGCAACAGCAGCTTCAAAGTTATCTCTGTTTGGGTTAGCAGAACGAGAGTATTCATAGATACCTAAAGGTTTAGCTGGTTCCAGTTGACCAAACGTAGTGGACAAAGAAATTGGTTCAATTACAGCACCAGTGGTAGGATCAATAGGGGCTCCAGCATGGATGGCTTGAGTACCAAAGCCATAAGTGTTTTCACTAGAATCAACAGTCATTATTAAAGTTGGAAAAAAGAGTAATTAAATATTGAGATGAGCTTCAGCAGATAGTTGCAAGTTTAAATGTATGTACCAATAAGTTGGATTATTGGTTGAGGTTAAGAAAGGTTGGACTTTCGGTTTCTTTTGTAGAAATCTTTACTATTAAGTTCAAGGGATACTTGAAAGATGAAATTGACTACATTTCTAATTCAATGAGGGTGACTTCGCTTATAAATAAATCACTTGGTGTGTCTAACACTAGTTTGTCAGATGGCGTTTTCTATTTTGTAAGCGGCATTGGCGCCACAGTTTTGTACAGGATCAAGAATTTAATAGACCCTAAAGGTTCGAAACCAAATACGGTTTCTTAGCTGTAGCTGTCACAATAAGGCCGATATAGCTACCTAACGGGGTCAATTTTCCGGTGAGAAAGCCACAACTCCACAATTGCAAATTATAAACCTGACTTAATTGGTATATTTTCTAATTCTCGTCAACTATTTTGAAATTTAATTACTCATATCACGTCAACACTATTTATTAGTGTCATTATCATTCCTTCTGCTACAGAAACATATATGGGTCGATGAAATGGTGTAATTGCTTATTCTAATGGCATCCACAAAAGAAAAGTCCCAATGACGCAGTTGCACGTGATCCGGTTCTTAACTTCCGGAGTTTGATAAGTTATGCCAAATGACACAAAGCATCGGGAATGATGGAGACTACACAGCTACAGAATCACTGCCTCACACAGTGATGTAGTGTACCAAATTACGTAATCATAAGGTTCAAGTGTCATTATCTATGAATTTGTAAAGCAGTCAATTGGAATTCTCAAGATTAGCTATAAACTTGGGATCAGAATTTAAACGATGTTTAAACTTATCCCACCAATTATCAAATGCTTTCATCGGCACTTTCCCTTGTGCATCTAGAAAACTTCCCAAATAATTATAGGCGTGTCCCACAATCTTCTTTGCTAGAATTGTTACTTCGTTGGTGTTTATCGATGAGCCACCATTCATATTTGAAGGATTAGGTGGTGCAGGTAATGACTTTTGGCGACGAAGTTTCTCCTCTGCGAGTAATCTTTCGGCTTCTAGTGTAGGTTCGATTGAGATCCCTATATTTATAGTGGTTTGATCGTCACTGACATTATCATCCATCATTCCAATATCATCCATTGAAGTCTGTGATGTAGTTGAATCAGATACTCCGTTTAATTTGTAGATGGCGCTTGGTTTCATGGGATTGAGTCCTCCAAGTAGTCTATATTCATCATTACCATTCACCAGAAACTGGAAATACACTAATGCAGTATAATTGGGGTCAATAAATTCACTATTGGGGAGTATAAACACTACCACATGTTGAACTTTAGATGCTTGAGGTATGCTTATAACAAACTTTGTCTGGTCCATTTGTGTTGCCAATTGCATTGGTCTACCTGAACATATGGCCCCAAACATTATTTTAGTAGCTTTGCTATTTGATATAAGACAGTTGATAGAAGTAGATGGATATAAACTATCCTGATGATCTCTGTCTCCCCAGATTGATATACGAACTTCATTTACTGTTGGTCTCCCCTGTGTATAATATGGAGTGTTACCCGGAACTACTAACCATTTCCAGAAATTTCTAGTTTGATCGATGGACCAAAAAATTTTATAACCACTACTACTTCACTGTGAACATCAAGTAGTAGTCGTTAAATACTACTATACGTAGTGTTCCGTGGCGGTAGACATGATAATGGAATTGCATTCGAAGGATTGAAACGATATTATTAACATGTTTACACTGCTACCTGGGTGTTAAGAAGGTGATCTACATGAATACTTTGTAATGCCATAATGAAGTTCCTGATCTTTTAAGTATTCAGGAATTCCATGCTATATGGCCATATGAAGTCCACACGTCTATTACCGATACTACTCATCCTATAAGAACCACTGTGAACATATTCTCCATCTTTGAGCTCTCCAGAGCATTAGATGAATATGGTGAAGAAACACTGTGACATTTTATTTCTCAATGACAACCCAACTTGTAGCACATCCTCCACCAATGGCTATGACCTTATGGATATCATCGTAGATAAGATTTAACTTGGAGTAGGTAACAGGATCTTGATTATCACTATCATCATCATTATTATTCTCGTGCCTTCCACAGTTGCCATGTTCTCCCCAACCCCATGCATAAACTTTGTTCAGTTGAGTGAGGACAAGTCCATGTTCACTACCAGTTGCCATACACACAAGAGGATCTTCAGGAGTATCATTTAGTAATTGACCGTGACTATTGTTACCCTGTGATACAATCGTATTGCTACTTCGGAAATGAATCGAAGACCACATTGTTTCAATTTGATCCACATGCTGAATTTGCGGTGACATTTCAACTTTTGTTATCTCGGTTCCCAATTGATACACCAAATTATCTTTACCCTCTATATAAGTGCACTCTCTGCCCATTTCAAACCTTGTAACGTAATCCAAAGGTGTCTCTAATTTTTCAGGTGACCAGATTGACGCCCTTGGTTTTCCATTACTGAGTTTCGGTTGTATTCCTAATTGTCCTTTACGGCAAACACCCCATCCATATAGTTGACCATTAAGTGTTCTGGCTATAGTCAGGAAAACACCGCATCTTACGATTTCAAATGTTAGTCCATCAGGAATTGAAACTTTGGTTGGCTTGTTTGCTTGTCTAATTCCATCTCCTATTCCAAGTTCTCCCTTAGTCCCTAAACCACAACTCCATGCGATGCCTTCAGTATCAAGCAAAACCAGGAACTCCCAACCACATGCCACATCCTTCCATTTACCCAAAATTGGGGCAAATCTTGGTGAAGACTTACTAATCACAGGATCTATTCCAAGTTGGCCATACTCATTGCTACCAGCGCTGTAAACTTGACCGTCTTCGAATAAAATTAATGTATGGTTACCTCCACCTGCAATTTTCATCGGTTTACCGTGAATAGTTACATCGTCCACAAAGTGTACGTTTTGTAGATAATTCAAATCCTCATCACTCCCGTTTCCAAGTTGGAAATTCCCGTTGGATCCACAGGCTAGTATCAGAAACATAGGAGATCTACCAGTTGGATGAATCGATGTGAAGTTGTACCCCGGATTAATACCCAGTGCTTGTAATGGAACTCGATTCGGGGACTGCAGATAACCAGACGGTCCTGGTCACATGACTGAAGCTCCTACTTCGAAGGAACATCCTTAGAGATGAGTGGAACAAAGATATTATGGAAAGAAGCTAAACAACTGAGTCGAATAAAGCAATTGAAATATTGATCGTATGAGATGCTAATTTGTTTTTTGCCAATTGGGGTATGATTAAGATATTAAATACTTTACCTAAAGAGGTTCAGTTTTCCGTAGTAAACCATTAAAAGGGGAATAAATATGATGATCAATTTGAGCGTAAGTACGTTTAGAATAATTAAAATTGAGTCTTTCTAATTCTCTTCTTACATTCACATGTTGAAATGTCTATCTAAAAGTCGATACAGTTATTGAAAATATTCATCGTGCGTTTACCGTCAAAGAGTGTTGAATGTATGTAAATTAGTTTTGGGTGCAAAAGTTGGTAGATAGTATACCTATAGTGTGCTAGCCTTGAATTACACGAAAACTCTTTTTGGGATAAGTTATTCCTGTTTTACCAGCGTTTTATATCAGGCAAGCAATGCATTATCTTTTGTTAACCATTTTTCTTTAGAGAGCCACAAGATTGTCTAATGATGCGGTTTTAAATGGCGAAGATGTGACTTTACTACATCAATGACAGTGAAACTTACAAAAGCAGTGTCTAATCTTAAAAGAATATGGAATCGGATGAACCGCAAGCTATTTTTCTTTATGTAGATACAGAGTTGTGCTTCTTTGTCTTATCAATCTTACGAGAACAGCAGATTTTATCCATTCAGTCTTATTGATTCCAATTTTTAGTTAATATAAGCATAAAGCATATTTACTATGGACTAGGAAACTTATTTATCCTAGTTAATTCCAGATGAGTCGTGCGTATTAGTAGCACCAGCAATTGTAGATAGCCGTCAGCTTGCGCTAATGGATGCTTTGTAGCGAAGCTGATTAATACTTAAAATATGATATAACTATAAACAATAGCAACACTAAGTTGAAACATTTGAATAAAAATAAGAAGTCCTATAATCATTTCCGCTGCCTGACAGTTACTCTTTAAATGAATACGATCAGTTTAAATTAGTTCATAATGGTAATAAATAAGTACAGTACTTCTTGTTCAAGTCTATCAGCTATTCATTTTTTTAGCACCAATTTATTACTATGCATACTTCATTCCGATAAAGATCGATTTTGCTTGTATTAACCAAATATTGGCCATAAGCGCAAAAAGTAACTAGTAGCATAATTACTCTATAATCCTTATAATAGTTTAGTTTCTTCCAGCCCCAAAGTCTGCATACACCTAACAAGAATTGTCATGTTGCACGTCTCATACGCGTAGAGGGACCATTTTATCTGAGAAGAGCATTGCAAGTGACAAAGATCCCACATGTGTATCCATAAATATATGAGCTGGTACCAGAAAGGACATCCTGATATTGTAGAGGTCAAGTTTCTGAAGCATAAAACAGCTATGACTACTACGCCTAGCAAATCGTATGTTCAAGTACCCAACTCTTCATCTCCCATTCGGGTGCGATCATCACCAGACCACGGAAACATGGATCCACCTTCTAAGCAAAGCATTGACAATGAAAAGCAGAAGCAGTTAGAAAAGAAAAGACAACAGATTCGTTCTCACAAGGACTATGGCTTAGTTAGAGCCAGATTTCATTACTTGAGTGAAAGTGATGTAATGAAGGGTTTTGTTAAGGGTAGAGGTAACTTGCGAGATATCACCAAATGGCTTGAAGATAACTATAACAAGGAGGAGTATATGAAGCAGATTGATAAAGAAAAATTTGAGAAACAACGCTTAGATGAAATAGAGAAGCAGAAGGTTGCAAAGGCAAAATGGCAATGGGAGATTAAACAAGGGGAGGAACAAAGAAGAGCTATTGATGTTGAAAAGGAAGCTGAATCCGGTTTACCAAACGATGAAGAAGATGAATCTCCTATTAAGATTAAAGGAAGAGCAAGATCCAAGAATCCTATTGAAGGTTCTCCTACAAAATCATTATCATCATCATCAAGTGGTGTTGGATCTGGATCTACTAAAGTGGAGATTAAGAAACCAAAGTTGTCCATTTTAGATAAGTATACACTGAAACCTAAGCTACAAATGCTGTTAGACCATTTCCGTCACCAGCTGGTTGATGATCAACCTATAAAGAAGAGAAAGTTGATCCGAGCACTGGATAATTTTTCCAGTAATAGTCTGCTGCTGCCTTCGCCCATAACGACAACAAGATTACCACTGTTGCAAGATAATATTACATCCAAGTTTGCTTATTCTGCTACCAAGTTAAAGAAAACTTCATTCTCCATCGAATCTAAATTTGCAAGCGCCAATCATGATACTTTAGATGGAATGATTGTCGATGATGTTGGAGAGGACGACGTGATAGTGGCTGATGATGATTTGGAACGGTTAGAAGAGAAAATTAGAAATAATAGAAGGAATAAGAAATTGAAGAATCAAACAAAAAGGAATAATTATTCCGATGAAGATGATGACGATTTGTTAGAGAATGATGAAATGAGTGACGATATGTCTGAAGAAGATGATGAAGTATTTGTTTCTGGTTTAACATCTATAGATGGTCAAATCTTAGAATTCTTGAATGGTGCTTCAGCTAATGATATTGCTGAAATTGCGAATATTCCAATTAAAGTAGCTGAATTGCTTCTCGAAAAACGACCTTTTAATACCATTTATGAGGTTCTGGAAGACAACTTTGAACTCCCTTCAGAGTCCACCGAACAACCAACAACTAAAAGACGATACGTCCGTAAGAAGCTAGGACTTAAAATTGTGGAAAACACAGAGTTCAGCTTAAAGGGGTATAAGGCAGTAGATTCCTTAATTAAAACTTGTTCAGATTACGGTAATTTAATTAATTCACAAATTGAGAAATGGGGTGTGAAAATTACCGGGGAAGGGGAACTTGAGATGACAGACATAGAACCTTTAAATGATAGTGGGACTGCTACTCCTGTGATCATTGATTTAGATCAAAAACAAGAGGAAGAAGAAGAAGATGAAGAAGTGGTTATTACAAAGCCTAAGAAGAAGGGTTTGAAATATGTTACATCCAAACCAGCTTTACTTGCTGAAGATGTTGAGTTGAAAAACTATCAACAGGTTGGAATCAATTGGTTGAATTTACTTTACAGAAATCAATTATCTTGTATTTTGGCAGATGAAATGGGATTAGGGAAAACATGTCAAGTTATTTCATTTATGGCATATTTGAAAGAAGTTGGTGAGAAAAATGGCCCTCATATGGTCGTGGTTCCAGCATCTACCATTGAGAATTGGTTAAGAGAATTTAAGAAGTTTTGCCCTGATATGAAGGTTCAAGCGTACTATGGTCTGCAATCAGAAAGAGAAGAGTTGAGGCGATTTCTACTTTACGAGGCAAATGATTACGAGGTTTTAGTCACCACGTATAATTTGGCCACTGGTGCTGCACCAGATTTCAAGTTTTTGAAGAGTCAAAAATTCAATATGATTGTTTATGATGAAGGTCATATGTTAAAGAACTCTACATCTGAAAGATATAATAAACTCATGAGATTGAAAGCTAAGTTCAGATTGCTTTTAACTGGTACACCATTACAGAATAACTTGAAAGAATTGGTTTCATTATTGGCATTTATGTTACCTGATTTATTTAATGAAAAGAAGGATGATTTACAAAGTTTGTTCAATCAAAAGGCAAGTACGGTGAATAGTGATCGTGATCCTGAATTCAACCCTTTGTTATCACAACAAGCCATCAATAAGGCCAAAACAATGATGACCCCCTTTGTGTTGAGAAGAAAGAAGAATCAAGTATTGAAGCACTTGCCAGGGAAGTTCCATGAAGTAGTTAGTTGTGAAATGAATGCTGATCAAAAAAAAATCTACGACCAATATTTGAATGAAGGGAGGGCTACAAGGAAGGAAAGAGATAGACGGAATCAATTGAGTGCAAAGGAAGCGGAAGAAGCCCGTCAAGTCCCAATTCCAAGTACTTCGAATGTAATGATGTCTTTAAGAAAGGCAGCTTTGCACCCATTATTATTCCGAAGACATTATGATGATACTACATTGGAATTAATGAGTAGAGCCATTATAAATGAACCAGAATACGCTGAAGCTAATAAGCAATATATTTTTGAAGATATGCAAGTGATGTCTGATTATGAATTAGCCAGTTTGTGTGGTAAATTCCCCAAGACATTAGGTAAGTTTATGATTTCCGATTCCAAGTATATGAATAGTGGGAAAGTTAAACATTTGACCAAATTGCTTCATGAGATTACCCGTCGGAAGGAGAAGGTATTAGTATTTTCACTTTTTACTCAAATGTTAGATGTGTTAGAGAAAGTGTTGAGTATACTTGGATACAAGTTCTTGCGGTTGGATGGTCAAACTTCAGTTGAAACTAGACAAGACCTTATTGATAAGTTTTATGATGATGAAACCATTCCAATTTTCCTTTTATCTACTAAAGCAGGAGGGTTTGGTATTAACTTGGTTGCTGCCAATAACGTTATTATTTATGATCAAAGTTTTAACCCTCATGATGACAAGCAAGCTGAAGATCGTGCACATCGTGTGGGACAAAACAACGAAGTTATAGTGTACAAGTTGATTAGTAAGAACACTATTGAAGAGAATATCTTACAATTGGCAGAGAACAAATTACAATTAGACCAAAGTCTTCAAAGTGATGGCCAAGATAGAGTATACGAAGAGAAGGCAGCCTCGATGTTTGAGCTGATCTTGTTTGCTACTTGATAGAAGTCGCTGGAAGTCGGTTGGAACACGACCGAAGAGATGAAGAATCAAGTGCAAACGACTCAACTAATGACAAATTTATTAATCTTTATCTGTTTATAGAAATATTACAATAATAACAATATGATGCTCAAATTACCATACTATGGACGCTCGTTATTACGAAAGAATTATATGGGTTCATTACGAAGTTTATTTATTCAAACTAGTGACACTCCTAATGAAAATGCAGTCAAGTTTCTTCCTTCTATAGACATTCTAAGAGGCCCAAATGAAACTAGAGAGTATCTTAATGGTAGAGAGGCCGCTAAGACATCACCATTGGCTGTCAAGTTATTTGCTGTTGATGGAGTTAAATCTGTGATGTTTGGTGGAAATTTCATCACCATTGAGAAAAGACCCAATAGCAAAGATTGGCCATTATTAAAGCCGGAAATATTTCTGATCCTTACGGAATACTTAACCAACGGAGAGCCAGTGGTATATTATGAAGAAGATGGTGGATCACCGGGAATATCTAAAGATGTCGAGATAAACGAAAACGATGATGAAGTAGTGAGCATGATTAAGGAATTGATCTTTACCCGTATCAAGCCGGCTATTCAAGATGATGGCGGAGATATAGAATTTGTCAAGTTTGATGAAGATACAGGTACTGTTTATTTGAGATTAATGGGAGCATGTCGTTCCTGTGATTCAAGTTCTGTCACTTTGAAAAATGGGATCGAAAGTATGATGAAGCATTATATCGAAGAAGTTGAAACAGTGGAACAAATAGAAGATGAGATAGAAGAAGATGAGATAGAAGAAGATGAGATAGAAGAAGATGAGATAGAAGAAGATGAACTGGATGATCCTCATGTTTTGTTGAACCCATTACAATTGACTCCTACTTCCAGATTGGATCCTCCTTCTTTATAAATTTATGCACATATAACAAGAAAGGAGTGAGCATGTATATATTTATGTCCAGTATTCGTTATGGGATACGAACTGATTAGCCCTAACATTTGTAGTTTGATTATACTTCACCAAGTGAAGCGAGTGATCCGTCCATTGATTACGTAAGATTTTGTCATAACTCGTAATGTAGTATACCAGTACAAACTAATTAAAGTGGTTATTTGCACTCAGCTGTTTCTTCATAATCAAACATTGTTCAATAACTAGTCTACAACTGGCTTCGTCTTATAGCATATATAATGTTCAAGTTGCAAATCTGAGTAATGGCTGCACTTTTCGCAGCCAGATGTCACTGCAGAAGAGATTAATTTCATTGTAAAACGAGAAAATGTATTCAAAAGTCATCTATATATATTGCTAGGTATCCAGTTGATCCTCTTTATTCAGAGGATAATAATAGTACATACTAGGTAGTACTGGATAATAGAAATAAGGTACTCCGGAAAATGGACCAGAGCTTGTATGAAGCACTGAATTATGTTGGTCAGGTATAAATGGGAATCCTGTTAAAGGAAGTCTATGTGGAGCCACAAGAGGGAGTTGACCTAAAACCGACATATTTTGACCTCCGAATTCTGAATGCATGCTTTGCTTTTCATTACTATAATTGTATTCCATTGTTCTGTTAGTTGTTGCAGGACTTTGAGTGTTGTCCTGGCTCAAAGTTTCAAAGAACCTTTGTTTGGAACTTGGGGCCTTTTGTATTGCAAATGAAGATTGAATATTGACTGTTTGGTTCTTTAACCGGAAATACTTGTTGTTTGTTAGTAAAATAGCACGAATGGCAGTTTTAAAGTCTTTAAAAAATACAAAGCCAATCCTACCCATATTATTAGTCTTTTGATATTTTGCATTGGATTTCCCATTATTATTATTGTTGTAGAAGTCTGGCTTAATAATTTTGGCCAGCTTACAATCACCCAAACGAGACCAAAATGATTCCCACGCAATGTCATCTTGCTTGAATGCAAGAGGTAGATTATTAACGTATATGTTTGTTTCTTGGAAGTTCAAGCTTCTGAATAAGTGACCCAACGGTTGAAAGGTTTGGATTCCGACTTTGCCATTTTCGTCAATGCTTAGTGAAGGTGTTAAATCTTTCTCTAAAAGCATGTTGAACTTTGCTTGATTAATTGTAATCTTCAAACCATTAATATTCTCTCCCGTCAGTTGAATTTCTGAATCGTTAAGGTTTGTGAGATTTGCATCATTGAAAGCTAAAACTTGTGAGTACGTTAAACCTTGTAGATAATAAACCAACATCAACACATTAAAATTGATATCGATATCCTCCTGAGTGCTGAAGAAGGTAATATAACCAAATCCGTCCACTCTAAAATTATTTTCGTCTTCTTGAACTATCGGGAAATAGATGCATTTAATTTTGAGTTCAAACAACTTGAAAATACTTAAGAAGTTATCGAATTCTAATAAGGTATGCAGCTTTCCTCCAAAGAATTTATCAAGGTCTGTTAGCACAACACTATCGTAAGAATTGCTAGCTGCAAAACTCAAAGGCGAACTGGTTAAACTACCACTACACAGTAGTGAATTAGTTTTCCTTCTCAAAGTGCGTTCTCGTCTCGAGATATATGCATTAATATATAATGGGATAGTAGGAACAGAGTTGAATTCGTTAGGAATCATTTCAAGGACATGCTTGTTGTCAAGTAAATGATCAACGTCTAAATGATTTAGAAACTTTGCAATTGCAAATGTGCCTATGTTTAAAGAGTTCACTCCATTTTTCTCTTTTGGTTCATCATGATGTAAAATGACTATTTCATTTAATGACTTATATGGACAATTTGATTTCACAAATCGTTCAAGACAAGACTCATCGACATCTTTACTTATATTCTTGATAAATAAATTGCAAGGATTACTTCGGAATTGCGAATAATCCAAATTGTAATGAATCTTAAGCTTGTGTAGACGAGATATCAACTTGTCAAGGTGTAACTTAGACACAGACAGTAATATAATCACATTTTGCTTAGAATCCTCTTCTATGTCAAAGTTCTTAAAATATGGTTCCAACTCTTGATGAGACGCTATTTCTTTCAAATCAATTTTTATTTTTAGTGGAAAATTACTGTTATACAACAATGTTTTGGAAAATTCACTTGAAAGTGTTCCATCTGCATTATATAACACCAAGGGGATGTTCATGCTAAGTATAACCAAGTCAATGGCTAATGATAATTCTCCAACTACGAGATCACCACTATAAAGATGTTTTATTTCCACAGACTAGTAAAAATGAAAATAAGTTGATTTTTCACAATCACTGGGATTTTTTCAATTTTGCCGTATGCTTCAGTTTATAATACATGTCTTTGTGATATGAAATGGTGCTAAACTTATCCAACGGTGTGATCTACTTAGAAGCCAGTTTAGCGTAAGCCACTCAAAAGGGAAATATGCCGGATAGATGTTTTGTTCTACCAGTGAGAAATGTTGGTGAACAGATCCGGAAGAGATAAGAGTGCATTCGGATGACCAAAGGGAGCTTCGCTATATCCCAATCTCGGCATATACTACATTGTGGGGTGGATTATGATTCACATGAACGATGGCAAATATGCGTTATTAAACAAAGATCATACATGCTTCGCCCTAAGCAACTCCATGGTACTGTGTATGGATTTCCGTCGTACCCTTTGTACCCTGCAAATCCGGAAAATACTATGATCAAAGACGACAATAATGTTTCTGTTCAATAAAAATATGTCACTAAGCTTAAATTTTCATGAATCTTCTGGTAGGCTCTATAACAATAATCGGTAGATTTACGCCTGAACTTTAATGGTTGTAAAGAGTTCAGAGAATCATGAGTTAATAAAACTTAATTATTTCCATTGTATGTGACCTAACGCTCTCAAGGCTGTAACTAAGAAGTACAGAATGATTATGAGATGAGCGGTGACCCTAAAATACAACATTTTTCGGAGGAATTAATCCGAGGTTTATAGTGGGGGTTTCTTCATTTCTTTATGTGTTACTGTATATAGGGTCTTCGCTGCGTCTTTACTTAAATTTAAGTTGGCCAGATGACAGCTTTTGTATGCAACCAAAAAAAACTTTGGGGGTCATCACATACTCAAGTGGAGTTCTGAGTCAAGGATTCCATATTAGGAAATATTTTCCGCCGGTCGGGGTTCCTTATTCCAAGAATTCATTTAATTTGTGTCTTCACTTTTGCAGCCTATTCTCAGAGTAACCTGTCAAATGCTACTTCCCTCATTCTCAGGGTAACTTACTCTACAAGTTTTTTTTACAGAGAGTCGCTGGTAGCATGCAACAATTGTTGAGTTGGATGCCTTGAGATTCCTGAATATAAATCTTGCGAATTGTTCGAAAGATATTCCAATACTTCTTGATCAATGGAATCTTAACAAAAATAGGTAAACGAGGAAAAAAATTATAGAAAAATAAGAAAGAGATTTCTACAAGGACATTGATTAGGCTTTGAACGTCTTCAAAAGTATTTTTTGCAGCTTGAAAAGACAAGTGAAATAGATCTTACTCAAAATAAATCTTTAAAGTCCAAGAAAAAGTGCTCATAAACGTTCATAAGAACAAGCAAGTGCAATTGAAAGATATCCTTGGTCACGTAACTAAGTAGGATTACGATTAGGAAAAGAATTCTGAGAAAAGAGTAGTCCTTCTGTCTGTAGTTGTCATTTTTTTAGAGACGCACTCTTCAACTCCACAATTATCGTGCGATGCACAATACAATAGTAATTGAAATATTTCAGTGGTAGACAGAGAATAAGTAAAGAATAACTTACACTCCGATTCAATCATTCAAACCAATGTCGGCAGTAGTGGCATCTATTGGAACTGAAGACTACTCGGTAGTACTTAATGTGAAGGAGAAGTTTATCTCATTATATGTTAAGCCCGTGTTTTCTTCTGTGATGGACGGTGCCTACATTTACACCATAAAAGGGTATAGTTCAGTATTAAGCAATGGTGAAAACTATGAGTTAGTCAAGTCTGTCTCCTATCAATTGAACAAAAAATACGACATGCCCGTTTACTTGAATGTGAATGGATATCCTAGTCAATTTTCGTTGTTGAAGACGTTGATTGAGCTTATTGATAATGTTAAAGAATAGTTCCAGTTGGATATCTACAGAGGAAGAACTAAACGAAGGAATACCTTGAAGTTATATTGACACTATGGAACTTAATTTAGTCAGATTGGGATAGTACCAATCGATTTGGAGAGTAGACTTTACCTTCACCCACCATGAAGATGCCCATCAAATACAGGGTTAAGTTTGCTTTTCACCCTGATTAAGTTTCGGGTATTTCAATGAGAGAACAATTGGACTTGGCTAGGTGGTAAAACTTACTGGATGCCAGGTACTAGTATTACTGTTTGAAGAAACTATGAAGTAAATTCCATATTGTGTTTCGCACGAAGTATATAATAAATTTTGTTTGAGAGGATCTTCACCTCATCTCATCTCACAAGTTTGAGGTTCCATTTAGTTGGGTAGAAACCAGTTAATAATAATAATAATAAGTAGCATTTAAATATGAGTGCTATTGGAAGACCGCAGACAAAGTCTCAATCTTCACGTAAAGGTAAAAAGGCATGGCGTAAGAACATTGACCTTGAAGATGTGGAGAAAGGGATAGAAAGTGCTAGAGAAAGACAGATTTCCCTCGGAGAACAAGCTAATGATGATGGAGAGTTGGACTTTGTAATTGATACATCCGGAGATGGTGGAATAATATCAAAAGAGAACGCCAAGTTGAAAAGAAAGGTAAACGGAGCAGATAGGCCTGTTAAGAAGTTAAAGAGTACTGAAATTCTTACTACCAATAAATCAAAAATTCCAGCATTACAAGTTGAAAGAAATAACAAGAGAGTGAGTAAGGCAGAGGTTAAAAGATTAATGGATTTGTCTGGTAGAACTAATGGAGAATCAAAGATTTTAAGTAAGTTAGAATCTGATGGTTTATTTAATGCTAGTAGTGTTGATTTGTGGAATGAAAAGAATGAAGATACCAATTCTCATAAAGCTATTCTTCATAAAAAATATGTACAGAAAGGACATTCCATTAGTGAATTTTCAAAGGCCTCTAAGGCTCCCAAGACATTATCAGAAAAACCTATTGGTTTGCTGTCTAGGGAGACAGAAGAAGGTATCGTCGATGCTGGTAAGTCATACAACCCTTCATTAGAGTCATGGAAAAACTTAATAGCTAAGGAGTTTGGTACTGAGAAGGAGAAGGAGACCAAGAGACAAGAATTGATAGATTTCATGAATCACATACAGGACTTAATTGCCACTCTTGATGATAACGAAGAAGCAGAATCCGATGATGATGAGGAGGACGATGAGGCTACCAATGATGAAGATCAGAAACAACAAGAACAGGAAGAAACTAATGACTATAAGTTGTCAATAAATGAGCCTACTAAATTAAAGATCAAGACCAAGACCAAGAGAAACAGAGAGCAAAGACATCGTAAGAGAATGGAGTTGGAAGCTGAGTTGAAGGAATTGAAGACCCAAATCAAAGAATTAAGTAAAGTGGAACAATATACTGCCGAAGTCACTGCAAAGGAAGAGAAGTTACAACAACAAGTTAAAAAAACCGTGAAGAAGTCAAAGCTTTTCAAATATGATTCACTTGAGAAACCATTAGACGTCAAGTTGAGTCACGAATTGACCAGTAACTTAAAGAACTTGAAATCCGAAGGTAACTTGTTCTACGACCAGATGCGTAAGATCCAACAATCTGGTAAGGTGGAGACTCGGATTCCTGTTGCTAAGAAAAAGAAGTATACACCTAAAGTCACTGAAAAGTGGACCTACAAGGATTTCAAATAATAAGTGCATTGTATATAAAATGAAAATATATACGTTATAAACTGTTTTATAAAATAAGTCAGGGTCGTAATAACCAATAAATATATATATGGAAGACACAATTAGATAAGTAGAATTGTTTAACTGAAATCCCAGTTCCCAGTGACATAACCTCTGTACATTCTTTCTCTGAGTTTGAAGAATTGGTTTCTGTATGGAGTATAGTAGGATTGTAATTCCTTTTGGGCTGTTTTGAAATGCTCAGGTGCTATAGCTTCTTGACTTTGACCTCTTGATACACCGGTTAAAAGAAAATCTCTGTTCATCATCTTTTCATCCCAAGCATCTAAATCAAATCTGTCGTTTTTCCAGCCGTTGTCCCAGTATCTGACAAAACCAACACCGTGGCCGGCAACTCCGAAAAAGGCTGCCATGATGGCATAGGGCAATAACCCTTCAAATGGGATAGGCATCTTGATGGGTTTAATGTAGTAGTTTGTATGGTCAAAGGTTGTTCTATGTTGAATTTTTTTTTTTGAAATTGTCTACCTTTGATTGGGTCCTATTCCAAATTGGGATGTCGCACATAATTATGTGTATGTGCGACATTGTTGTAGTCTTGAGTATCATGGATGTTACAACCAGCTATATTGTAGTTTAACATTATCGTAGAAGGCAATTACCGTATGTAGTTATTAGTGATCAGTTTTATTAGTACTATAGTAGTCGTTGCTTCTTATTGAAGGTATGTTTTAGATTAGAATAAGTGTATATAACTTGCCAGCGCACGACTTTAAGTATAAATCGATATTATACACTATATCCTTACGCTTATTCAAATATATATTAAATTTGTTACTAAGATGTTCCATTTCCTAAGCCTAATATCCTATTCAATCATCCAAGTCGTTCCAAATACGATTGATGAATTTTTTCATCTTCACTTTGATTGACATTTGATGTACACACCATGGATGGGTAAGCATTTGAGAAGGACTAGGTCTTTCTGAAGGCAGTTTCTTTAAACAAAACAGAATAAAGTTCTTAAATGCTTCAGACCAAAATATATCCTTTTCTGGTTCATCCTCTAATTTTGGTTCGGCTTCCAATATTAATGAAAGTAATTCAATGGGGCCTAAAGGATGTGAAATAGATCCGCTACTATTTGTTGAGCCTGATGACCCAAATGGGAATTTACAAGAAGCAACTTCCAAAAGAGTTAATCCAAGTGACCATACATCACATGCCAGAGTATATGGCTTCCCCTCTATACGCTCTGGTGCCATATAATATTGTGTACCCACAAACGTAGTTGCAAGGCTATTAACAGCTTCACCACTAACCCCAAAATCGCATATTTTAATACATCCATCAGAACTTACCAATACATTCTGAGGTTTAATATCTCTGTGAATAACTTTTTGTTGATGAAGATATTGTAATCCTTTAAGAATAGATTCAGCTATTTTCCCTAAAACCTTTTCATTCAATCTGTTATTGGGATCCATTTCAGCAATCTTTTTATAAATTGCATCTAAAGATCTTCCACCCATAAACTCCATAGCAATTCCAATCATTGATTGTCTTTCTATGATGAATGTTCCATAATACTTCACAATATAAGGTGATTTGAATTTTTGATTATATTGTAATTCCCTAGTGATCTGTTTCTGTGTATCAGGATTAGGATCAGGGTTAATTAGTTTCAATGCAAATATTTTAGATCCTTGACTTAATTTACACTTTGAAACACTCCCTCCGTTACCTTCTCCTAATTTTGATAATTCAATAATCTTATTTGAGTTGGCAATATAATGCCAATCATCACTGGTAAGAGTATCAAACACCTCCATACGTGATAAAAGGCCCTCATTTGAAGAATTTCGTCTTTCTGTATTTGTGGCATCTGAATGATGATCTTCTATGCTATCTGGCAGACTTGTCATATTTGATTTAGATTCATTGGTTGTCACTGGTCTCATTATTTCACAATAGGGAGATAGTATTGGACTTAAATTGGGTAAACTGTGCTCCAAAACAGATACATCCAATAACCCACCAGTAGAACCACTCATGGAAGTATTTAGACTACTAGAAGTACTAGCCTTACTAAGAGGTTTCACTGGTGGACGAACTGTACTATGATGATCTGCTTCGTTATACAGAGCACTGCCAACCACACTGGTGAAGTCTATTGGTGGAGGTTTCCTTCTAGGTTTCTTTTTATCGCTTGATGGAAATATAATGGGTGTGGTTAAGGGAGTAGGTATCAGCACAGGAGATTGTGAAGTAGCCACATTAATCGATAGACTGGGAACGGAAAAGGAAGGAAGACCTTCATCTTGACTATTATTGCTATTATTGCTATTATTCCTATCATTATCATTTGAAATAGTCTGAACATATTCTTGATTATACCTTTTATGTTTGTCCATTTGATTGCTGTTTTGAATCACACTCGGTATACTGGTGGTAGACTCTGACACCTGGCTTCGATCTGGTATGGAGGAAATCGAATACGGGGACGGGTGTCCATATGGAGAATCTATATCGTCAGCAACAGTATTATATATTGGATATGGGCAAGCGGAAGGGACATTTTGTTGAAGTTGCTGCTGATGGGGTATCGAACTAATTGGATAGGCAAGATTTATATTCGGTCTTTTACGCGTACCCTGATTGGCAGGCATGTTGAAGAGTGGTGTCGGGTTATCCATGCTGCCAGAGCAAATTGGTAATCAAAGACACTTATTATTGATGATGATTCTGACAAAGAAAGTCGTAGAATGAATGTCCACCTTGAGCTACTGTGAATGGGGAGTTCTAAATCGAGGATGCTTATATGCAGTAGAGAAAAGGTACGACATTTATATTTCTCTATGGAGTAATGACACTAATTAAATTCACTGTAGATGAATTATACATACTTTCTTTGTATGTATTATGCGATAGACTTATATACTAGTGTTTAATTGTTTGTTTGTGTAAATTGATAGTATGAAAGAGCCCCCTAAGAATGCATCAATTACTTCTTTGCTTTGGCATCTTTTTCTCTCCTTTTAGCCTTTCTAGCTTGTTCTTTAAGATATTGCTCATGAGTTTTCACTTTAACTCCAATCTGTTTGTCCTTTGTAACATCAGTAGTTTGTTCTGCGTCCTTTTCTTCAGATTTATCACTAGTAGTATCATCTTCCACGACATCTTCAAAATCAACTTTTGGTGCCCTTGCCCCTCCTTTGGAAACAGAATCTCCAGTTTTTAATATAATAGTAGGATGTGACAATTCATTATATTTCCGGGTGAATTTAGATTTGACTGCAGGCTTTAATCCTTGGGTTAAAAGGGTATCTTTATTCTTTCCAACCCCAAGTTCCACAATTGAGTCCCAATCTTCTTTATTTAAATAGTAAGAGTCCATGAAATCAATAACTGATTCAATACCGTCTTCACCATAACCTTTTAATGGGTCAACAAGTCGATGTGCCATAAGTGGAATGTACTCCAATCTTAATTCAATCTTTTCAGAAGTTGTACAAGTCCTGGTATGATATTGGACCCCTTGTAAAAGTCTCATGAATTTCATAGCTTTCGAGTTTTGTCCTAGCCAAGCAGGGAAATTAATCCGTTGCAGTAACTGTCCGTGAACTTCGTATGATGGGGCTATTGTAGAAAGTATAGCATGGAAAGGAAGTAATGACCATTGTTGTTCACTAGATCTAATTAATGAGTTAACTCTATCAGATCTCAGAATATCGTCTGATGCCTTTGCAATTTTCTTCAAGGCATCCTTTTCTGAAACAGCATTGCTAGGTTTACATCCAAGATAATTATCTTGAATCATAAGTGGAACAATATCCATATCGTTGAAATACAATTCAAGCTTTGCATTCAAATTATGATTAGCTCCTTCATGCCAAATTCTGTTTCCAAAGAATGATGGAATAATATCAAATGGTTTAAGAATGGCCTCCTTACCCCACTGTTTAGATGCTTTAGTGGCTTCTACCTGGCCAAATTGCTTCTGAGTTCTCGAGGCTGTATACATAAGGTTAATCATTTGTCTGATATCCCCACCAGTTGCTTGGACTAATTGACCAACAACTTCTTTATCCATTTTAATTTTTTCTCTCATAGCAATAGTGAATAACTTGGAAATTACGTCCTTTTCCAGTGGTCTTTGAAATCTTAACCCATAAGTACATGCAACAAGTGGTCTCATCTTAGGAAGTGTCCGTTCATTACAAATCAAAATTAACGGCATATGAGTCACCTTACAAAATGCTGCTAATGCTCCAACACCACCATGATCGCCACTTGACATACCATCAACTTCATCCATAATTAATGCAAATTTCTTAGAGTTCTTATCTTCAACAGCATCACCCCTATGTTTGAAATATCCTACAACTGAAGTGTTGTTCAAAACACCTTTAACTTGCTGGTTTAAAAGTGATTTCGATCGAACATCAGAGGCATTCTTTTCCAAAACATCAAATCCAAGTTGTTGTGATACAATGTGGGCTGCTGTTGTTTTACCAATACCAGGAGGTCCACTGATCAAAACTGCTCTAAACTTCAGCCCATCACTTTCCCTTCCTGGACCCTTTCTGCTTTCAAACCAATTTTCTAACCAATTCTTAAGCTTAGAAACAGACCCTTTATTTCCACACAATGAATTAATATCTGTGGGTTTGTATTTTGTAGTCCATAATTTATCTTCGTCAAGAATTATCTTGGGCTCATCTTTTGGTAATTGAGATTGTGGGAATGAACCATGACTAAGTAATTGATTCTCTGAAATGTCTTCACTTTTAACAGGTAGTGTTGACGATTGTTTAGCCTTTTCTTTGGCTCTTCTTTCCTCCTCTTTCCTGTATTTTTTTAATTCCTGTTCATGTTGACGTTTCTTCTCTTCTTCGAGAGCAACATCTCTCTCTACTTGTTCCATTATTTTACGATCTTCTTCTTCTCTTAATTGCTTTGCCTTTTGAGCGGCAACACCATCACCACCATCTGCGGGCATTAACGTAAGCAATTGAATAAATCCTTCTTCATTGATGGCCTTTATGTTTAAAGATGATATCTTTTGAACTTTTGAAGGTCCAGCATCATCCCCAAGGACTACCAAACTAGTCTTCCCACTAATGGACTTTGTCACTCTAGCACCATATTTTTTAGCCAAGTTTTCTGCTTGTGTACGTTCTAAATTGGGCAATATACCTGTAAACACTATGGTCAATCCTCCTAAACAATTTGGTTGAGCTTCTGGGATATTTATATCACCAGTGGGTTGTGGAGCATTATCCTTTGCTGCTTGTAAGGCAAAGAAATTGACCTTCTTAGTTGGATCCACTTCAGGTAAAACTGCATCTGGAATCGTAGCAAGTACTTTCTCCGCTATAGATTCTGACCCAGAAGTCACAGGAGTTGTTGTCTTCTTCTTAGCAGGAGTAGTTTTAGCTTTCTTCGTTGGTGGCTCATCTGCAATATCAATTGGTGGTTTCATGACTTTCCTTGAACGAGAAGCATCTGGTTTTGCTCTAGTGGTCTTTGGCTTTGGAGGTTCGATTATTTCCAAATCATCTTCATCCATCAGGTCATCGTCTATATCTTTGCCTTCCTCTTTGGGTTCATCCTTATCAACATAATCTTCATCACCATCATCATTATCTAAATCTATTACATCTTCTTCCGTTGATTTCTTGAAGAACTTACTAGCTTTCTTAGGAGAGGCAGTCGTAGCCTTTGGACGTGTAGTGGTAGTTTTAGGTTTCTAGTAATAACGTTAGTACTAAATCAACAATTCAATTGTCTTTCCCGGGTTACATACCTTGGCCCTATTGCCTAGAACATCATAAATGCTAACCATTGTTTGTGTACGGTATGTTGATACAAGGAAAGATGTAATTGGTTGTCCCTTTCTTTGATGATCTTTTCTGTGTTTAATTTGCGCGTCGCAACATGAGTAGGACTCAAGATAAAAATGATCCTACAAGGTTTACATTACTTTAGTAAATGTATACTATATTAAGTTGTGCTTCTTTAACTATTACCATATGATGCAAGACTTAATACATAAGTTTGATGATGCTACTCACGTATGGCTTTCCTTCTCCAAATAATCGGTCCATAAACTAATGAAGCTTTGTCTATGAGCAAGCTGACCCTTTGTACCACCATTTGCTCTTTGGCCTCCCAGAGAAAGGCCCGCAGCCACTTTCTGTTGATCATCCCATTGTAATAATGCTGATATTAATTGTAATGCTTCAAACTTTTTGGTATCCCCTCTGGGTATTTGTAAAAAGGATATAATTACATTAGAAATCAATTCCCTATCAACAGTATTGTTGGAATTGTTTGTCTGTTGGTTGATCATAGTTAAAGACTTGGTTAAGTGTTCGTTGAGAATAACTGCTTCATGTCTCAATTTCCCAATTTGTAACAGTTTGGAATGTACTTCGGATTTTAACTCTTCCACTTGATTAAGATCTCCACTTAAGGATGTAACTTGATCAGTAAGTTGACTAACGCTTGAGGTTAATATACTTTTTTCTTCCTCAAGATCAGCAACTTTGCTTTCAAGGGATGATATTTGGGTTGAATATTTTTGAGATTGTTCCTCATATTCATTTTCTTTCTCGCTTATAGCTTTCTTTAACTCAATGATTTGGTCTTCTAAATTAGCAATCTCTTCATCTTTCCCAGTTATCCTCTCTGTTAAGGTATCAATCTTGCCTTGATAATCTTTCCCCTCTAAGGTCAATTCATCTCGTAATACGCTCAAATCATTCACTTCTTGCTTCAAATCATGCACTTTCTTCTGCAATTTAGCATTGGCATTCTCTAATTCATATTTGTCCTCCAGATAACTTTCATCTTTTGACAGTAATTCACGTCTTAATTCAGTTAATGTTTTAGATAATCGATCGCATTCACCGTTTAAATCCTGTAATTCTTCTTTGAAAGAATGATTTTGTTCGGCAAGTGATTCCTTTTCAAATGTTAGCTTCTCAGCTTGTCCTTTAATATCTTCATTTTCTTCAGTTAATTTTAATGCTATTGCCTTTTGTTCTTCTAATTCAGCTTGTGCTTCTTTCATTTTAGAAAAAATTTGCTTCATCCCGGATAATTTACTTAGCAACGTGTCGTAATTAGCTTTAATATTATCCCGTTCATCCACTATCAGAGTCAATTGTTTCCTAAGCGCTTCAACTTCTGTGCTATCTGAATTTATCGATTGACTGCCATCCGTCTTCAACATTGATATTTGAATTTCCAACTGTCTAATGCGTTCATCTTTATCAAATTCATGCCCATTACCATTAGAAATCAGATCAACAACTACGTTATCATGTGGTTCGAAACTGGTATTGACAACTTTTTCGGTTTCTTCGATTTCTTCTTCCACCGCCGATTCCTCTACAGATTTCACAACGATATCTTGTGATTCTACTTCTGCTTCTTCTTTACCTGCAACCGCCAACGTAGAGACATCATCAACGTTCTTCGTTACTTGAGAAGACTCACTCACATCTTCTTTTTGTTTGATAATAACATCGTTTGTCATTGTCTCTCCTTCTCTTATATTGGGAGAAGGATATTCCTTATTGTCTCAGGAAATAGTCCTAGTCCTCTACTTCACCCTTCAGTTGATCGGCCCTACGGAGTTAATCAACACAGTAACTGAGAGACTTTTAACTAAACACAGAAATCATTGGTGACTGTCAAACTCGTTCAAAAGGGAACTTGTTCCTACGTGGTACCAAGTAATGGTCACGTGATCTCATTGAATCGAATAAATCTTCATCGACTTACTCAACACTTTACCGCTTACAATTTGCAAAACTTGACGTGAATGTTTTTTAATTTAACATTATATATATAAGTACATAGACAAAAAGAAGATTATTAGAAGATTTCACTTTTTAAATTTGATTTTCAATTGCACCAAATGAAGAAGAAATGAAAGGCACCAAAACATTAGTTCCATGTACTAGAAAAACATAACGATCAATGCAAACCAACTTCAACATTTGTATAATCACGATCCCCAATCGAACCCCAAAAAAACATTAAATGAACCGCATGATTCACAAAGCATTCGAAAAGGAATAGAGATTGTCTTTAGAAAAGAATGTGTAATGCAAAAACCAACAAGTATGTATAATAAACCTTTTCATACTCCCAAATCCATAATAATCAAATGTTTGTGAACTAAGACAACCTCATTAGTTCATTTAGATGTTGGAAGGGTAAAGCATAACTCTGACGGAAGCACCTAAGGTCTTGGTTGGCAAGTTCTTCTTAAAGTTAGCTCTGACCAAACCGTTGTTACCGTGGGTTCTGGTGACCTTACCCCAGATGACTCTGATCTTGGAACCTCTGATAGGAGTAGAGGCTCTGTAAACGTAAGCAATTCTCTTACCCAAGTAGAACTTGGCTTCAGCAGGGCTGGCAACACCTTCGATTTGAATCAAGGAAACGTTAGGGTTGCTAACGTTCTTGGATCTTTGGTAAGAAACGTGTCTACCCTTAACGTATACTAAATATAATTGTTAGTAACTGAAAAAATACTTTTCATGAGTGCTCAATATAACTGATTTGCAAAGTTGGAGGTCAATGGAGATTTGGATACACTTTGGAATGAATGCTTCAACTGGCATATCGGTTACTCTTCTTTTGCCGAATTCAAAATATTTTCAAAAACTTGAATTTTGAATGGAATGGCCATGTAAATCTTGAACATGGAATAGAACAAAGGCCAGTACTAAAATCCGTAATGAAAACTTCACTCTTTAATACAACTAGCAGATTCTATTTCTTAGGAAGATGTTCAAATCATATTTTTATTTTCCACATTGTAATATTTCACTGGTAGAGTAGTATATCTTGGTTCAACTATATGTAAACCTTTTACAAAGTTTCACTCCATCACTACTCCCTTGCTAATCAGTGTTCAACACTCTTTGAATAACTGTATAAGCACATACATCTATGAGATTCAGCCATTGTGTCTGGATAACTATGGTATTATAACGATTAACCAAAGGTAGAAGAAAGAAATTTCTCTAAATAGAGGAAAACGATATTTAGGAGAAAATTTTTCAGAAGAGTCCCAGTACCAAACCTCACTGCTAACTGATTCTAGCACTAGTGTGCGAAAAATGCCACAAAGCGAGAAGCTAGTACTCACCCAATTTGACTTGGTTTACAGTCGTGCAAGGAACAATAACTTAGTTATTGTGATACAAAAATACCTAAAACTCACGTGAATAATCTCGTGACTATAACTTACTTAAGTATGTCAGTCACAACCAACTTAAGAAAAACTTAAAATCTAAACAGTGTGCAGTCACCAAACTTTACACGTGATAAATTATACTTTAACGTGATATTGTAGGGTAAAGCCCTTATCTTGCGTATAAGTCACCAATAATTAAAGATATAATTATTTGCATACTAAATAGCTACAGCCCATATTAAACATTCCAAACCTCTCACCTTCATTATTTTACACTATTGTCATTCAAAGCAACAATATGTTAATAATATTTAATGATTATGGAAACATGTATACTAAAAAAGGGTGTAGATGTAAGTTAAATAAAGTAGTTCATAGGTCTTCATCATGATCCATTGGTGAAACTAAACAAGTATCAAGCTTACTAGGTAATTCAGAGCTTAATTTCTGTTTCCTTCTCCCACTTCTCCAAGTTAAGTCTCCAATGTTTCATATTTTCAGTAGTGGATGGCACGTCATACTTTGAACCCTTAGTAGTACCACTTGGAACATTTCCGGAAGACAAATTAGCCATATCAGCCAAACTTAAGAATCTATCATCAGGTGCTCCTTCCAGACTAGTATAGTCAACGGGGTCGAACCATCTTTGTTCCCATTTGGTTTCGTTTTCAGCTTCCTTCTTTCTCATTTCTCTTTGCTGGTTTTCAATAATTGTCTTTTCTTTGGCAATCAAGTCATAATCAGCAGCCTTGATTGCATCGGCCACTTTTTTCCATGCTTTTCTTGTTTCCAATGGATGTTGCTCTTCGATTGGTTTTACGGTCAACCCTTCAGCTTGCTTCCATTGAGCGTCATGGAATAATTGGTCACCTTTACTCAGGGGGCTACCGTATCCCTTACATATATAAGATTTACCACTCCATTGACCTGCTATTGATACCAACGCATTCTCTTTGGATTGTGCGCTCAATTGGTCCCTAAAAATACGGGCCTTGAAAGAATTCTTCTTACCACTAAAGTAACCACGGCCACTATATTCAATGACCGCAATAAGTCCATTACTGGCTTGAATATAACTGGTACCATCCAATTCAACAAATGGACTAGCAGTAATTAAACCTTCAATGTGTAAAGGAGGTAAGGTCACCAAATATGTTTCATCCAATTCACCATAGGATAAAAGAGCATGACCATATTGCTTGATGTTTAAAGTAGTAGTGGAGAACCAAGTTCTAATACCATTATAACCTTGTAAAGTAACCTTGTTCTTCTTGTTTACAATGGCGTAACCAGTTTCAGGGGGGTGGTGACTTACTTGTTCACTTAAAAGAAATGTTTCACCCAAATTCTTTTCAGATGATTTATCGTCCCATTTTCCAACAAAAACTTCACCTAGAAAGGGGTTCAAAGGCTTCTTTTCGGTACCCATACTTTCGTTACGAGAGCAGTATTGTGATCTCAAAGTTGAGATAAACCACCGAGTGACTGCAATCATACGCTTCAATTCCATGGCAGTCCTAGCAGACTCACTAGAAGTCATACCGGGTTCCAAGCAAATAAAGTTAGGGGCTATCAATAAGTCAGGATGTTCTGCCCAATATTCACTGTATTCCGTAAGTGAATAAGGGGATAAAATAAAGGGAGGAGCAGTCAAGCTGGACAAATCACCATTGAACGATGCAATGGATTTGAGGAACGATGTCCATGATGAAGATGAAGCCATAGACATATTAAAAATGGAAATTGTATTTTCTTTATAAGTTGAAAGACTATGGCAACTGGAGATTACCCGTGGTTCCTTAAATAACCGGGAGAAAAACTGAGCGCAGAAATATTGGTCGAAATCAATTAGAACAAACGTCTAATCAAATGGAAGCTCTAATGTGAAGAAGTGATTTGGATTTGGTAATAGCGTAATAAGTGAAAGGTTACACTTGTTCTTGTTGGTAGTGTGCTGGCGTTCTTCAAAGGTTAAAGTATATTTCCCTGTGTTATCTAATAATTCACTTTACTCAACGGAAATTACGGGTCGTGGACCAAACTATGTTAAAAGAGATACACCACTACCAAGAATGTAATAAGGAAATTCGAGTAAACAGCCTTTATATTAATAGTAGTGTAAGTTGAACTCGTTGTTGCTGAGTGATAATATGCTTCAGTTTCATTTCTGTATCCTGGTACTATTTTACGGTTAATTAAGGTGCAGTTGAAGACTGATAGACATAGTCATGAACAGTGAATAATTAGATTGATGTGCAATGTGTAAAAGTGGAGGTAGGGTTGAGGTAGAAGTACGACTAACGATCATATACTCGGTTACATCACATTGCATCATGAACTTAATCTACGCAGAATTAGACTTTGATTGTCCGCTTAGGATAATCAGTTATCATTGATGTTAAGGATTTCGTAGTACATTTATTTGTCCCTAAAATTGAATCTGTGTCGCGCATGATTACCTGTACTAGATTTCGATGCATGCGAAGTCTAAAGTCGTGCAAGTGGGTACAGTATAATGGCTGCAACAAAATATACGACACCCTACCGAAGAAGTAAACTACCATCCAGTTAAAGATGTACAAATTGTAAGGTTATATCAAAGAAAAACATCGCTCATGCTGTTTATTTCGTGTTTAAAATGGATTGATGCTAAACTGGGTATACACTCATTTTAGAACCAATTGATCAAAATTGATCAAAATCGTGTAAAATATCTTAGTGAAAATAAATCTAGCTGAACCTTTCTCTGTATGCTGTGGCAGTTAACATGTTTGTACATTACGTTAGTTAGTATATCAGATTAAAATGTCTGATTGCATACTCACTTGGAACAATAAGGACATTGATCTGTTATAGTCATTGCAGCACTTCTTACAACTACTTAGTTTCATCAAATACCCAAATCAGTCATAGTAAAGAGGTAATGAAAATAGTTATTAATCAGTAGATGCTAAAATTACTAGACTTAAGGGAAATTGGGACAAATGGATTTCATTCATTGTAATAGTACTAAATTTAACAGAAACAATAGTTTTGGATTTCCAACTCAAGGTAAACTCCGTCTAATTTCGATGATAATAGCATGATTATATCAAATACACTTTAAAGCCAATTACATATACTGCTGTAGGTACAATAGTTGCCATGGTTATTACGATCAATACAGTATACCACTACTTTGGTGAAAGGTGGGGAAACTCGCACAAGCCCGGGAGTTTGCGGGTGGATTCGGGTGAAGTGTTTTGCGGCCCTCAAATACCTTATATCCTTTTCGGCATTAGTACGATGCTTTATAACGTTATCACGAACGTGGCCGGGGTTTAGGGGCTTGCTACTCCACAAATAGTACCTTATTGGGAAGAGAGCTAGGTGTAGAAGGAAAGTGAAAAATTCTGGAAGCCTGAACTGAAGATAAGTAGTGCGATCACCACAGAAAGTCGTGGGTGGAAATAGTTAATCTCCTGTAAACGCATTAGGGATATTGGGTCATGTAAGAGAATAGAAGCTTAGTATGCTATTACACGTTATCCGCTTAAAAGGACCTAAAAGATAAGGTGAGCTTGAAGCTTACATACATACATTCATACATACATAGATACAAAGAAACAGATGATTTCTATATGTATGTAATCATGATCATAATGCATTCAGCTAGAATCAATTGAACATACACTGAATTGCTAGTTGTACATACTATTTCTTACTATATCTAACACCGGTGAAACCACTGAATAATTTAGTATGCAATTCTCCGGGGCATTGTGATCCACTGTGCGAAAAAACCTTTTGCACCAAGTCAAATTACCATTCAATGTTTGTGAATTCTAACAGTAATTGATTGGAAAATTTTGATTGTGTCTGTATAAGGTAACCCTTACATCATACGGATTGGTAGGTTAAATGTAAAATTATTACAAACTCACCTGTCGGTCGGTATATTATGGCTTTTGTAGATATACAGTTGTATGCATACCTCGGACTTCACACCGTACCACGACGGCCCGTCATGAGAGCGGATTATATGCATTACCATACTAAACTCACCTCATATAGCAGAAACGTTGGTGTGTTTCGTTCGTCCGGTTGAATGGTATAAATAGTTGGGGAATTCTCACAATTTCTCATGTTAATTCTGATTTAGTTACCCAGTTTTCCAACACATAAAGATCATAATAATATATATACAATGGCTCCTCCAGCAGTTTTAAAGAAGTCCGGTGTCATCTACGGTGATGATGTCAGAGACTTGTTCTTGTACGCTCAAGAAAAGGGTTTCGCTATCCCAGCCATTAACGTTACTTCATCTTCCACTGTAGTTTCTGCTTTGGAAGCTGCTAGAGATGCCAAGGCTCCTATCATCTTGCAAACTTCTCAAGGTGGTGCTGCTTACTTTGCCGGTAAGGGTGTTGACAACAAGGACCAAGCTGCTTCAATTGCTGGTTCCATTGCCGCTGCTAACTACATCATCTCAATTGCTCCAACTTACGGTATCCCAGTTGTTTTACACACCGATCACTGTGCTAAGAAGTTATTGCCATGGTTCGACGGTATGATTGCTGCTGATGAAGCTCACTTTGAAAAGTTTGGTACCCCATTGTTCTCCTCTCATATGTTGGATTTGTCTGAAGAAAATGATGACGAAAACATTTCTACTTGTGTTAAATACTTCACCAAGATGGCTAAGATGAACCAATGGTTGGAAATGGAAATTGGTATCACCGGTGGTGAAGAAGATGGTGTTAACAACGAAAACGTTGACAAGGACTCCTTGTACACTACTCCTGAAACCGTCTTTGCTGTCTACGAAGCTTTGTCCAAGATTTCTCCTAACTTCTCCATTGCCGCTGCTTTCGGTAACGTTCACGGTGTCTACAAGCCAGGTAATGTTGTCTTGTCTCCTCAAATCTTGGGTGACCACCAAAAGTACGCTAAGGCTCAAATCAAGTCTGCATCTGACCACCCATTGTTCTTAGTCTTCCACGGTGGTTCTGGTTCCACTCAAGCTGAGTTCGACACTGCTATCTCTAACGGTGTTGTTAAGGTTAACTTGGATACTGACTGTCAATACGCTTACTTGACTGGTATCCGTGACTACGTCTTGAACAAGAAGGATTACATCTTGTCCATGGTTGGTAACCCAGATGGTGAAGACAAGCCAAACAAGAAGTACTTTGACCCAAGAGTCTGGGTTAGAGAAGGTGAAAAGACTATGACTAAGAGAATCTCTGAAGCTTTGTCTACTTTCCACGCCAAGGGTCAATTGTAAATGAGGCAAGACCTGTATCCTTAAACTGGTTTTAACCGTTTATCTTTTATGTCTTATATATATATAATATTTGTATACCAGGACGTTTATTTCATGAATAGATGAGTTCTTATGAAACTTATAATACCTTGTATTTCAAATGAAAAATTATCCTCTATAGTACGCTCTCCATCATTAATGTTAATACTTATACTCGTTGAAATGAAAGTAGTATATTTATTTCCCTAATGGATCTAAAAAATGACCATAATCCCCTTGGCTTGCTCGCCGTTTCTATGTACACGTTCTTCGTAAACTCATGAGTTATAATCGACTATCGGCTGCTGCTTTCAATCTTTGAAAGTTCTCTTTGAATAATACGATGCTCAGGCATGTCACGGGTAGCATCATAGTTCAAGTCCAGGAATACCTTCCCAACCACAATGTTAGCCTTGACGTATTTGCTTACACATCTATCGATGCAACTTTGCTCTCCAGTGTTTAAATCACCCTCACCGTATTCAGCAAGAATACACTTTTCTTGACATGTTATGAGAAGACGGTTAAAGGTGGCCGACATGGCTTCATATTGGAGTTGTGCAGCAGCTATCTTCGTAGGATCTACCCTCGCATAACTATATTGGTTGACATTTCCAATGAAAAGAGACATTATGACTATGTAATTATAACTAGATATTAATTAGGAAAGGCAATGAATTGAAAGATCACACCAAAACTCGATTAATCGGATTGTTTCGCTTGATACTCCGCAAACGTTGTAAATATTCAATGTTGTTGACCGACAGAATGAACGTGTTACTAGTCCTCGAAATGTAATGTCTTTGTGCTTTAGTTGAATGTAAGAGTAGCCAATGTTGTTTTCTTTCAAATCATTGAGCTTTGAAATTTTTTCCCACCACCGCACGATCTATTTTGGTATAATGCGACAGCGAAAAATAAGAATCGATCTATGATCACTACATCTGATAGTAATCTTAGGTGATGCACAGCTAATTGTATTAGATAGTCACATCGAAAATTTACTATAGAGTAAATACTGATACCTTACTACACATATCATTATGCACGTTCTTCTTACCAATGATGACGGTCCCTTGGACGATGCCACTTGCCCGTACATGAAATATCTTGTGGATGCCATACTTACCCAGACTTCGTGGGATCTCTCAATCATTGTGCCAGATCAACAACGTTCATGGATCGGGAAAGCCCATTTCGCCGGGAAAACGCTAACAACATCGTACATATACACCAAGATACTGACAGAAACAAAAAACAATGCGATAAATGCCTTTGAAGGCCCATTCCCTTCACCCCAAGAGAAATTTCAGTCGCTGCCACAGTATCAAGAATGGACTCTTTTAGATTCCACTCCAGCAGCTTGTGCTGATGTGGGAATCCATCATTTATATGGCCAAAAGGGTCCAATTGATTTAGTTATAAGTGGTCCCAACTTTGGAAAGAATTCGTCCAATTTGTATATTCTTGCCAGTGGAACTGTGGGGGCTGCCATGGAGGCAGTGACCCATGGGGTTAAAGCTATTGCACTTTCTTATGCTTTCAATAATTTAGACCATGATTTCGACACATTAAAAGAGGCCGCAAAGATCTCAGTGAAGTTGATCGCAAAACTTTATCCAGATTTGAAAGATAATGAAGATGTGGATCTATATTCTGTTAATGTTCCTTTGATTCCAAGTCTTAAAGCAGGGAAAACCCGTATTCATTACGCTCCAATCTTATTGAACTATTGGAATTCAATTTACACTCCTATGCTGGAGAAAAATGAAGGTGGTCAGACCCAATTTGCATGGACTCCAGATTTCAAGAAAGTATACAAGGATGGCTTGGAAGATACAGAACACACAGACAGCAGAGTACTTCTTGATGAGGGTGTAAGTGTAACTCCATTAAAGGCCACTTTCAAAATAGCAAACCCGTTAAGTGGAGAAATTTACTTAGATAATGACGATGAAATTAACGAAAAAGAGGTTATTGCAGAGCAAACAAGTCAGAAACATGATTTTGCTCTTATTACGTTTCCCAAATCATCGTACATTTATAGACCACTTATAGAAGCCCTTCTGAAGTATTTCACTATTGTCACAGATCCCAAGATAGCCTACGAAACGGTCGGTTCAAGAAGTAACAAGGTAGTACATTTTGGGGAATATGAAGATTTGAATCTTGATCTCATTACAAGTGATTCTGCCAATTATTTTGTTTGCTCTTATATCTATCGTAAGGGGTTAATTCGGAAACATTATTTGAGTAATACAATCAGATACTATGTTGCTAAGAATCCAGACTCTTTATTGAAGACCAGGTTCCCTGATACATATACTTTGGAAGTTGATTATGCTGAGTTTTTAGATGATGCATTGGACGATGCCTATGAGCTTCGTGATGAGATCGAAAATGGTACTAAAACATGGATCTTAAAGCCAAGTATGAGTGACAAGGGCCAGGGAATTAGATTATTCCAAACTATTGACCAATTACAAGCAATTTTTGACTCTTTTGAAGGAAATGATTCAGATGGTGAAGATGAAGGGGAAGCAGAAGATGATGATAAGAATGGTATTATAATATCTCAATTACGTCATTTCGTTGTACAAGAATATCAAACCAATCCCTTATTGCTATCAGCCTACGATAATAAGAAGTTCCATTTACGTGTATACGTGGTGTGTCAAGGAGACTTAAAGGTTTATGTTTATCGTAACATTTTAGCCTTGTTTGCTGATACTCCATTCCAATTACCTTCTGCCAGTGACCACAGTGAGATCGAAAGTGATGTCATAGATCTTGCTGGACATTTGACAAATACGTGTCTCCAAGAACTGGAAGCACCGCTAGTGGTTCCATTTTGGGAATTAAATGGCCTCAGCCGCACACAGCAAGAAACCGTATTTCAACAAGTATGTACTGTCGTTGGCGAATTATTTGAAGCTGCTACTAGTGTAGATAAAATGAACTTTCAACCTATGCAAAATGCTCTTGAAATTTACGGAATTGACTTTCTTGTGGATGCCACTGGCCGCCCAACATTACTTGAGGTGAATGCTTACCCTGACTTCAAACAAACTGGTGATGAATTGAAACCTTTGATTGCTACTTTGTTCGAATCAGTAGCAACCAAAGTTGTTGAACCACTTGTTCATGGATTGAAAGAATCCAATACATCATCTCTTTTAGTTAAAGTCCTTGATCATTGAAGTAAATTATCTTAAATTATAAAATTTATTACTTAACAAGTTACATAAGCGAAGCTTTATAGAATCACGTGACTATTTTAACGTTGAAGAAAATTTTTTTGTGAACTTATTTTTTGTTTGAATACAAAAATGTCCGTTTTAAGTGTTGACACTCTTCCTTTCAGAATACCATCTACGGGATACATTAAGTACCATTTAGGGCTACTTCGTGATACTTGACGAAAGAGCTCTTTAATTTACCAAATTCGAAGCGACTTTCAAACGCGTGAAACTCGATTCTTCATCGGATAATTTTGACGACCCAATTGTGGCTTTTTGAGAAGCTAGTGCTTATTCACGGTTTAAACGCCTATCCACATTGAATTTAAGTGGCAGGTGCAGTTGAACCCATTTGACACTATTATCAATTGCCTATTGACTTTGAATATCAACTAATTTCCAATTTAACTTTAGCATTTGCTCTAGTCTAATTCACATATACTTTGCCACTTAAACATGTCATCCTCGGCACAGCGAAAACCATATAAGAATCATCTGAAGAGATTCCACTCACAAGGGTCTACCTCAGCACAATCGGTGGAATTAACCACATTGTCAGAGATGTTTCCGGATTGGGAAGCAGAAGACTTGAAGACTTTACTTGCCGAAAATAGAAATGACTTGGAAACAGTCATCGACTTGATCGTCAATAACAAGGTATCTAAGTGGGAACCTATAAAGAAGGAAGTCAGAAACAAGAAGAAAGAAAGTATTGACACCGAAGAATCTACTCCTTCTGAAAGTAACATTTCTGCAGGTCAACTGCAAACAGGCCAAGACCATCACCATCACAAGCATAACAAGTTTTCTTCAACCTCCACTACCAACACTAGCAACAACAATAACAATTCATACAATTCGTCCAATGCATATGCAAAGTCAGCTAGAAGAGAAAGACCAGAAAGATCAGCTAGACCAAAGCAATCTAAGGATGCCTCCAAAAAGGAAGGTTCTACTGGCTCATCAGCCCCTGCATCTACATCTTCATCTACTTCAACTGCATCTGCTCCATCCGTTCCAGCTAACTCGTGGGCAGCTGCGTTATCTGCTGATAAGAAACCAAAGCCAAAGACAATGGAAAAAGCTCAAGAACCAGTCGTTGAAGAACAAAACGTAGAAGTCTCTGAACAAGTTGCTGAAGAACCAGCAGGAGAATCCGAGTCCTTGGAGGAAACAAAACCTGTAGAAGAGACCAAATCTACTCCTAAGCAAGCTCCAACTGCTAAAGCCCAGCCTGGTGCATCATGGGCATCTGCCATTGCTTCAGCTCAAAAGCCAAAGACCAAGTCCGTAGAAAGCCCAGTTGAACAATCAAAGGAAGAAGAAGAATCTGCTGAAGTACCAGCTAAGGAAGAGGAAGTCTCTGTTCCAGCTGTGTCTGCTACTGAGTCCGTCCCAGAACCTGAACAAGTTCAGGAAGCTCAAGAAGTTCAAGAAGTCTCTGTTGAAATCCAAGAACCAATTACCGAAGTTGCTCCTGTTGCCGAACCAGTTTCTATCCCATCTGCTAATGTACCTGAACCAGTATCTGTTGCCCCAGGTATTGTCTCTGCTCCCGAGCCTCAAGTGATATTACCTACTTCTACCCAACAACTTAACACCGTAGGTGTCTCCTTTGGTTCATTATCATTAGGTGAAGAGGAAAAGGAAGCTGAAACTCAAGAAGCTGTTCAAGAAGTTCAAACCAGTGCTTCTGCTCCTTCCCAACAACAACAACAACAACAGCAACAACAACAACAACAATCTCAAACTGTCCCTCAACAACAACAACAGAGATATGGATACTACAACAACCAAAATAGATATAGTCAACAAGTTTACCAACAACCTCAACAATACAGTCAGTCCAAGCAACAACCTCAACAACAATACGATTACTACTCTCAATTCCAACAACAACAATACCCTCAACAAACCCAATTACCTGGTAACCAATTTGGATATCCAGGTATGGACTACAGTGCATACACACAGCCTTCTGCATCCCCAGCCGCTACTAACGCGAACACTGCCTATGGTCAATACACTCAACCTGCCACTCAAAGTCAAGCTACCACTTCTCAAGATGCTACTTCACAATCTCCTGTTGTAAACCCCAATAACTTGCAACAACAAGTGCCTACTGCTCCATTCGGGTACCCATACTTCAACTACTATTACAACACTCCATTCTATGCTAACAATGGACTTGGTGCTCAAAGTGGATTTGGTACTCAAGGCGCTCAAACCGGTGCTATTCAAGGTACTAACCAAACTGCTGTTAACAACGGTTATGCTGGTAATGGTGCTGCCAACTCTCAATACTATGTTCAACCAAACCAATACAACAACAGATACCCTGGCTACAGTTCAGGATATCCTCAACAGGCTCCTCAATCCAATGGTCAATCCCAACCAGCTTCTGCTAGCGGCAGTACCAATGCAACTGAAGGTGATGCTCCCTCTGGTCAACAACAACAAGGGAACGCACAACCTGTTGGTTCTCATGGCCAACAACAGGTTCCTCAACAACCTATAGTTCCTCAATATGGTTACCAACAGTATCCTCAATACGGTGGTTATCAAAACACTTCACAGTACCCCAATTGGTACTAGGTACCAAAGTGATTGAAGAGCACAATCGCTTCAGCTAGTTGAGTTATTCGCACTCTCATGTTTTGCGAATGATGTAATTAGTCGCTTATGTCTTATGCATGTTAACGGTCTCAATTAAAACTTTTGGGTGTTTTATATTTTGTGTAGTCTGTATATGTTATTTGTATATGTTATTCATATATGCTTTCATCTTTATATTCTGGTGATACTTTGTAGACATATAATTATGAGTGAGTGTATATAGTCTTCTCAGTTCACTATTAATTTGGTGCTTACGAAAAATACATAGAGAAATCTAATTTATCATCATCATCAATGAAGCGTAAGCGGAATGTCGTGAAAGATGCCAACACAAGCGACGTTTCAGATGATCTTTCAGATGAGGTGATTGAAGATGTCGCCAGTCGACCAAAGGTGCGACAGTTGGAACCTATTTTAGATCAATGGATAGACAAATATTCGCCTCAATCAGTTCCACAAGTTTGCATGAACCCTCAAAAACTAAAGCAGATTCAACAAGCATTAAATCGACTAGTGAATGGCGAAAAGAGACTTTTGATATTGTCAGGTCCGGCCGGGTCAAGTAAATCTACAGCCGTGTTACAACTTGCGGGACAAGTACTCGAGGGATCAGCTTCTGAATCTGTGATCTCATACGAAGAAGTTTCAGGCGCCGAGGGAGAATTCGACGATTGGCTTCAAGGCATACGATATCGTATTGGGAATTCATTACGGGTAGTTCTTGTAGAAGAATTGCCTAATGTATTCCACAAGGGTACATTGAATCGATTTCGATCCGCCATTCTGCAATGGGTTTGCGATACTCGACCTGTCCCACCATTGGTGTTAAGTTTAACTGAAGTGGACGATATTGATGGTGGTGGACTAACGATCGATTCATTACTTCCGCGATGGATATTATCGCACCACGCGGTAGAATGGATTAAAGTAAATAAGATCGCGGCGAAGTTTATACGGAAATCAGTAGGGGAGGTGGTTGCAAAAGAATCAATACGAGGTGGTGGACTTTGGGGAATTGGTAGAGAAAATATTAATACATTTATTGACTCAATTATAGACTTAGGGGATATTCGAGCAATAATTGCAAATTTACAAACTTGGAGTCGTTTGGGAAAACAGGTTGTAACTGATGAAATGTTTAGACGTGAAAATGGGTTGGAGCTTTTCCATTCGCTTGGTAAAATTATGTATGGGTCGATCAAAGATGAATCAGATGAAATTACACTCCAACATGTTTTGACTCTGTATAATGATCTCCTGCTTCTTGAATCCACTGTTTTTGAGAATTACCAAATGTATAACAATGGTACCTTTCCAATTGAAGCAGCTCAAGGAATTTTGAGGCTGTTGGGAGACGGAGACATTATTCGAATGCCTGAAGCATCTATCAGTTCAGTGCGGCACTCGTTTTCTCGAATACCACGAGATGGTTCCATTCGTCGCGATCGAATCAGATTCCCACGTCAATATAAAGTTATGAGTCGAGCAAGGCAATCGGCAATACAAATATCTGATTACAGACGATTCATTGGCAACATTAGGGTCTCTTCTTGTGATGTCAACTTAGTTGACGGGTTCTTTGTACCGCAGATATACAATTCCTTTCGATACAAGTATCTTACAGGAAAACGAAGTAAATACCGTTATCGACGAATAGGAGGCGATATTAGACTTTCTGGTGATGAAGATACGCGTCCCCTCATGTTTGGTGATGGAGAAACTCAAGAGGAAGATGGTGATCAAATGGACCATTTTACTTGGGAAATCATACAGAAAAAATTAAAAGAAAATGAAGATAGCGATGATAATGAAGGTGAATTAAGTGATCCTATCGAAGATAGTGATAGCACAATGGAAGCCAAATTAACAGGGACACTTGAGGCAATGTTGACAGATGATTCGGATGATGATTCAGATATCAACCAAACTATGAAAGAACATAACGATAACGATAAAAAACTTGATGATACATACGATTCATTACTGAGTGATTCAGATTTGGATTTACTCATGTCACAGGGAATTATTCGGCAAACATACACAGAGAAAGTAATATAGTCTATAAATGGGAATTGTACATGATATATATATTTTGATTTATATAATCATTATTATTGAGCCTTCAAGGCATTTTCAAAGAATTCTGGGTCATCCGCAAGAGATTCCTTAATGATATCCAAACCTCCTTGGAATTCTCCATTAACATATAATTGAGGGAAAGTTGGCCAATCACTAAAAGTCTTTAAACCTTGTCTAACAGAATCATCTTTAAGAATATCGAAAAAGCCAAACCTTACTTGATGCTCTCTCAATATAGCTACCAATTGTCTCAGGAATCCACATTGTGGAGCCAGGGGTGAACCCTTCATGAAAAGCATTACTGGAGCGGCAGTTGTGAGTTTCTTTAATCTTTCATCTAATGCATCAGCAGATTCTTCTTCATGAGCACCATTTTGGGAAGCAGATGATTCTTGTGGTACTGACGTTGCGGCATCTGTAGCAGCAGATATCGATGCAGATGAATTTGTTTCTTGATTCGTTGAAGGTTTATCACCAAATTGATTTAAAGCAGCAATGAACTCCTTTGGATCAGCTCCAGATAATTCCTTTAATATTGTTGAATTACGGATTAAGATGAAATATGGAACAGCGGATACTTCAAATAATTCACTAATATCTCCCAATTTATCGGCATCAATAGACAAGAATAATGTAGTGGGGTTAGCCTGAGCCAAAGTTTTAATCACCGCATTCATAGTTTGACAAGGTGCAGCCCATGGTGTATGGAAATAGAGGGCAATCAACTTTGTAGGATCTGATTTAGTCAACTTTGTGAATTGATCTTCTGATTCAATCTCAACGATACTCATGATTGGCAAGATGATACTATATTATGTAATCAATGTGGATGAGTTGGACCAAATGTAAAGATAAGATGGTAAGGGAGATGAAGGTATGGAATATAATTAGATGAGGTTGATTAGCAGTTGATCTGATCAAGGATGGATGCTTAATAATGAAAAATATCTTCGATGAGAGAGAGTAGACCACAATCTTCAGCATGCTACCAATGATCAACGACACAAATTTGAGAGAATCACGTGACTGTGCTTTTATGGTGCCATATCATTATGTAAGACTTTGCACAGTCACGTGAATGGCATTGTGTTTTTTGGTCATGATATATAATACCACAAACATTATCTCTACTGGCACACGGTAAATGCAAAACGTAGTACTTACGTAGTAAAAAGTAGACCGGAAGCAAGAAGGGCAGAATAATACAATTACATTCTTTTAACAAGAAACAGGGGCCCAAGGTACGATGCGATCGATCTACCACACAACATGGAGCTTAAACCATCTAAAGTTTACTGGGATATAGAGACAAAAAATTAATATCGAGTACCCCACTTAGACTTCCTAATTTGATCTACGTGTGTGGTCCAATGTTTCAAACCCCTCCTTTGTTGGGTCTTTGAGTCGTAAAGAAGTGGAAATGAGGGGAATATCCGACATTTGTTTTGATCACTGCTTTCTGGGTTGTAGTGAGATAAATTGTCGGTTGGGCCCAGACAGACAAAACGGTTATGGAACAAGGGTGTGTGTGCGTAAGAAAATGTTTAGTCACTGGATTCTATTTCAGGGCTCTGACACACCCTTTGGCCCGTTAACTAACGACAATGTATAAGTTAAGAATAGCTCTAATGTTATCTGATGGTCATTTGGTTTCGGACATGGAATGAATAAAAGAGATTGAGGGGCGTAGGTATTCCGTAGCAACTAAATACTACAAAGTATTCCGGAATCACAAAGGCTTGTGTATTCAGTAGTACCTGATTCTCGCTTTTGTAATTGGCAATTTCACTGTCAAGTTTCATTGTTTGATCCATACCATGATGTTACTTGATGTTACTAGTGATACATTGATAATGATTACCTTGCTACAATCCATATATAGTACAATAAAAAATATTCTTAAACCCTATGCTGTTAGGGTCGCTGCCAACATTCGCCTTTGGAACCCAACAGGGACCCCCTAAGAAAATTAAGACAAAAAATTAAGGGCACGGCTCAGTTAACCTATTTGAGCCTGTCCACTTAGAATGTCTCAAGTAAGATTTTTACTTAGTTTCCCTTAATGTTATCCTTAACAATGTATCATTTAACATCCTTTAACACTGGCATTCATTGCCTGGTCACCCGCCACCATTCGGATATAAGCTAAAGGGCGGCGGGGGTGTCGGAGTTGTGATTTCATTTTATGTCACGGACTCCTGCACAATTGTATTTTCTGTCAATGTTAAGATTATTTCCCCAGACACTATTCTGCTATATAACACTAAGGGAATTCTCTATCAAATATGTACAGCCACTCCACAGGACTCCTTTACCAATTGAAATTAGATATGGACCTGGTAATTTCATCCTCCCATCAGAGATCAGATTAAACGATAGAAAACACATCTTTTTGTTCCATAATCGATAATAATTGACATTGTAATTGATATTGTGATTATTATTATAGACAGAATTCAATTATTTCTAGTATTTAATTGCTTGATTGTTTGTGTCTGTGTATATATCATTTCCGCGCTGTCGGAGTGTCTGAGAAACCAATATAATAATAATAATAATTACACTTACCTGTGTGGACTGTTCTGTACGAGCTGTGTCGTGTCGGGTAAAGTTATCCATTGGTGTCGTTTGGCATAGAAAATTATTTTGTCAACGTAACTCGATCGGTTTTTGTACTTGGTGATAATTATTTGTATTGACTCAACCCCAGTTTTTCTTTAATCGTTGGAGTCCATTCCATTTGGCGCTAACGCAATCTTCACTCCATATTAAAAATATTGCTGCCACCTGCTACAATTAGTTTGTTTTGGTTGTAACTCCCACCGCCATCATCATCACTGCCAACACCACTTTGGTTCATCAGACCCACCGCGAATTCCCATTCGTCGGCGCCTGTCGTCATTAACATGCTTTCACAAGTGAAAATGCACTCTTTACCCTTGGACTATAAGATGGACTCAACAGCAATGGAAATAATTGGTGACCAGCCCAACCAGTTTCAATCTGCAACACTGCAGCAGATGTCTTTTCATCAGATGGGAACCCCCCAAAATGGTTCGCTGAATACTTCACAGCAGAACCCGTTGTCTTACCCTATGCAGCAGCAGCAGCAGCAGCACCAGCAACTGGAACTGGAACACCAACAGGTATCACAACAAGGGCAACAACAGCAACAGCATCAACAACTTCAGCTGCAACAGCAACAACAGCATCAACAACTTCAGCTGCAACAGCAACAACAGCATCAACAAATCCCGGCAACCACAAATGCTGTCAGGAAATCTAAATCGAAATCACAACCTAGAAAGAATATCCCAGTTGAACTCACGGCTTATGGAACAACCCCTTCAGGGAAGCCAAGGCTTTTTGTCTGTCAAACATGTACCAGAGCTTTCGCACGGTTGGAACACTTGAGACGTCACGAACGGTCTCATACTAAAGAGAAACCGTTCACTTGTGGTGTTTGCCAACGTAAGTTTTCCCGTCGTGATTTGCTCTTGAGACATGCTCAAAAACTTCATGCTGGCTGTGCTGATGCTATCACCAGATTACGTCGTAAGTCAATAAAAAAGTTGGACGCAGAACAACGCCAGGACGGAAAAAGTTCCAACGACAACGATGATGAAGAAGAAGAAGAGGATGAGGATGAATATATGGAAGATGATGATGACAGAGTTGATGAACCCGGTGCACCTGAATCCAACAACTCTGAAACCAAGAACACTTCTGGTGGCGGAGACATGAGCGATGACGTTCAGTTTAATCTTAATCTCTTCACTACGGACGTACCACAGAAACCTTTAATGATGAAGTACGATTTGCTTACACCTTCCAACTCCGTTGCTTCCTCTTCTCGTACTTCTAGAAGAGAGTCTTCTGCAGATACTGCGAAGGCAAACTCCGGAACCAGTCAATTTTCTAAACGGGTTTCGCTTGATCGTCAAATTGCAAACCGTCGTCGGGGTGTTTCATTTTCAGCTCAATCTGGACCAAACTATGCTCTGGCAATGCCCGGATTCAATAATGATCGGTATCCTGAACGGGACAATATTGAGTTTTCTACTCCTCAATTATTGCCTACCACTACCATGGAGGAAACAAGTTGGTTAAATAACTTGTCGACTATTCCCAACTTGAACGATAAGACTCTTCAGGAGAATAATGGAAATGGTATACTTCATGAATCAATGCGTTTAAGTGGTTCACAAAATGCCTCTGATTTACGTACCAACTCTATTAGTTTAAGCCTCTTGGAACAAGGTACTATGATGCGTGATGATTCCATTGCTTCTAATACGTCGTTTCTCAATTCTGTCGAAACTCCAATGGGAAACCCTCTAAGTATTCTGGCTATTGGAAGTGCAAGAAAGGGTTCAGCAAGTGCTTCTACGGATTTCAATACCCCTGGTTCAAAAATCGATGACGTTAATGAATATGGGTATTCTTTCTATGATATTCCCGAGTCCATGTTGATGAACTCACACATGAGTTTCAACCACAATTATAAGAGTTTAACTCCTATAAAACAAGAAATGGATTCCGAAACCGGATCTCCAGATCACCAACACCATCAAGATAGTTTTGCTAGTGGAGTTAATCACAACACTAATGGCAATGGTATTCGCAGCAATGCCGAGGGCGGGCAAGTTCACGACATGGGTGGTGTTAAGGGCAACGATATGCAATATATGGATTTGAATTTCTTGAATGATATGGATGAGTTAACCAACGAATTGGATGTTGGATCTAAGTTTCTTCCAGGTGGATATTCCTTTTATGGTGATATTCTCTCTGTGTCTTCTTCCGGTATTGATACTGGCTCCCCCAACGGCATGAACTCCCCCAATCATGCTACAGGCTCCAATAGTCTCTTGAGTAACCAATACCCTTTGAGTTATGAGACTTTGAATAGAACGCAATATGAATCCTCCTCGGGAAACAGAAGCAACAATCTCAATGGTACAAACGGCACTGGTGCAGGCGCAAGTGCCTCAACCCCACAGTCCATGTTACTCAAGTCAACATTGTCAAAGCGTAATCAGAAATTGGCTATTGATTCAATGATTGCCAATACAAAGTATTCCAGAACAAAATTGTTCACTACAAATATGAGACATTTGATTAATAAGGCTCTTTCAAAGTATCCAATTAGTGGTATCATGTCTCCTGCCATTCCACTGAATGAAAAATTGGAATTCTTTTTGAATAGTTTTGTTACAATCTTTCTTTCCCATTTCCCATTCATTCATCCAACTAAGCTCAATGAATTTGAAATTATGCAAATGACTTCTAACGAAGACTCATCAGTTGAATCTGCTCGGGTCTGCCTTCCTTTATTGATAGCAACAATTGGTGCTTTACTTAGTAACAACAAGAATGATCTGGAACACATGTATGAAGCACTGAGACGGATTATTCATATCTACTTGGAATCCAGAAAGAATAATCCACCTACAAACCAAATGGATTTAGAACAACTGAATAACGATCAGTCTAGCTCAAACCCCATCTGGTTAATTCAAAGTTTAACTCTTTCTGTGATATATGGTTTATTTTCAGATAATGAGAATAATGTGTATGTGGTTATCCGTCAATTGAATGCCTTGAATTCCTTGGTGAAGTCTCTGATTCGGTCCAACAGAAATATTCTTTTTGCCATTGGCCCACAAGATGAATTTGAATATAACATGGTGAACCATAATCCTTCTAATTTGGCACCATCCGAAAACAATTTGCTTTTCAATCAAACAGTCGTCAATGATGACATGAAATACCGCAATAACATTAACGTGCAATCACAAATAAGAATCATTTTCATGATATACAGACTCACTAACTTCCTTTTAATGATGTACAATGTACCTCATACGCTTTCGTTCCATGATTTGGGACTGATATCTCCGCCCACCAAGAATGAAGAATTTCTCTGGAGCTTTTCTAATCATCTTGCTTTCCAAGAATATTTGACAAACTCAAACGTTGGGAAAACCTTAGATGACTATTTATTGGATACAACTCCTAATGTTTCGTTCAGAGACACCATTCAACAATTGGCTCAACAACATTCAGATGCCAATGAATGGCCATTTGAGAAGGAAGGGAAACTGGAAAATAGTGATGCTCTTGTGCTTTCACTTTTCAACCAGAGTAAATTTGGTTTAATCTCGATTATCCATGGAGTCTATGAGTTGAAACAATACCCTGAGATGCATAATGTGAACATATTTCAAATCCTTAACAGTGTTACTGAGAAGGTTGCCATGTCCAAGTCACATATTGTTAGTCCTCAATCGAAAGTTCAACAGTATTACGAGAAGTTGGACTTTGCAATGATGATGAATTTTGTTAAGATCAACAGTTTGATCAACTTGAAGTATGTCAAGGAACAAAGTTGGTTGCGCAATTTTGACGAGTTGACCCTCCAGTACAACAAATGTTTAATGAAAATTGGTGAAACCAGTGAAGCAGATTATTTGACGTTGTTTGATTGTTGTTTGATTATTCTTCGTTTGGTACTTTGTAAATCGGAAGATGGAGACGATCCTGCTGTTGTAAACAATGATTCTGCAGTTGCTCCTGCTGCTACTACTGCTAGCCTGCAAACAGCAGCCAAGAATGCTAAGGGAGGAAGAAGAAGAAAGAAGCTGAATGAGGAAGCCATTGCAGTGGGTCAAAACATTGATTTTTTAGCCCATTTATTTACTGGACAATCATCATCAAAGGAATCTACTGATGATTATTCTAATTTTGGGAAGATGTTTAACTTGGTGATTCATGAAGATTTTGACCATACTAAAAATACTATTCATTCTCAAATGATCTTCCATGCCTTCACCGTGTTGAGTATTATTCTGATTTATATTTTGAAGAGGATTAATAATCATTCCGATTTGTCAAATAACCCCAACCATCAGAGCCCACAAGCACTTGAACAATTTACAGCCAAATTTGAGGTGTTGATGAAGTTGCTTGAAAAGGTTGAGAACTACTTGAGAATAAAATACCATAATTCCAAGTTTAAATTGGATGAATTATCGTTTCTCATGTACTCTTCCCATCTGACCACCATTAGTCTTGAACGTCTCTTGTATTTGTTGAAGATGGGAGAGTTGATTTTGAATTATTTATTTGATGCAAATATGAAGGTTTGTATTTTCAAGAGATTGGCAGGTAGCCTTTCGGAGATACGGAAGTTTTTGATTGATAACGAGAATAGAATATTAGCATGAAACTGCTTTAACGAATTACTAAAACCCCGACCATTCCCTCCACACACCATTATACTCATTTTATTTTACTACAGTTATTGTGTGACTCCTTATGTCCTTGTTTCCCACTACCACCATCTCTAATTATAATTGTTGTTTTATTTATTATATTATTTATTATAACCTATTTATTTATGTATAGTACGGTCCATTTTCAACGAAAGTGTAAGTTTCCTTTGCTTCACCCAAAAGTAGTTCCAATCATCATCAACTATCACATCTCGATAAGGTACGGATTCAATTTTATCCAATTGAGGGTAATTTAGTAGTTGAAGTTGGAAATTTTGTTGATCATTGAACACAACCAATCCACATCGTACTTCTGCTGCACTAGTCTCGTATTGTACTATTGAAGTTGAATCTAGTGTTAGTAACTGTTCGTATTTGATATCACGAAGCTGACGTCGATGTTGTAGACACCGTGTAGTTAGTTGTTGTGACTCCTTGTCCCAAACAAACGAGTTGCCCTGCTGCAACCCACACGTCACGTGATACGACTTCCTACATCCTGGTTCCTGGCATTGGAGTACACCACCATGGTCTGATTTGAGTCCACATTGGGTGCATTTCAACGCTGACGGTTGGGAATGGATTAAATGGCAGATCTGGTGAACGTAATGTTCCAGGTCCGGTACTTTCGTTAGTTTGAACCATGGGAGTCTTCTTAGTAGATAGTGAAGTTGTAGGGGACAATAACCACACTGAGTTGTGGTAAGCGTAAGTTTGGGACCCGCCCTTTTTTTACTCTTATGCAATGATAAACGTTTCAGATCTGGCGTTGATCTCTTTTTGGGATTTAATTGTTGTACTTCTTCTTTTTCTTTGTCGTCATCAGTGTCGGTGTCGTCAGGAATACAAGGAGTGCCATAAAACTTAGACCGGAGTTCGTTAATATTTATATGAACTGCATCGGGAATACATTGACAGATATTTGCAACTTCACCAATGATGAACCAATCATCCAAGGCAAAGTTCACGGATTCTGCTAGATTATAGCCATAGTTAAACCCAGCATGGTACCCATAAGGATACGTGATAATGAATTCTCCTTGATAGTGTATAACTTTGTTATATTTGATGCCATGTTTATCCAAAAACTGTGGTGATACCAAGAACGTCTTGTGACGAAGGAACTCCGGACATGAACGCCATTCATCATCATAGATTTGTTTCATCAATTCAAAGAACTTCGTTTCTTGATTCTGAGGGATCAGGTACCATTGTTTAGGGGCTCCAAAATGAATATAATTGATGGAATATAAGTCTTGATCTTCCAAATGCCAGGCAAAAGTAGCTTTCCATAAGCCAGCATATAAATATGCATCATTAACCCCAGGAACCTTTTCTTCCATCAAATCTAGAACATTGGGTAAATGATTAACATTCCAACTAGTAATGGTATCATCAAATATTGATCCTAAAACATCTGCTCCATACATTGGTTCAGTATACGTTAAAGATTTCCAGTATACCTTTTCAAGAGCTTGACATCGTTTGCTAGTGAATTCGGAAGTATCAATATTGAATTTTTTTCCATCTACCGGTAATTTAGAATGATAAGCTCCATCATTATCATGATTAGCATTATCATGGTCTTTATCATTATTATGTTTATGATCATGATCAGCATTACCCCTCTTGGATCTTGATAAGCTGGTAGATGTTGGAGGTTGATGAGCCGATGATTCAGACATCTTCTTCCACTGATAAATGTTATACGATCGATTCCGTTCAACATTTTGTTGACTGTATACCCCATTACTAGTGCCATGTATATGTTGGATTATGGGGTTTCTTATTTTTATACCATTGATTCGATCGTCACTATAATTATGGGCCAACAGGTCCAACCATTTCCTCGGAGGGATGACTTTAATGATACCAGATTTCATACCATATTTGTTAATTGCCTTATTAAATTGATAAAAATTGTCAAACTGTTTAGACGTCGGGTGGAACACAGGTATCCCATCGGAATAATACGATGGTTCGATTATCACCAGATCATCGGTCTGAAATTTACTACGGTTCATTCCATAAGTGATGATGATGAATATTACTGAGGTTGTTCAGTCATCGTTAGCCGTTAACCTGCTAATTATTGCACAAGGCTGTCACATGAGTGTTCGGTCGTGTGTGGCTCATGTTTATCTGGGGTAACCTTGTCATCTCAAGACTGGCACTAGCATAATGTTACTATCCATGTAGAATGCTATTATTATACAATTAATATTACTACTTTCATCCGTTTCTAATGTCCGATATCTCCAAGTCTAGAGCGTTCTATTCGTTTTTGCTCACGTCAATTTCCATGGTTGCGTTAATTGGTTGGATATACCATCTCAAATGGGCCATAAACGTACTCTATAATAAACCTTATGGAAATATACTCAATAATCTTGTTTTCGGACCGGGAACTCTTATTTGCAATATTGGGTTATCAACCAAGCTCCTCACATGGATCAACAAGACATTGCTAAATGATAAGATAGAAGCTGATTATAAGAAATATATATGACTCAATAATCGCCACTGTTAATAGATGAATAAATTGATGATAATGCTGGCTTTATGGGTGAACTATTAGTACTTGAGGGCACTTGAAAAACTCCAACTCCAACGGTGGTTCTGGTACTAGCAGTAGTCGGAAGTGGTGGTGGTGATGGTGTTGATTGTGGATGTTGATGTGGTCGTGGCTCAAGTTCTCTCGTGATCTCAATAATACTAATATTTGCTTCTTCTTCATCTTGTGAATCGTTTATTACATCTTCTTCTTCTTCTTCATCATCATATTCTTCTTTATGATCATTTGCTTCTAATTGTTTTGGTACCACGTTACGTACCTTGATATGCATCTCCTTATTATCGTAATCTTTAATTTTCAAGGGAGTTCGAACTGTCACTATTCGGTATGATTTCCGTTCTAAGTTCTGAGGTCTTTCAGCTCTTTGTAGTACAACATCTGAGAACGAAGAAGGTAGGAAATCATCACCACTATTTGATTCTTCTTCTTTCACTTCTTCGCTACTATCCTCTAGGATTCCCAGAATCTGGTCAATGCCCTTACCACTTTGTGGAGTGGTCAAGGTAGACGCAGCCGTAGAATAAATAGTTGAGGTAACAGATTCTGGATTTATTGAAACGAGTTTCTTAGTTGGAGTCTTGAACTCATCGGGCATCTCCTTGAAACTATCTTTAACGAAGGGACCCCCAATAAAGCTATCTTTGACTAATGAACCCCCAGTGAAACTATCCTTTACTTGACGTTCTCCAATAAAACTATCTCGTACTTCTTTAAATCTTAAACTATCATCAAAACGAAAACTTGCCACTGATTGATTGAAATCAGCCAACTTCAAAGGCTCCGGTTCAGGCTCTGAATCCAGAATAATATCAACATCATGAGATTGTTTCATTGCTTGAGAAAGTGTACACAGATAAGGGAAGTCGTTATGGAAGCTTTCATCGTCGACTGAGACTTGCTCGTTATCAGAACAGGGATGTGTATCCGGTAAATCATACAACCAGCGTAGTTCACTCGGAGTTAACTCTTCATCAGGGCACGTGGACGCCTGGGACCACATAGATGCTCTATCAGCATTACTATCATCATCATTGGTGTTATCATTATCTTTTGTTTGAGTCGACGGTGATCCAATGCTTTTGACCAATTGCATTTGACTAGTGACACGTTTAAGGGTTTGTTTCCCCTTACGATGCAACTCCGGGAACCGTAGCTTGGTCTGCTTTACAATATGAATCCATTCATCTCTAGTAAACAATATGTTCCCAGGTAGTAGTTGTCCCCCCTTCCTCAATGTCAGGGGCAGTATATCTGATTGTAAGGTGCCACTACCTAAATCTCTTATAAAGTCGTCTATTTTGGATTGATTACCAAAGTAACCCAATTTATCCTTAGCAAAGGCTTCTCTAACCGTCTCACTCATAGTCTTTCTATTCCGTTTGGTCTTGGTGATGGTTTTGCCTTTCTTAATAGAGACCTTCACTTGTGGCTCATGATAACTGTGACTCTGTTTCCACAGAGTTGTAAGGGCTCTTTCGGATATCTTTTGGTTCTCTGTATCAACGGTATCTTCATGAACAGATTGGAGTTGGGTATTTATCGATGTCCAATCGTTGTAGTTCATTGCATTAATAGTATGGTAATGTGAGATCGCGGAATCTAAATAGAATAAACTAAATTGAAAATAGTATGGTTGTACGTTACTTGACATAATGCACTACAGTATACTGTACTATACTATACTGTACTATACTATACTGTACTGTACTATACTATACTGTACTATACTATACTATACTGTACTATACTGTACTATACTATACTATACTGTACTATACTATACTATACTATACTATACTGTACTATACTATGCTGTACTGTACTGTGCTGTGCCATATTATACTATATTGTAATGTAGTCTATGTATTATGTCCGTTCTTCCCATACTTTGAAAAATACATTTTTCGTATATCCAGCTTGATCTCCCATTTACCTGCCTTCTTGGAATATGTGGCTATACCTTGAATTGTACTCTTAACAAGCGCCTTGGTGTATGCGGTACCAAGTTCTTTCTTTGCTAACTCCACAAGCACATTCACCGAAAACTCGTTGTTCTTCTCTATGAATTGAATCAATTGGAAAATATCCTTATCCTCAGATATCATTGGTTTGGTTCCTTCAGTTACTGAATTCCCTTTCTTGGGCGTACTTGGAGATTTGGCTTCATCCCAATAATTCCTATCAATTTCAATAGGAAATTTGGTCGGTATAAGCATCTCATATCGTAATGTATCTAAAATAGATGTATTATTATTATTATTATCATCATCATCATCATTAATATTTTCATTGTCATTTCTTCCCCAAATACATGTGGCAACAAGTGGACCTAGTATTGTTCTACTTTTCTCCTTTGGTCCCCCGTCTCCTGCCTCATCATCTAAAAAGTCAACCATCTCCTCTTCATCTTCCTCTTCGTCATCATCATCGTCGTCGTCTTCATCAATGTCTTCTCCTTCATCATCATCATCTTCATTCCAATCCAAATCTGAATCATAGGTGTAATCCAACCCGGTAATGGCTTCGTTAAGTGGGTCTTCTATGGGCAAAACTGTCTCTATATGTTTGCTGGAACACCATGTTCCTATGTATGGGGGTTTTGCATTCTCATAGAACTCCAAGTACTTTATAGGTGGTAAATTCGCTATCATCGCTTGGATCTGTGATTCAGTGACATCGGAACTGTTAATTGCAGAAACAAGTTCATTAGAAGTTGTAACTTTAGAAAGGCTCAAAAAGGACTTTGAAATACCTTGGAAATAATCGTCGTAACCCTCAGCCTTACCAAACAATTGGTTATCCAAATCAGCTACTGATTTCGCAAGATTGGAAGCTGAAAGTGAAATGGTTGGACTCATTCTCGTTGTTTCCTTCACAAAGAAGGGCAAAAACTTCTTTTCATAACACTTTCCGGTATCTGGTTTCAAGGCATGACTTTCGGACTTAAGTTCGGATACTGATAATTCAGTTGAAGTTGTTATGGGTTTGTTGTTGGCTTTAGATGTTGATGATTTAACGGTAAAAAAATTTGAAATCTTCATCTGAGATCTATCTTCTTTCTTCCGTTTCTTTTCTAATTCTTCTTGTCTCTCTTGTTCCTTGCGTTGTTTCTCTTCTTCAAGTTTAAGTTTCTTGTTTATTCGTTGACGTTCTCGTTCATCCTTTTCATGTTGTTTCCTTATTCTTTCTTCTTCTCGTTTCCGCTCTCTTTCCAACTTCTCCTCCTCTCGTTTACGTTCCTTTTCTAACTTCTCTTCTAATGCTTGCTTCTTTTTCAAATCTCTTTCTTGTTCCTTCCGTTGACGTTCTTCAAGTCTACGTTGTTTCTCCTCTTCTTTCTGTAAACGGTCTTCTTCCCTCCGTTTTTCCCTTTCAATCCTTTCAGCTTCCCTCAATTCCTTTAACCGATGCTTCTCGGTTTGTTTCTTGATCATTTCTTCCGTTGTCTTTTTTTTCGATTCCACTTCATCAGTTGTGTTGTCTACTTTTCGTTTACGAGAACCAGATTTGCCAGCCACCGTCTCCAGCACGATCGCAACCTCTTCGGTTAATTCACCCGTATCCATTGTTTCTTTAGACGCGTCTTTCTCTACCATAGCAGTCACCACTGGTTTTTATATCGTGTACATACATACCTTTCTGTCTGCAGACGCGTTAAAATTAACTTGGATCTGACAGAAGCTTTATGGAAATGACACGACTTTGGTGATAGCCGATCTTGATAAAATTTAGATCTAATCCTTACTCCAAAATGCAGCAACTAATATGTAAAATGAAACCTTCAAAAATATTAATAATATAAAATGATACTAAAAACTAGTATGAACTGAATATATGTTTATGACTAATATACAAATTGAAAATGAACACCCATTACTCTTATGAATAGTCTGGAATGTCCAAATGGAAAAATGGGGTGTCAGTACCAATGACGGCATAATATGGTGATGCAGAAGCAGATTCCAAGTCGTTAGAAGCACCGATGTTGACGTAAGTAGTGGCACTAACAGCTCCATCACTTTCAACATCAGCAGCAGTGTAAGAACCAAAACCTGCGGAAATCAAACCTCTTCTAATCCACGGAGACAAAATACCAGAAAAATGGAATTCAACTTCTCTATCAGCGTACCTGTTTAATGCCTTACGCAAGTCAATCAATGCTTGAATAGATGTGACATCAATGGAGGCAACAGAAGACAAATCAATATGAACCAAACGTAAAAGTGGTCGTTCATCAACAACAGTTTCAACGATTCTCTTCTCTTCCTTCTTATCTTTACTGAACCATTTAGGTTTACCGAATTTCCATTGAAGAGGACCAGGATCATTCCAAGGTCTGGAACCAGCAGATGTTGTATCGAATGGCTTCCCTCTTCTAGTCAATCTCTTTGCTTCATCGGAAATACGGTCAACCTGTACAGAAACGTTAGGATAGGTTAATGATTCAACTGGCTTGAAAACAAGAACACCTGGAGGAGGTGGTTGAACATTTAGTTCATTGTTTATGTTTTCCTTTGTCAATGGAACCCATCTTGTGTGGAATTTAATGTGAGGGTTTTGGTGAGCCAATTGTTGAGCAGTTGGAATATCAGAAGCAAGACTTTTTTTGGAGGCTCTGTCTTCAATTTTCAAATTACTGCAATCAGTAGCTTGGTATGAAGCGCCTTTGGGCAAGACTTGATGGATTTCCAAATCTTGCGAATCGCTGGAGTTATCCAGAATACTGGAATTATCTTCAACAAAAGAATCACCTTCAATGATTGGATTGATTACTTCAGCTACCTTAATCTTACCCAAAAAGACCCCTTGTGGCCTTGCAACTCTGAACAACAAAATGACACCAGAAGCAGCAATAGCAAAGTAAATACCATTTTCAATAGAAGAGAAGACAGTAATTATAACTGCAACTAAGAAGATACCACAATCAAGTGGAGAAATGTTCCAGAAAGACCAGGTAACTTTGTAGTTGGCAATCAAATCGGAAACGGCATGGATAATAACGGCTGAAAGAGTTGCTTTTGGAATGTAAAAGAAAGCCTCTGTCAAACAGTACAAAGCCAACAAGACAACACCACCAGTGAAAATACCTGCAAGGGGGGTTCTGACACCACACTTGGCCTTTAAAGCAGATCTAGAGAAAGAACCAGTAGCTGGGTAAGCACTGAAAAAAGTACCAATTAAATTATTAACACCAATAGCAATGACCTCTTGATCAGGAATGATCTTATAATCGTTAACTCTACCAAAGGATTTGGCAATGGCGATATGTTCCAATAACAAAATAATAACGGAAACAGGAATTTCAGAAGCCATTTCACCAATAATACCTTGAGGAATAGACATGACACCAACATGTCTCAAACCAGAAGGCACAACACCTAAAATTGAAAAGGGACCTTTGAACTGTTCTCTAGGACCTTTAAAATTTGTAACTTTAGGATGAATGATACCCCAAGAAATGGCGGTCGAAATAATTAAAATAAGGGCATTTCTCAATTGTGCGGCATAAAAGAACCAAAGCTTTCTTCTTGGGTATCTCTTTTCACACCAAGCACAGGAGAACTTCCAAACGTATAATAGGAACAATGCTGTCAACCCAAAAGCTGCATCAGCTCTCAGATGTTTCAAATTCTTCAATGAGTTAACCACAACCAAATAGGTTGAGTCTCTAGTGTTGACCTTGGAGTTGAACCCCATCAAACTTGGCACTTGACCAGTGATAATAGAAAAAGCAGAACCAGACATGAAACCCATAACTGCAGGGATGGAGATAAATTCCAAAATGAACCCCAACCTGAGTATACCAATACCAAATGCAATACCACCACAAATCAAGGAAAGGAAAGTAGCAATTTCAGGAGCTGAGAATTTATCACCGTTCTGTTCTTGAACTTTTTGAATGACTTTACTAACTTGTAAAGACATCACAGCGACTGGACCAATGGAAACATCTTTAGAAGTTGCAAAAAATGAATAAATGAAGACACCGACAAACGAAGAGTACAACCCATATTCAGCAGGTAAGCCAGCTAGTTGAGCGTAAGACATAGATTGAGGAACAAGGACAACACCAACAGTTATACCAGCAACCAAATCACTGTATAACCATCTACCATTATAGTGTAAGATCCATTTAGCTATGGGGAACAAAGAGGTCATATAGTTTGTGAGCTTACTCTTTGGTTCGGAAAAAACATGTTTGGCATAGTCAACAACAGTTACTTCTCGTTCATTGAATTCAGGTATAAGAGCTGCACCATTAGCATATTGTTGACCTGGAGAAATATAATCTGGACCACCAGTATCTTGAGTAGACATACGATTAATAGAAGATCTTCTAGATTGAACAATATGAAGTGATTCTCTACGAGATGATGCGGAGTTACGTCTTGAACGTTCACTAAATCCATCATACTCCTGTAAATGAGGGACCACTGATTCGTTATTAGTCATTGTGATGTGTTTTATGCAATAGAAAATTTAAGATTAGCACTCTTAACTAGGGAAATGGGAGGATTCTTAAATAGTCAAAGGGCTCTGATGCAATGGGTGCAAAAGAAGACAAGAATAAAAAGTCAAAACAAAAAAAAAATGCGGTTGTTTTTGTGTCACTAGTTTGGGTAATTTCACCTGGTTCTATTTTGTCACTAACAACGGCCTGTTAATTTGTATGGTGAAGTTGATGATGAATATTTGATAGGAATATTCAATTAATTGGATGAGCAGGTGGTTTTAAATGCTTTGATTCTTAATTGATATCAGGGAAAACCAAAAGTTACTTCCTCGGTCTGTTGAAAACCGCTTATGATTATAGTCGACAATGATGACTGAATGACGTGTGATCAGCCGTGACTCCTTGTATAAAGACAAAGCTTAACCCTTCAATAACAGTTAGTTAAAATCTGTGGAGTCTAATAACACCAAACTGTGGTTTTAAATTGCATTTTGAAGATTTGGGCCTGTCTATATATTCATTCTCTGAATATATACTAGGAACCACAGTTTGCCTTTGTCACGTGACCTATGCCATCATCGTTTGAGATTGTTAGTTTTCCACGATGATATCATCTCAGAGTTTACAGCAGACTTGTGAATTGTGATTATCTTATATTAATAGCTACAATTCTTAAACCTACAACTTTACAGATCAATGTATCCTATTAGTAACTACCAATTGATAGTGGTACCTTACTAATTATCTATTACTTGGCCCCACTTGATGCTCGATTTGTAATCTTCCTGAAACTCCGATGCCCACACTTCATATGTGCACTCACTTACCTTTGGTCACGTGATATTACCAAATCGCCTGAAAAAATGTGGAAGTAACAAAAAGCATTTCTTTTTATTTTGCAGCATTAAATGTGGGTAGCGCGGGGAGATAAGCTAGAATATCATGTAATAATGTATATACCATTAGCATATACTAATGTATGTATAGATACCATTGATAGTCAGATATTCTCCTTTTACATCAAAAATGATCTAACTTTTGTACCGCTTCGAGTACAGTAGATAGTCTGGATGCATCAATGAAGACATTTTGTTATCTCTAACGAATTCTTTATGGATGAAGGTGGCGCAAATTTGCTAATAGTCTAATAAAGCCCCTCCTTCAACACGAGCGGCTAACAACAAAGGATCATCCCAAATGTGGAGCTCAATGAAAACGATTATGATTTCTTTGGCAATAAGACCTCAACCTAATCATTGTATCTGAGCCGTTCAATAGCAATGTTTGGGGTAAACAAGTCTTGAGTCAACTATTGTTACTACTGTTATATTCACATCTAACTACACTTGGTTGAAGAGTATTGCTATTTTATTTCCTATGTTGGAAAACTATCAACTAAGGTCAAGACAGAAGTATATCTATTATTAGATTAAGTTTGCTTTTTGCTTGTATATTTTCCATTGTGTTGAGAGAAGGCTACATTAATAGTGGATCCAACCCACAATTTTATCATAATGACTTGGTGCTAATCAATATACTAATAGAAGTTGCAAAAGTCCAAACAAAAATAACTTTACTAGATCGTTTTATAAGATACTATGCAAGATGGGATCTGCGTTGTGGATAACAAAAAAATAGCAAGTGTTATGAATGACCTTTTACGACATACCAATGACCCTGGCGTTCTCCACCTCTACCAAATCCACGAGTTTACGGAACTCTTGTTGTTCCTTGCATTGTTTCAAGAAAATAGAGTACTTGGCATTCAATAACTTACGATCTGGATCTTCCTTGTTGCTAGGCATAATCACTTTCCCAGGGCCTGTCATCTTCTCCATGGTCTTCCAAAGCTTATCACCTGGATGGGTCGTTTCCGATCTGATATTGGTCAAAGGCTTCAATCCTAACTTCAGTAACAGGTGAGATAAATCTTGCTGGACCTTTTGCTTTGAACCGAATGAAAGTGTACCTTCATCATCTTCATCGTCGGTATCTGCGAAAGCAGAACTAGAATGTGAAGGCTTTTGCGCTTGTTGACTGAAATAGTCTGCGTTTTCTTCAGCCATAGGAGTCAAACTTGGCACATTTGCAGTACTAGAATGTCCTCCGTAAGCAAAAGTAGCCATATTTGTTGTAGAACTGGTGGCACTTGGTGCTGTATAAGGTGAATGAGTACCATCTCTGGATCCAGGATTGATAAGTGAACCTTGAGAAGGAAGTGATAACCCAGCCAAATTGGATGCAGACTTACTTAAAGAATCTGAACGCTTGGTACGACCCTTCTTTGTAATATGCTCTTCAACTGATTCTTGTGCTGCAACTGCACCCAAAATGGCAGATCCAAAAACAACGGCAGCATCAATGTATCTAGGAATTACAACAGGTAAGCCAGTGCAATCGGCTAAAAGTCTCATCAATAACCCATTACGACATTGACCACCACTCATAAAGATACATGAAATCTTGTGGCCACTTTCCTCCATTTCTTCAACAATTTGTCTTGTTTGTTGAGCAATAAATTCACAAGCTCCAAAATATAAAATGGCAAGAGCATTAACTGTATTATCCATTGATTGTCCAATAATCGAAGCTCTCATGTTTGGATCAGCAACAGGTGACCTGTTCCCATGGAAATCACCATAAAAGAACATGTATTTGGCTAATGATACCACACTTCTTTCCCTGTTTTCATGAACCAAGTTCTCTAATGTGAGATTTAAATAATCAAACTTGGATACATTGGATGTTTCTGCCAAACTGGTTAACTCACTATTAGCTGGATGAGTACCCAAGACATGTGCCAATAATTGACCAGTAATACTTTGTCCACCTTCTGCCATCCAATAATCAGGAGCCATGACATCTTTGTAAGGGCCCCATACACCTTTGACAAAACAAGGTTCTTTCGTCATAGCAATATGGCATGTCGAAGTACCGGCAACAGCAGCCAATCTACCGCAAGTGGTACCAATGGAACTATTTGATTTTTCAGCCATTTCTTGGAGATGGGGAATGTCTACCTTACCAGCAACAGTTCCAATCCAACCAGCATAAGCATCAATGACACCACTACCAACAATACATTCGACGGTTAAACCGAGTTCTTCAGCAGCTTGAGAGTTTAATTTCCCTACAATTTCACCAGCACTTAAGAATACTCCATTCTTACCAGGAACACCTCCTAAACGACGGAATTGGTCTTCAACCAACTCGGGTAAATCGAGTCCTTCCAAAAACTCCTTTGACCAGCCCGTTGTGGACCCATCTACACCAATGGGAACGAACCCTTGCTTACAGACTGTACTACAGTATGATCTGGCTTCCAGTCCCGTAGCCTTATGGGTTAAGAAATCTGCCAAATCGTAGAACTTACACCGTTCGATTCCTCCGGGTAAGTGACGTTTCAACCACATCATTTTGGGCAATTCCATCTCTATGGACATCTGGCCACCAACATACTTGAGACATTTATCACCAGTACTATTAATAGCATTGGTTTCGTCAACAGCTCTATGGTCCATCCATAAGATAATGTTTTCTTTATTGTCTGAAAAATCAGGGCCGACCCCAATTGGAGCATCATCCTTTTCATCCAAAACCACTAAGGAGCAAGTGGCATCAAAACCAATACCAAAAATTTCCAGGGGGTCAATTTCCAGTTCCCTAATACAATTTTTAACACAAAAACAGATGGCCAGCCATATTTCTGTCAGTGATTGAGTGATGTAATTTGCCTTCAATTCATGTCTGGTTATAGGTCTTTCAGATAAGGCCAAAATTATCCCATTGGTATCTATGATACAAGCTCTAGCTGACCCTGTACCCACATCTACCCCGACGTAGTAAATGTCTGGCTGAGGTGGAGGGACGTTCGCACCAAAAGAACCTCTGGAACGTAAACTAGTGTTGGATCTGCTGTTGTAGTGTGCCATGTTTTAAACTAAGGAGTAGTGATGATTTACTGTAAGTTGATAGAAACTCCAAATATTAGTCAACAAATAAGCAACCTAATTGATATTCGGGGGGTTCTAGTCAATGTTTCACCTTACTCTTCCAGAATCATATATTAACGAGAATATATTTACTTCAAATCTTCATGAGATTGTGACCAACATTTATATACTGCTTACCAAGATTATCGGTTAATTCCCAAAGCATCAAATCCTGAACATAAACCCCCACGAAGGACGTGTAGGAAAATTGATGAATACGTCATAGGAGTAAGGCGGTCATGCAACTGTGTGGTGGTGATCAATTGGTATCGCAAATAGGGTCGTGTATTGGACGGCAATGACCCATTTTAAAAGGTAAATACGAATGTAGATTATACTGGATGCCTGTACTATTATGTAACGTTTCACAGGGCCGCTTAAACCTATATACACTATGCTTTACTATAACGTACTGTTCCACCAGTACTTAAGGCGCTAACAACAAGAGTCTTCATTACTGAGACGTCATTTAATTGTATGCGGTGGCTAATCTTTTCTGTCTGGTCATACGCTTACTCCAAGGATAAGGTATTACCTTACTCTAATGATTAGACTAGGGCTTCATAAAATTTTAAATGGACTTATAGATCCAACAGTAAATTAATGCCCTCAGCGAAGTTACGATCTGGAATTGACCATCTGAGATCGCGTGTCAAATCTCTAACTTATTTGATTCTCACCATCTAGTTAGAATCTTTGGTCAACAGTGCAGCTGTTTGATGTTGATGAAAGTCAACAAGCTGAATTCATCGTACTTAAATTCACCTTTGAATTATGTTGATGTTATTATTCTTTCAAAGGAGGGTATTTCGACACAACATCAACCAAGAAATCAAACTGTTCGTTCTTTTCGATGGCAGCACGAATATGGGATGCTCCAACCCTTTTAACACGTTGTTTTCGAGCTTCAAGCATTGCCAGTTCGACTAAATTGGCCATAAATATCTCTAATGCTCTTCCAACCACTACGGGCGTAGCCTGTGCTATTTTACCAATCTCATCATCACTTTGCATGATTTTCTTGATTCTTGCAGCGGGGAAATGTGTCTTTATACGTTCAAAAGATCTCATGATGGTTTCTGGAGTTAACACCCCAACTTCATTAGAACCTCCATTATCTGCAGATGCACTAGTAGTAGAACTAGATTCTGGTTGTGGTTCTGGAGGGGTAACCGAGTCTGTGGTTGTTGTGATAGTAGTGTTAGTGGTAGGATACACTGCACTAACATTTACTGTTGTTTCGCTGGTAGTATATACCGGGGTATCTTCTGGGTTCATTAAACTCCGTATATCTGCCATTCTTTCTTGAGGATTTTATGGATTATGCATATATGAATTGATAGTGAATACGGAAAAGGATGATCAAAGTACTTTGTTCAATTGGTATTACTCATAAATTATATTTTAATCTCACTCTTAGCTATTGATTTCAAGTCAGGCCCATCAAAGTATCTCAATTATGTGCAACTGTGGGAAATTTCACACGCTTTATATACCAGGCCATCCGATGCCCACTACACATACTAAGCCCGGGCACGCCCTCGCTACTAAGGGGGTACCCACCTAGTTTGAGTCGTCGCGTTATCGTGCGCGGTACCGAAACAAAAAAAAAAAGAAGCATCTTTGTTGGGAGCTCTTCTCACCTAGTTTTATTTAAAGTTATTGTCGTTGCAGAAGCTGTGGTGGTAGTGATGCTTATGTAGTACGATGTCGATTTACTATTTATTATGATATTTGTGTAAAGTAATTTTGTCCACTATTTTACTGATATACCTTTTCGCTTTCTCTTCTGTTCATTGCTGTCACACGCTGTAAGTACTTCATATAGTCAACCTTCTTCCCTGTATCTAAGTCGTGTCACAGTTTGTTGGTAGCTAATGAAAAAGTGCATCTAGTTTTCATATTCTTTACAATAGTTTATCAGGACACGTAAGTTGTAATTGGTAAACATGTTTACGCAATGATGAACCACTGGTTAATTCAAGAATCAGCAAAAAAGAAATGCCTTCACTCAGATTCGAACTGAGGATCTCCTCATTACTAGTGAGGTGCCTTACCAACTTGGCCATAAAGGCTTAACTTATAAAAGACTGTACTTTGGAACGCCTTTATCACGCTGCTTTATACCAGCTTTCCTCCCCAAAAGTTACTTCGTAAGATATTATTCAACCTACAAAGGATATTTCGCAGTATATCTTGACTAATATATTAATCCATATTTAATCCCGTGTCCTATTGGGTACCCAACGCCTATATATAACTTCTGTGACTTTATAACTCATAAGCAACTTTAATATTTTCTCTCGGTCACTTAATTGATCATTTTCCACCACCAGTTTAAAGTATTCTTTCAGTGGAACATCAACATACACCAATAAAAGATTCTTTTTAACACCATGGATGATTCTTGCAAGTGTTCCCATGTCAAACCAGTCAACATTATGAGAACCATCATTAAGAATAACCGTAATAGCATGTTCTGCATGACTAAAAGGTGGGCCTCGAACATATAAAAGCATGTCGCACCCAAACTTAATACCTGATCTAACACACCAACCATGAGATCTAAAATGATGATATGTAACATAATCTAATATGAACTTGTTCTCTGGAATAAGACCTCCGGTATGTTGTTCACAACAATAAACAAAAGTATCCCATACGTTCATGTGTTTAGAAGAGTCCCGTATAATATCGATTGCTTCAAGTCCAAATTGTAAGAAGAAGGCTTCAATTGGCTGAAGCTGCAAAAACTCCAAGTTCTTCACAACAGTATGTTTTTCTTGATCAATAATATCCAATAACTCTTTATACTCGGAAAAAACTAATTCTTTAGCATTGTTATCATTATTATCATTGTTGCTGTTTTCGTTATTGTCTGGAGTTTGTTTCCTCATCGCAGCCACTTTCAATTTCTGAGCTTCCAATTGTAAGGATTCAGCTTCAGTAATAATGTTTTGTCTGGCTTTCATTTCCAATTCTTGAAGCAAAGCACGTTGCAGTTTAAATGCGGATCTTTCCATTCTTCTTTTTCTGGTTACATCTTCCAAGGTCAGCGCAGCAATACCCTGAGTTTGTAAACGAGTGTTTGTACGCTCTCTCCACGTTGGATCAGACCTACTCAAGGTACCCTTCCCAAAGAATCCCTGTTGCCAGAGTTGTAACATGTCCGCATCGTCATACACTCCAAAAGTTCCATCTACCAGCAAGTGTACTTTTATTGGAGTAATGGTAGACTGTGGAGATGAACGAATTATACATTTTAAGTAGAAGAACCCAAAATATATCCACGACAATGGATTGTGGGGGAATATAGAAGGAAGTGGTCCGTAGAGCTCGGTGGATAACTTCACGGGCAATGGCTGACTATATACTTGACGTGATTGTTTACTATTTCTCTTTCTTGCCATTATTCCTTGCAAAATTGCCTACACCATATAAAAAATAAAGTACTTTCCAGCTTAGAACATATTATCTGTTATCTACTGCAAGAAAGGAAGCCCTTTTGTTAGTATCACTATTAAATAATTAAATCAAATGTTCAAACTTTTTTTGATATATCAGATACCGTTGTAGTCTATTGAGAAATCGTGATCACACTGTCGTTAAACTTCGATACACTTAGGTTGTTATCATCATAATAAATTCGGTTTGGACAAATACTTCATGTAATTGAAAACATACACTTTGTTGTCGTTCCATCGGAAGTCAAACACATTTAAAAGGGAAAAAAAAAAAGAGATGTAACTATCAAACTTAATGAAGTCTTTCTTAAATAGAATTTGACTAAAAAGGGAAAATTTTTTTGAAGCATTGGCAATGTGTCCGGGTAACCACAAAAGTGTGAAAACTGAAAAAAATTGCCGGTCCCAGGAATCGAACTTGGGTTTCTTCGGCCACAACGAAGTGTACTAACCACTATACTAGACCGGCTTTCTTGAGTTTTAAGTTAGCATTATTTGTAGATATCGCTATTTAATTTATGCACATATTCGTATCAGTTAAAAACCGAATAAGGGAAGTAATATGAGGCATGGGAGAAGGCATTCTCTGACTCACTATTTCCACAATTCCAACATCCTAATGACGAAGCCAGGAATGTTTTATTGTCAAAAATGTGGTGTTCCAATTACGGTAGATGATTCCGTTCGGAATATGACACCTGAACAGTTTGATCTAATACGAAACTCTACATCCAGAGCACCTACCAACCAAGATAGTAATGAATCGGATCCTTCTACATATATCCCTAAATCTCGATTAGAACTATACCAATCCTTAAGTGACTCGAATCTAGATCCATCCTTAATTGTGGATAATATTTCTGGACTGAATGACTCACGTAACGATGCTACAAGCACCACAGATAAGATGACGGTGAATTCCTCCTTTATAGTGATAGATGACGTATCACCAACAGATTCATCCGTCGAAATTGGTAAATATGGTGATGAGAGTACTATAGCAGGTAATTCTACTACAGATAATGATATACTGCTGCCAGCGAATAGCAGTGATCAAATTGCTAGTAATCCAGAGGATGGCTTCAATTTATCCAAACAAATAAATGAACTCACAAAGATCTTTGAAATATTATCGAAAGATTCATTAGAAAGACATCCATTGTGTATTGATTGCAGTGGGTTGTTGATGGATAATTTAAAACTTAAATTTGATCTGCTACAGAAAGAGAAAGACAACTACCTTAACTTCCTAAGGAAGTTAAGGGAAAAGGATAGAATAATTGATGGCGATTCCAAGTTTCTCGATTCTAAATTAGCTAAATCTGTTGAGGATTATGAAGAGTTAGTTAAGAAACGGGAAACTGCTCTCAAAGAACTTCGAGATCTAGAACAATATAAAAGAGGTTTGGACGACAATTTGGTTACACTTAAAAACGAAATACAAGAATTGAGTAATTCTCAATTGAATGATTTACTTCTTGAAAGAAATAAATTTCAATTGGATATTTTAAAAAAGACAAACGAAATAGAAAAGGTAAAAGCATATCATGAAGCTAATCTAAACCAATTGGATCATCTTAGAACATTAAATGTTTACACCAACTTCTTCAACATATCATTTAAAGGTCAATATGCTACTATTAATGACCTTCGGTTAGGATATAAAGTTCCATTACCAGAAGTTAATGCAGCATTAGGAAATGTGGCTCTTTTAATGGATTTTATTATTCGGACCTTAAAAGTCGAGATATCCGGCTTTAAAATCGTTCCTTCAGGACCTCAATCATATATTATGAAGCTAGCTAAGCCAGTCGAAAGTGTTCATGAGACTCAAGATGAGTCTAAAAAAATTGTGCTTAATTTATTTGCTACAACAGAGTTTTCCCTAGGTGCATTCTTTAATTTCAATAAGTTGGATGTAGCAATGATAGCCTTGTTGGAGATTCTTTGTCAGATACAACTGAAAATGAGGTCAACAAACAGAGATGTTGAACTTCCATATAATATATCTGCCAAAAGAGATTCGATCGGGAATCGAAGTATTCGAATCACCTCTAATCATGAATGGAGTGAAGGTTGTCGTCATCTTTTGACCAACTTAAATTGGATTTTGGCCTATTCTACGGTCAATTCTTAGAAACTTGATTTTTGGGCAGAGTGTATTAATTGGCTGGTACGTCGGCATTCCAATGATTTCCAAATTTTGATTGTATGCTAGTAACTTTTAAAACCGGTAACTCTGGTAATTATGCTCAATAGAAATGCTAAAGGTATCTGTTATCATTGGTGACCTATTCCAAGTGCTTTTAAAGTTGTTTCCCTTGCAATGTTTGGTAAACTGCTTAACTCACCGTTCTTACAAACATTTATTCCAAATCTAGTATGGATGCACAGTTCAAAGAAGTCGTAGGTCCTGAGGAGTTTTGCATTCAAATATGGCGCAGACTCTATTTACAAAGTCAATAAAATTCAATGTAGGTATTGTTCTACAACTTACCTGGAATAACGCTCAAATATGTTCGAAAATTATATTCTTTATGCAATAGGAAACAGAAAACACTAACTAGTAATATAATCCGAGATCATTTCTGTTGTCGTAATGCTCGTCACCGCCAACAATAACCAGTAGAGATGATAGGTTTAATACTCCTGACGTACTATAATCTACTTCAAAGAGAAGGTCTTTGGCTAACGATTTGTTTCTGATTTGTGCTGTACTTAAGTGTTGTTGTATTTATATCGACAGGTGAGTCTCGACTTCTGTTCATAATAAGGAAGCATATCCTCAACAGCCATGAATTAAGGCCTTGACTGTAAAGAATATCAATTTTATGGTCATAAAATTTTCCCACTTCAAAGGTAGTTAACCAAACAATCCGAGATTATTTATAACCCTATATTTACTCTGAGAGTTTACCATTAGTTCAGTTGTTTATTTGATGTTGAGAATAATAGATTTCAATACCTTTCGGGCGTATTTATGGCTTCACTGAATAGTTATGTTTTCTCGTAAAGGTATGCACTAAACTGATTACGAGAAGGATCTTTACGAATTGAAATTATTGGGCCCGCCAAGTCTAAGGTCAAATCGTATGTTCATGCTAGCATTGAAAGTGTTAAATACATAATTAAAGAAGTTCGGGGTCCATTTATATTCTTGTGAGGACCTCCACCTTTTAGATTACGTTGACCTTAGTCATACACAATAAGTCATGCTGCTAAGTGCCGGTGTCTTGGAAGTTGATAGGGCTGCATCAACTTGACCTTGACTTGTGTCACGTGCATTCAAGTAGAATATCTACCTTCGACCGGTGTTTTTTTAGTGTTTAACGTCGGCTCCAAATAGAAAGGCGCTTGAATTAATTTGGATCAAGCTTTTTTACTATGGGTCACAATTCGTATTTACCTGTAAATATGGTTACAAAGCCCGGGCAATCAAGGTTGTGCATAACCAATATCTGGGGTAATAAAAAAGCTTAACAATCCAATGGAAACAATAATTTATGTTCCGACCCAATAAAGAATGTAATGCAATAGGGCCAAATACACAGGAAAAGTTGCGGACAAACGACATGGGGGGTCGGAGAATTACGCGGAATTAATATTTTGTGTGCAGGCTGAATTTTTCAATTGTATTGACTCCACCAGAGGGAGGGAAAACCTGGAGTAAATAAAATTTACAGGATGTCGGAAGATTGTTACATATGGCATCTAATAAAGAACGACTATATAAAAGTTGGGTTGATTTTTCTTGTAGTAAAGCGATTTCATTTACCTCTGTGTGAGTAGAGGTTTTTAATTTTTTTTTTTTATGTATCATGACAAATCTCTCCATCTCGGAAAAATATAGGAAGTTAATAGGATTAATGTAATTTTATTGTTCCCCCCTCTTTTTCCCCCCACATGTAGTTGTAATGTCTTAACTATAATTAATATCACTTCGACTCTTCCACCCCTACTATGCTGTAATTAGCTCAAAGTTCACAAAGGATACGAGCAACAAATGGTGCTTCCTACAAACTAAGCGTAGGCTAACCAAGACTTACAACATTAGCGTTGTTCCCCATGTCCGCTTACGTAAGCGACGGGATTTATTTTTTGCTGGCTTTCTTTCGACAATTAGCCCGACCCCCCAGTAAATCCACTTTAGGCAATACTGGTCGTATTACACAAACCCTCCCACTTAGTTAAACCCTTACCAGGAAACAAAAGAACCCCATGAGAAAAGTTTTTAGTAGTAATCCCTTCAATAGTAAAGTGACTTAGTACCATAATAATTAAGCTCAAAACGTGATTTTGGCATTCTTCTGTGTCTGAAGTGGAGCGTCGGAGAAACCGAAATAACAAAGTGGTTCACAGAGGAGATCATTATTTATCCTCCCCCTGGATACATTATTTACGTGCGTGATTGCTTAAGGGTGATACTGTTGAAGTAGTTGATAATAGACGGCGGCCATACCATACAATACCACCATTATGTCGAGTGCTAGTTCCTTCTTACCTCCAACGCCTACAGGTGCTACTACCAATTCAGTCGCACCTTCAAGGAATACTCTCCCATCAGATGGTGTCAACAAGCCAACAGTGCCTTTCCCATCAATTGCCGTTATAAAAGCAGGTCCATCTTCCCATAATTCGACTCAAGAGTTTCCCTCATCCCAGAAAACAACCTTACCACCAATTCAACATCATTCATTAATCTCAATGCCCATAAGATCCACCAATCATCCACCACCACCGCAATTACAACAGCAATCTCAATTAAAAGCTCACCCTGTTCCGATTCCATTGCCTCCTGCTGTTCCAGTGAAGAGTATATCACAAGAGAATTCAAGTGGAGGTGTCGTTGTGGGTCAGCAACAGCACACAGAAGTCCCCCAGATACAATTGCAACAACAAGAGCTTTCACCTTTCCAATCATCTAATGATCACTTCAAAGCACATGACGCTGATTCTGTATCATTTTCAGATTCTAATCCGCCTAGAAAACGTTCTAAGGTTTCGAGAGCATGTGACTGTTGTCGAAAGAAGAAAATAAAGTGTAATGCAGAGTATTCTACGACGTTGATGAAAGTTGTGAAGATTTGTCAGAATTGTCTTAAGAATAATGACGAGTGTACTTTCTCTAGAATTCCATTGAAAAGAGGACCATCAAAGGGTTATATACGGGATCTAGAGGAAAAGTTGGAAAGTAAACCCAAACCTGAAGAATCGCTAAGTGAATCAGGGGCCAATTCTTCTGATTCTCCCATAGTGAACCATAGCAATGATAATATTATTAATACTAATGCCAATAATACTCATACTCCATCCAATAATACACATACTTCATCCAATAATACACATACTCCATCCAATACTCCGAATACTCAAAAGAATGGAAACTCCCCGACAATAATACTTCCTCCTTTGATAGGCTACCAATCGAAGTTGTTGGGGATTTCAAATCAGAATGAGAATTCCAATCCTTCAAGTCCTGGTGGTTCATCGATAAGCAATTTGTTGAATAATAATAATCTGAATACTCAAAATGAGCAAGCAAATGGTAAAAGTTCTGGTGGTCCATCCTCATCTTCTAATGCTGCTCCTCCTCCACCAAATACAAATTCACCACCAATTCAAGGTCCCTTCTGGAAAGTTCCTTATGAAATGCCCAATGCAATTAGTCACCGAAGACGTTCCTCCTCAATCGATTCGATCTCTTCCACTTCAACAAATGGTTCGAAGTTACCAAGTCTTAGACCTTCAATCTCAGGAAGTGAAAGCACGTTTGTATCTGATAGTGAATCGGAAGATTATTATTCAGTTCGTTCAATGTCCCGAAGACAAAGTCTTTCACCAAGGAATTCTGTTACCTCTCTAACTTCATTAAATGGAAGACTTAATAGATCTTTGACTTTGCAACAATCAGGATCCCAATCTTCAATAATCCAAAGTCCGGTTAGTGTTCAGCCTATGTACTTTACTGTTCCACCAATTCAACCTCCACAACAACTTCAAGGAATAGTCCAACAAAAAACCCCACAACAAGTATATGGACCTCCCCTTCAATCACAACCAATTCCACCTCCACTTCACAATCCTACGTTTTACCCCATAACTCCAGGTCAATTACAAGGTGCTGGAGTACCTCCTCCTCCCCCTCCTCCTCCTCAGCAACAACAACAACCACAAGACCCTAATCGTCCGATCGGAGGTCAAGCAATCCAATCTGCGCCTCTTCAGATTCCGTATAGGTTGCCTATCAACCCTCTTAAGGAAAACTTGAAGTTATACTATTCAAAATTCCATCTGGCTTTCCCAGTACTCCCCAATGATGAATCGTTTGCGTTTCGTTTGATGGAAACCGTGGAGGTGCATAATGAAGGAAGCACAAACAGTAGCATTGATGGTAAAGCCAAAGTGACGAATGAAACATTCATCATAATTGAATTATTTAATGTTGCATTGAATAATTTGAATAACTTCAAACAGCTTACTGGTGCCGATAATATTCAACTTATTCAAAGGTTATTAAACTTTTATCCCTCAAAACCATCACAATTATATCTGGAAGCCTACGTCCATTTTTACTTGTGCACATTATCTGTTATCAACTATACCATGTGTCTTATTGGAGAGTTTTATTCGTTGAGTATCTCAACAATGAACAACTTGGTGAATGACTTAAAAATTATCAACTCACAACAAGTGGCCGAGTTTCATGTTCAATTGGTATTAATTTTGGTCATTTTTGACGATATTAATGCACTTTCTAATGGAGTTAATCAGATTGTTAGTCCACATATGATTTCATGGTTGGAATTAACTCTACAGAAATCCAACAGAGATTTTTCAACCTTGAATGAAACTTCCCAGAACTTTAATGTATTCCATCAACTATTGGAGTTAAGAAAATCCAAAAGTTTACAAGTCTCAGTATTTGAGGAAGGCTTTGACATTGAAAGGACGTTACCTTTGACCCAAACCTTTTTCAATTTCCTCAAGATTCTTCTTGTGCACAAACAGAGCTTGATAAAGGCAATACTTGAGACCAACTACCTTATGGAATCAACCATGGTGCCTCTTTTAAACCGATTGGCAACGTCAATAATGAATTTTCTGAATTATTTATCGTCATCAAATAATTATGCTGAGTTACTTGTGAACCCATATTTGAATTTGATATTCTGTCAACTATTTAAGATGATAAAGTACTCCAAGATTATAAATGATGAGTTTGGCAAGGCTTTTTCTTCACAGGATAAGTTGGGCAAGATCAATAACGATTTATCCATATCGTATAACTTGTTGAACTTAGATGTGAATTATTTTAACTTGCCCAATTCGACCAAGGCCAAAGTTGATAGTTACAGGGTAACTTTCAATGGAGGACCCAAACCGGATGCCAATAGCAATAAGAATGGTGGCTCAACATCAACAGAAATGGATGCCATTAAGTCTGTTACTACGTCATTGTTACAACAAGAATTGAATGATGGATGGTTGTAGTAATATTGTATAGTATAATAGTGTTAATGTTAATGTTAATGATATGACTTTTCAAGTTACTACTACATACAGAGTGCATATTCTATGCGATGCTATGCTATGTCATGTCATGCCATGTCATGCTCATACATTAGTCAACCTTAATTTGAGAATAGATTGTTCTGATGAAAAAGAAACTACTGACAAACCCAGTAGCACCACAACAGAGGAAGACCAACATGGAAATCACAAAAGAATAGCCACCATAAATCAACATAGATGAGAACTCTAACCTCTTAGGGCTGGCCAAGAACCAAGAATGTAAAAATACGTAGATGGCACATCCACCTCCAACAAAGAAAGACTTCCAATGCCATTTGTAATTTTCCGTGCATAAAGTGTAGTAGATCATCAAGATAGTGAACAATGAAGTGGTCAAAAGCATAAGCAAGAAGCAGAAGAAAAGGAACCCAAACATATAGAAGATCCGGTTGAACCACAATGAATTGTAGATGAAATACATTTCAACGGCAATGGATCCAAAGGGGAACACTCCACTGATCAACATCACTGGAAGGGTTTTCAAGTACCATGGTTGTTCGGGAATTTGTCTAGGGATTTGGTTGGTTCTGACTGGCACTGATAAAAGAGGTTTCTTGGATGCCCAAATAGACCCCATAATAGATAAAGGAACCGAAACAACAAACCAAATGACAATGATAGCAATCATGGTTCCAAATGGAATTGCACCTGAAGATTGAACAATTACCAAAACAAAATTCAAAAATGTAAAGATAAGGAACATAATACCAGGTACAAGTAATGGAGATAAGACCATATTAGTTTTCCAATCATCACCACCCAAGAATCTGTATAAATAGCCTGAAACAAAGGCTGACACAACACTACTAGCAATGTAAACGATGAACATAAAAGTTGACAAGGCACCTCTGTTGGAAGGAGATAACAAACCAAATAATGCAAAGGCAATAGTGAAGAATGTCATGACAAACACTTGAGTACCAGAACCAACAAACACAGCCAAAAGCATTCTATTCTTTGGAGGTCTGAACACATCAGCATGAACCAACTTCCAACCGGATTCTTCAGAGATATCATCATCCAAATTGACTTCATTATACTTGGTGATATCATTTCTTAAAGACTTGACAAAGATATGAGCAATGATGAAGCCCAAAATAGAAACAACAACGGAGAAGTTCAATAAACTAAACCATTGAATCTTGGGGTCATAAACATGTAAATATTTATCCCATCTTGTTGCCCAAGGGGTAGCAGAAGCTTCAAACTTGACGGAATAAGTGAACAAGACTTTCAGTTCATCCTTCTTACCTAAAGAGACTTTTTCCAATTTGGGGTTACAGATTTCTTCTGGTTTAGCATCGGCTTTAAGGCCAGATCTATCCAAAGAAGAAGGAGATACGGTAACACCAACAACTCTAAAGAATCCATCACTTCTCTTATGATATTCAATTTTGATTTCAAAATGGTTAAAGAAATGGGCAGAGTTTTGAGGACTAATCTCACCAATAGGGAACCCAGTACCGTAGAATTTAGTTTGAGTTTTAATTTCAGCCATAACACTAGCAGCTGGTAACCCATCAACAATCCAATTGTGAGTGTAACTGGCTCTAATGTTTCTGTTGACGAAAACACCTTCCCTCTTGGTGTAAGTGGAAGTACACAAGGAAACACATGACTTATCTTGTAACATTTGAATTTCAAAGGGAGAATTGAAGATTCTATCACCAAATATAATTGAACCTAAAGATTCCAGTTGTTTCTTTGGTTCACCTTCAGGCTTACAAAAATGGAATTTGGGATAATAGTAATCATAAGAATATACAATTGCCTTGGATTTAGCATCATTCTTAAGCAGTGCCAAATGACCTAATGAAGGCGTCAAATGATTAACATACAATGGAATAGTATCACCTTCCTTATAATTTGTAGGTGCGACACCAGGCAAATAGAATGCACTGGTATAGTTGATGATACAAGCAAGTACCGTAATAAACACTCCAATCATCCTGTACTGTGACAATCAGTTTCGTTCCTTCTGTACCCTGAAGTTACACTCTCACTGATGATGATGACGCTCAACACTCAACCTTTTGATACGAACACTTGGCCCGCAATCGAAGCGTGTATCTTGAAGATGTTTTTTCAGTGTGTCTTCGTGTGTGTAAACCGTTTCAGGCATATAGTCACCTTAATCCCAGGGACGCGGTTCCCAATAATTAACAATTTATTACAATCAAATACAATAGATGTATATTGTAAAGTAATTGAGTAAAGAAATATAATACAATAGAATGTTGTTCAAACAGTGCAAGCTCCATTGCTTATTATATATTTTTTAGGAATATAAAAAAATAACCTAGAATATATCTGCAGAAAAAATAAATTCCGATACCGGGAGTCGAACCCGGGTCTGCTCGGTGAAAGCGAACCGTGCTAGCCGTTACACTATATCGGATTTCTTGGTTAATAGAATTGTGGTAATATTGGTGAGCATCACATTCTAGTCATGTGGTGTAATATCTTCGGTGGAGAGTATGACGACTTTCATAGTTGATGAGGTTTTTGATTTCTCTTAACCTTCATTGATCACATTATCATTTGTTATATGTATGTTTGATTGTTTCAAGTTTTCCTTTAATAAAGTTCACTTTTGGGAAAATGTGCTTTCATCCTACGAAAAAGTGATACTAAACATTTCACCTCTATTATCGTTCTGATTTCGATTTTTTTTTCCAATTTCAAACACTATCACTGATGAAGGTCTCGAACATAACCTACTACAAGTCTTATAGGTTCAAGAAGGGGTGGACATAAAAGCAACAATTTAGTTGCATTCAGGAAGCTGTAAAGTCTAACAGTACACAACAATGTACAATCAAATACAACTAAAGCCATGAAATAGAATTCAATTGCCGAATTGGTTCACTACCGGAGAAATGTGTTGTGTATACGTAATTGGTGATAAATTTAAACTTAGTTTCCTATGTTGACACCACTTTTCTGATTCACACCAGCGGCTTTCCGGAAGATTCAATAGGAACGAGTACTATTGATAACATTCATCAATAGTACCAACACCATGAAGCTTACTTGGCACTACATGATGAAACGACATAATGTCACGATATGACGGCACTACTCATATCACCTTTATTAGCATAAATCTAGAATGAGTCTGCAATCAACTACGTCCGGGCTTCATTCGCGACCAATTACCCCAGCCTCTTGTTGTCAAGTCCCTGTGCCGGTGCGAGTACGAAACTGGAAGGGGGTTGAGGGAGAAAAAACCAAACTAAAATCGCACAGCCCAACTCCACATAACCAGGACACCCTTTGAGAAATTTCCATTTATAGTTTGTTTTACGCTCTTAAACGAGATTTGTTGTTATTACTTATTGCTCATAGTTATAGCACTTGATATTCGCTCGTTGTAGTACACCATATCATCACTTCATCATGGCTATATTAAGGGGCAAGTCCAAAAGTAAAAGAGAATCTGTCAACGATGTCAAATTAACTGCTCGTGATGTGGAACAGTATAAACCCCATGCAACCAATGTTCACGATCCTATTTTGACAGCTGTTAATGAAGCTCAACCATTTGAAGAAGCTGCAAACGCCCATGGCACAAATGGTAGAAGACCGTCGTATTTGTCTCAAGAATCATCTGAATTAAGAGATATCTTTGGTCAGCCTATTGCTCAATCAGATGTGTCAAACCCAACTAGAGCAAGAAATGAAAGACCTATGGATACTATTCGTTCATTTGAATATGCCATCACCGGTGATCTTACCTATAGAGATCAGTTAGAATCTAGAAATTTGGGTTGGGGATTCCATGAAGACTTCCCATATTACAATATGAGTGATCTGAACCATCAAGATTCACGTTATGGAGCAGAGGCTGGAGGATTCCAAAGACCTGCCATGAGCTTTGGTGATGGAGTCCAACCAATATATCAAGCTAATAACTACAGTGCCAGTTCGTTACAAGCAGATGGTGGTAAGGCACAAAAGAAAAAGAAGAAGGGTTTATTTGGTAGGAAATCGTGATGATCATCACATAACATTTACTCTCTTCTTTCCCTTTAATTATTGTTACTACTACTATTATTATTTTTTATCTTATTGTTATATGTATGTATACTTTCTGGTTCTCTGTGTTGATGATTTACGTTTGTTATAATTAAATAATTTACTTTGAAAATTCCGGAATGATGTAATTACTATGTGATAGAATATATTGTGTTAAACTGAGACATTCCATGACATGTCTTATTGTTTTATTTTGGAGATCTGAAACACTCACCTTTGGAGTTTTAGATACATGAATTTGCACCTGAAACCCGCACCCAAAATCTTCAACTTAGACATAATTCGCTTGCACCTTCAACTAATGGGTCTGGCCAAAAAAAAAAAAGCCAAGCGCACAGCTCATCTCCTTACGATCTGTGAGACGATAATCATTATCTTTACTCGTTGATAACTAGATGTCTTGAGTTGTCAGTAGTACGGTTGTGAGTTGATCGCAGTTTAAAATTCGAAACACCGTATCTGCAGGAGACAAAGACAGGCTATGTGAAGTTTGGAAGCCGAACAAGATGGGATTAATTCTGAGGCTTTACTGTGATCTCGACTTACACACAGATCCAGATAAAGTAAACAAAAAGCAACAGCGATTCATTGTATGAATTCCAAGGTGCGTATTAGCCTGAACTGCTGTATATTCATAACACATAACTTCTCTGTATATATATATATAGCGAAGTATTGCCATTCAGGCAGTCAGGCTTTTGGTTTCCAAAAATATTGTGTACTACTATTGATAGTGGTCCTGTATTCGTCTACAGACGTGTCCCAAACATCGCAGTGAAGCCAACCTGGTCGTTTTCGTGTCTGCAAGTACAAAATAGGTGAATCTGGCGATTTCAAACAGTTGTGGCTATAAACTCTTACGAAGAGCTAACATTCTGAATATTCAGTTGACGAATTATTCAACTCAACAGACTTCTGATATATATAGGCATATCGACGTAGAATTTCCATCACTACATAGAGTGAAGCTTGAAGATTCCAGAATTCCAGAATTCCATTTCGTCTACAATTGCCTTTTTGTTGGGTTTAGACTGATCTCTTGATAGTGCATTATCATATTCTAAAGCAAGATGGAACAGCCAGCACAACAACACCATCAACAACCGTTTCCGCTTCAGCATCAGGTACAACAACAACAACAACAACAACAACAACAGCCTCGACAATCAAAAACTAGACAGGTATCATTTAATGTGTCAGCACATTATCAGATTATAGAAGTAGTGGGTGAAGGTGCATACGGGATTGTGTGTAGTGCCATCCACCGTCCTACTCAACAAAGAGTGGCCATCAAAAAGATAGAACCATTTGAAAGGCTGATGCTTTGTCTTAGAACGTTACGGGAATTAACACTTTTGAAGCATTTTAACCATGAGAATATCATCAGTATTTTAGCTATTCAACGACCAGCATCTTTTGAAACGTTTAATGAGATTTATTTGATTCAAGAGTTGATGGAAACAGATTTACATCGTGTCATTCGTACCCAAAGACTTAGTGACGATCATATCCAGTACTTCACATACCAGACTTTAAGAGCATTAAAGGCATTACATCTGGCTAATGTCTTGCATCGAGATTTAAAACCTCTGAACCTTTTACTTAACTCTAATTGTGATTTGAAGGTTTGTGATTTTGGGTTAGCCAGATCCATAGCTTCTAGTGAAGATAATTTTGGATTTATGACGGAATATGTGGCTACTAGGTGGTATAGAGCACCAGAGATTATGTTAACGTTTCAAGAATACACTACAGCAATTGATGTATGGTCTGTGGGCTGTATTTTAGCAGAAATGTTAAGTGGAAGGCCATTATTCCCTGGAAATGATTACCATAACCAATTATGGTTAATTATTGAAGTATTGGGTACTCCTAATACCGAAGATTACTATAACATCAAGCTGAAGAGAGCACGAGAATATATTAGACTGTTACAATTCTGCAGGCGGATACCCTTTGATCAATTATTTTCTCAGAATGGAACCAAACCACTAGATATCAATCCCTTGGCTTTGGATTTGTTGGAGAAGTTATTAATCTTCAATCCCACCAAACGAATCACTGTTGAAGATGCATTATGCCATCCTTATTTGAAATTGTACCATGATCCAAATGATGAACCAGTAAGTGATAAAATTCCTGAAGAGTTTTTCGATTTCGATCGTAAGAAAGACGATTTGACCGTAGAAGAGTTAAAGAAGATGCTTTATGAAGAAATCTTAAAGCCTTTATAAGAAAATATCTTTTTTTAGTATATCTTTTGTCAGAAGTCTTATAGTCAATCATAAGCATTATAAGTAACTCTTGTAATAGTTTCTTGTACTAAAAATGAGAAAAGTACACGACATTCTTTAAAAATTACGCGTTGACAGATCAGCAAAAAAATTTCAAACAACATCAATGGAAAAGAGACGAATACACTCTTGATTGAAGAATAAGTCAAAACCATATTGGAAGCGACTTGATCAGGAGGCCCTTTAAAAGCCATATTTATTTCCCTCAATCCAGGTCTGATTTGATATTTTGTCCTGAAGATAATTTCTCCTAACCTTGTTTCAAAAATTTCATTTCTGTTGCCATGCAAGTCCTTGTGCAATTCATCTCACTCTTGTTGATGGCCTCCAGTGCCCTTGCACATAATGTGCTTCTTAAGCCATACGCCAAACAGTGTTTTTTTGAAAAGTTGAACAAGAATGACGAATTGGCCATTTCTTTCCAAGTTGGTTCTCGTAATCCTCAAAACCATGAACAATACACTTGTGATTTTTATATCAAATCACCTTCTGGACAAGTTTTGGTGAATAAGAGAGATATGGATCACGGAGATGAAAACATACAAGCATCAAGTGAAGGTAAGTATTACTATTGTTTCCTGAACGAACGTTCTAATAGAGTTGACTTGGATGTTTCTTTTAATGTGCATGGTGTTATTTACATTGATGTCAATGATCCAAAGTCCGATACCTTGGATTATGCTATTTCCAGATTGAGTCAATTAACCAATGATGTTAAGGCAGAACAAAGTTATTTGGTCATTAGAGAACGTACACACAGAAACACTGCTGAATCCACCAACTCAAGAGTCAAATGGTGGTCTGTGTTCCAAATCCTTGTTGTTGCCATCAACTCTGTGTTCCAAATTTACTATTTGAAGAGATTCTTTGAGGTCAAGAGCGTAGTTTGAGCTGGAAATTAAATGGCAAATTTATATTTGAAAATACATAGCTCAATATCATTGTGTTGATGTTAAGGGATTAACAAGTGTAGGTACAGTTGAGACATCTTGACCATTGTAGACTTTTGATAAGCTTGGATAAGTTCTCTTCAACAATTGGCCTTCGTCATGAAAAAAACATAAAAGCCAAACTACTCAATTGGTTCCCAACGTTCGTATTATATTACTACAAATGGAAACACGTGTCGTGGTTTCAACGGTTTAAACTTGGCTTGTTTGATTTACGAATCTACGACATCCGAACACCCGTTGGTTATGTGAGATACTTGTGATTTCTATGAAAATCGTTCTAGCTCGGAAGAGTTTACCTGGGCCGTGGTTTCAACCCTTAGTTTGTCTTCGTGGGTGTGGAGGAAAGGAAGTCGTTCGCAAAGTCAATAATGTCCTGGTAAGAGGAGTCCTGTCAAGCCATATTGGGAAAACTTTGGCACAGTTACGGTTAGAGTCGGGATGATGGGAAAGAAAAACCTTGAGGTAAATGGTAGCGGAATTCATAGCGCCTTACACACCTTAAGGGATAGAACGCGGGGTTCACGCAAAAGAAACAGTCAATCAGACATAACTAAGGTTTCTCTTAGCAGTAAGCTTAGGCGGCTCATATAACAAAGGCAATTGGAATATTTAATAGAGCAAAATGGTGGGTGAGTGTGAAACTAAATCCGTAGGCCAACAATTACCACAATCATTAAGTACAGTGCATAAAATTCAGAACGCCAATGAAATCAAACAGACTGCGATTGCAAGAAGTCAAACTGTATAGCTTATACCTCTAACTCCATATAGTGATTAAATGACCACAGTATGGATTAGAGATTCTTACGGTAATGGAGGGGAATAAAGAGTAGCGTGTCTTCACGTCCTGTCTAGTCGTAAAGTCCGAGTTGCAAATAAGGGAGAAGTTGGTTGCACGTGACACAAATATTGTGTCGCCTGCTGCTAAGCAGAATAAATCGCCATAATCAGGTTATGGATCCAAATGTTTACCTCTTATACGTAGATGCACACGGCGATATAAGTCGTACTGTAACTCGTTTTACATTGCCAATAATTTCACGACATTGGAGAAAAAGAAAGGAAGAGGTAATTTAATCCGTAAAGCATCAAGATGTAGTTAGTCTTGGAAATACAAATTAAAGTCCGCAATGCCCTATGGTCACAATAAAGGGGCTTACAGACAAAAAAACAATTGCCTGATATCTCCAAACCGACATTTTAAAACCATGTACAATAATTACCATACAATTGACTTAGAAGCAGTTATATTAATAGAAACAGTGAGTAAAATACTTGAAACTAACTCATCAAACTTAATTGACTGACTTGAAGGGATTTTTAGTATCCCTTTCGTTGCGTCTGATTGCTTATCTCTAAAGTCCATAATAATTCGTGTTCTCCACACGTCGAGTGACACTCGCCCGAAAGGAACTTTACTCGCCGTGTACACAAAAACTACTCCGACATAATTCTCACCTGCTCGGTCGCACTTTAGAAGAAAACCCCACCCCCACTATATCGGACACAAATCACAGGAAACCATCACCGAATGTCCTATCCTAGACAAAAGTTATATATAAACACCATTTTCTTTCATACTACAAGTAATAGTCGGACTTTTCTTCAACGTTGATTAATTTTTACCTCGTTACCAATTCAGACATAAAATATTCAAAAGATGGCCAATTCATATTTCACTGAAATCCAAGAATTACCTCCAGACCCTCTTTTCGGGTTGAAAGCAAGATACAGCAAAGATACCCGTACTGACAAGGTTGATTTGGGAATTGGTGCTTACAGAGATAACAACGGTAAGCCTTGGGTTTTACCAGCAGTCCAACAAGCAGAAGCCAAGTTAGCCAAAACTCCAGGTTACAACCACGAATACTTGGGAATCGCAGGTTACGAACCTTTTGTTTCCAGTGCTGCTAAGATCATCTTAAATGGTGACAATAAGGACGTTTTGGAAAGAACTGTTTCTGTTCAAACATTATCCGGTACTGGATCTCTTCATTTAGCTGGGTTATTCCTTAAGAAGTTTTACAAGGGAAGCAATGCGTTGTATTTGTCACTGCCAACCTGGGCCAATCACAACCAAGTGTTTGCATCAATTGGATTCGATGTTAAATCTTATCCTTATTGGGATAATGATACCAAATCACTTGATTTGAATGGTTTTTTGAATGCCATTGCTCTGGCACCTCCAAAATCAGTGTTTCTTTTACACGCTTGTGCCCATAACCCAACAGGACTTGACCCCACCAAGGAAGAATGGAGCAAGATTCTTGAAGCCATGAGTAAATATGATCATCTTCCTCTCTTTGACAGTGCTTATCAAGGGTTTGCTTCCGGATCATTGGAGAATGACAGATTTGCAATTGAAGCAGCCACCTCTGCCTCTAGTCCAATCAAATCGTCACCCATTATTATTTGTCAATCGTTTGCAAAGAACTGTGGGATGTATGGTGAAAGAGTAGGAGCTTTACATATTGTGCTACCTAAGGATTTGGTTGATTTGAAGCCCGCCATCAAGTCACAATTGAATAAGATTATTAGATGCGAAATCTCCAACCCCCCAGCATATGGTGCTAAAGTGGTAGCATTAATCTTGGAAGATAAGGCATTGTACAAGCAGTGGACAGAAGACTTGCAAGTGATGGCCAACAGAATAAAATCCATGAGAGTGAAGTTGAGAGACTTGTTAACCAACAAATATAAGACTCCTGGTAATTGGGATCACATTGTGGATCAAACAGGAATGTTCTCATTCACTGGATTGAATAAGGACATGGTTGAAAGATTAGAAAGAAATCATGGTGTTTATTTGGTGAGTAGTGGTCGTGCTTCTGTTGCTGGATTGAATGATTCTAATGTGGAGAGAGTTGCTCAAGCCATTGATGAAGTTGTTAGATTCCAATCTAAGTTGTAAGGACACTAAATTATATTCATAATGTTCAATTTTATCATAGCATAATTGTAATGTTCTAAATATCTACAATTGTAATAACGTAAATATAATATTTTATTATATTAATCCGACCTAATGTACAAATAAAGAAAACGTTCAAACTTACACAAGAACATCAATTATAATGACTGTGATTTTAGTAAGAAACCCCAGATCTATGGATAGTTCTAAAACCCATTAATCATCAGCGATCTTCAACGCTGTCAGCAGCAAATGCAATAAATATCCAGATATTATTAAAAACTATTCTGCGATAACCATCTACTTTCTTCTGAAGGAAGAACCTTCAGTCAACTTGGCCTTACCACCGGTAGGAGTACACAATACAGTGGAACAGTTTTCACAAGTGACAGCAGTTTGAGCGTGGGAGAAAACTGTGGTGATGTTCAAACATCCTTGACACTTAACGTCCATAAAGTAAGATCTTGGAGCTTGGACTAAAGTCTTCTTCTTGTGTTTTTGGGCCTCGGAGGCTGGGCTTGGGTGCAACAAATCTTGAACTAAAACCATTTTGCTTCGGGTGTGCTTACTTTGACTTTATGGAGATAAGAGTTATTTGTCCCTACAAAATTTGAATTGTGTTTCAATACCTTTTTATTTTTTCATACAATTTTTTTTTCACAAGTAGTGTGGAACAACAAAGTGGCGAAAACTTGTATGTGGTTCGGCAACTTCCGCATACATGTAACCCTAAAAATAGCCCTAAACAGAAGCACGTGATCCATACGTGATATAGTGACGATAGTTCAGAAATTGTGTTTCTTTTGATACACCGCCTTCTCCCATTTTAGATTTGTTTTACCTTCTGCCAGTACAATGACGTCTATTACGATGGCAATACAGTATCAGAATATTTGGGGGTTATCAGGAGCAGTTAATTATTGCATGGTACCTGATTTTGCGATTGCAGATTACTTAGACCCCATTTTTCAACTAATGTTAACATTCAAAACTATATAAAAAGAAAACCACTATAAACCTTATAAATCAGTAAAGACACTCACCGTAAAGACACTCATTTTCAACTCTCCGTAACATCCTCAACTTCAGAGCAAGAATTAACCTATCAAAACTACCCAAGTAGCTAATGGCTAACCCCGTACTTGAGTCGAAGTCACTTTGAATTTTCAACCCAAATTCTTCTCTTTTGCAATCATTATTATAAACTGCTAAATAAGCAATATGATAGTATATACCTATAATTTAAACTAATATATGTAGAAAAAATGAAGTGGGAGGATAAGAAAAGAAGCGTTGAGATAAGGTGAGATTTGAGGAATGTGCCATTTTAGTATTGTGATTGGCGTACGTGTGCTGTAAGGTAATTTAACAGTATTTGCAAGTCTGTTGGAATCGTTGATTGTAAAAAACACAAGTGAGTATCTTCGTGCAACTTATGTCTTGTGAACAAAACAAGCAAACTTAAAAATTTAGCTAAAAAGAGACATGGAAGTAGAAATTCAAAACATGAACATAGACATGACATACGGAATCTAATTAGATCCCAACAAAACAAAGTGATGATTGTGAAAAGGATACAACAAAATAACACATGATAGAAATAAAATGGAATTTGAAGTAATTAATTGCTCTTAATAATGATGATGTTGATGATGATGATGATGATGATGATGATGAATAAAATACTTTTGAAGGTAGTCTAGAGCTATAAGTCTAAAAACTAGTTGGAAATCGTGAGTCACTAAATCAATCAAATAAAGTAATTCTTCTTTCTTTATAATTTATATTTGTAATATGAACCACGTGAAAAATTACTCTTGATATTGAGGGGATCAAAAACTCTGTAATATAGGATTTAATATCAATTGATACCATCTGTTATGTGTTAGTTCTCAAGTCTTTTCAAATTTACTTTGATGCTCTCTTTTGCTTTCTTGGAGGTGTCACTGGTCTTGAGTTTGACGCGGATGAAGCAGCCGTGCTACCGGAACCTGATACGCTAGATCCGGAGTTTGTTCCAGGATACCTAGGTTTCTTATCAGCTGGCTTTAAGATTTGGAATGAGCAAAGAAGTGATTCATCAACGGACATCATGGCTCCAGCATTGTCAAATTCTCCACAATAATTAGGAGCCAGGAACAATGTAACCAACTGTCTCTTGGAGAAGAATTCGTAACCATCTTCAACAACTTGATGTGCTCGACAAATCAAGTCCATATCATGCTTCTGAAGGAAACGAGAAACCACATCGGGTCCAAAGGTGAATGATACCCCTCTGTCGTTTTCCGACCATCCAGTAATATCCTTATCGGGATCTGACCAAAGTAAATCGCAAAGCAATCCCACATCAGGTATATCTGTTGGTCTCATGACTCTTCTAATTTGTTCCATTGTATTCAAATCAGGCAGTAAACCACCGTGCATAGTAAAGATCTTTTCATCAATGATAGCAGCTATAGGCAAACAGTTGAAACAATCGGTAAAAGTTTTCCATAACTTAATGTTATATCTTCGCTTACATTCATCATAGAAACCATAAATACGATTAATAGAAGCACATTCATGATTACCTCTTAAGATGAAGAAATTTTCTGGATACTTAATCTTATAAGCCAAAAGTAAGCAAATAGTTTCCAAACTTTGTTTACCTCTATCAACGTAATCACCAAGAAACAAATAGTTTGCCTCTGGAGGAAATCCACCATATTCAAATAATCGCAACAAATCATAATATTGACCATGGATATCACCACAAATTTTAATAGGAGCTTCTAACTCCAATAAAATGGGTTGTTGAATAAAGATTTCTCTTGCCTTAGTACACAAATAACGAATTTCATATTCCGTAAGAGTGACTTGTTTTCCAGGTCTCGAACCTCTAACTTCAAGCAATCGATCAACAATTGAGTCGATGTCTGCTTTTTCTGATTCCATATTTATTATGTTAAAAAGGGTCTTATTTGAGGGCAAATTTATGCTGGTGATTGGACAATTGGTTTATACTTGTAACTTTCTAACTTACAAAACAAACAATTTATAATAAAAAAATGTGAATATCCTTGAAATCAGTAACTGTTTCCGCAAACGTATAAATCTTCCTCCCTTTTATGTATTTATTTTAATAATCGGATGATACAAGTCTTCAAGTCCCGCTAGCTCTGCTTACAATGGGGGTCTTCAAATTCTAATAACAACAAAGTACTTGGAGGAGGTGTAGATTGTAAGGAGGATATGGAAACGCTGTTTTCTTTTTCCCTTTAGTTTTTTTTTCTGTCGTTTTTCGTTGTATTTTTTCCCTCTGTTGTTTGGCCCACTCCCTTAAGCGGAGGAGGGGATGACACGACGACGTAGATTAATAAAGGCGGCGGTGCCAAACAAAGAATGCCTAGCTAATAGATAATGAATTCTTTTCAATATATATGTTTACTTGTATAAGTATATGTATGTCATACACATACACATATTGTATACATATAACTCTTCTAGTGTCGGTGCTACTACTACTGAACAGTATGCCTACATTTTGAATACTTTCGTGATGATTCAATGAATGCTTAGTTATTGGGATTTTTACAGCATATTGTTGTGTTCCTGTGTGTACGGGGGATGTCGTAGAAAGAGCTAGACTCTCATCTGTGTCTGACTTCCATGGCCATCAGGTAATACTTTCTGCATCGTGCCCTATAATATTTATGTGGAGAACTCTTGATTAGGAAGGAGAGAACAAAGAACTCACGTTTCTCCTGGCATGTAGAAGAAGCTTAATAGTGTGAATACATTCGAGAGCGCTAGAACCATCATTGATAGTAATGGAAATCGCGTCCATACAATAAAACGTGGTGTTCCTTACTAATTGCCTCAACTTAGTACTTCATTGCCTATTACGCTATCAGTTTCATCACCAGTCGCGTCAAGATCCTGTAGGTTGTGAGACCAGGCAGTTCTTTGCTTGTTCTTGACCAATCCAAAGCCCATGTATTTATTTATTCATACGGCTGAGATTGTTTTCAGAATAGTTTTGATTCTGAAATACGCATGTCTTCCATATAGATTTAGTTGCTACTATGGGATTAACCGTTGTTAGTATTACTTGGTTGTAGACCGATTATTGAAACTCTACACTACTTTCGATAAGCCGATAAGATGCAGCTTTTAATACAGAATCAGAATGTTAATATTCTGATTACTCCATAGCCTCAAGTAAGTTTGTACTTGATGGCTAATACTAATATATTCTAACTACAATGTTTTTGGTACTTTTAACCCAACTTCTTTCTTAATAGTTTATCGAATATGATTAGCTCTTCTTTCTTACTCTTGCCGAAACCGGCAACAGCAACAAACCGATCCCGGCCTCTTCAGAAAATCCGGCCCTGCCGACCTACCATGTGACTACCACGCTCCTTTTCGTTATATTGCTGTCTTATGACTGAATTCCATTTTGGGTCCTAGTATTACCTCACGGTTGACAAAAATGTCGCAGAAAATCAGACCTATAATAATGCTGACATTAAAGCCACGACATTGATGTTACAAGCGAACGTTATCATTACATAATTATCCTCTGATGTGTGAGTTTTAGTATGCCCATCGTTGATGATTAAAATTGGAAGGTCTGAGTCATAACCAAAGTTAAATAAATGTTCGCACGAATGGACTGCATCTAAAATTTTCACTTGCACCAGCTTCTCCAGATTTCGATTTGACTAAGTAACTGGAAAATCCACTATTAGCATAGCATAACAAAGCATAAGGTAACTTATACATTGTTAGAACGATCATTTCATAGTCTAATTGGATTCCCTGCCTTTTTAGTACATTTAACACAACTTCATAATGGTAAAGAAAGTGTTACTTATCAATGGTCCCAACTTGAACTTGTTGGGAACAAGAGAGCCAGAGAAATACGGAACTACTTCACTTAAAGATATAGAACAAGCCGCTAGAGAACAAGTGGATTCCAAAAATGACGGTAGCGAACTCCAATGTTATCAGAATAATACCGAGGGTTTCATTGTTGATAGAATACATCAAGCAAAATTAGATGGCGTTGGCTTTATCGTGATCAATGCTGGGGCCTATACCCATACATCTGTTGCCATAAGAGATGCTTTATTGGGGACAGCCATTCCGTTTATTGAGGTTCATATCACTAATGTCCATCAACGAGAACCCTTTAGACATCATTCTTATTTAAGTGATAAGGCAGTGGCTGTGATTGCTGGTTTGGGAGTCTATGGATACACCGCTTCCATCGAATACGCCTTAAATTATTAAAGTGTAGTTTTTTTTTCCGTTTGTTGCATAATTTAACTTAATATATATATTTATAGAATTATGAAATAATTGTCTTCTTCTTTACCGGAGATAACCACCATAAACATTCCAGATCTTATTCATGAGAAGCAATTTATCCTGTTTGGTTGGGTATTTATCTGTTGTGGTGAGTCCAGTCAAATCAGTTATCCAATCCAGTTGTAATAATTTAGGAATGTAATGATTGGGTTGTCCATTATCAAGTAATACCAAATTCATTACTTCCACAAATAATTCACCATCATTACCTTCATAAATACAGTTCTCTATGTTGTTCAAACACTTAACCACAACCAAATTCAATTGTTTCCCGTTAACAAAGATTAACTTACGGGACTCACTGTTTCTTAACCAATTCCATACTTGATAAATAATAAGCATTGAAGGAGCAATACTAACAACTCCAAACACTAATTGTTGTGATTTGATTAATTTATCAATCCCACTAATGGCTAATGCTCCATCAACTTTAGTCTTTTGCAATTGAATGAGTAATGATCTTACCAAGGTTCCCTTAACCATAGAACGTAATGGAGACCGAATGTTTTGTTCATAATCACTCATAATCAATGTCATGTCTCCATTTTTAACCATTTGATGAACTTCATTAATATTCACAGCTTCTCCTTGATCATGTAAATAATCAATAAACATTCGTTCCAAACTATCTAAATCAGAAGCTAAGGTTTCCTTTGACAGAATAGATATCATATCATTGGTATCATTCTGTAATATACCTACCATTTGTTTGATTGGAGTCACCACCCAGTTTGTAATGAATCCGTAAACACTGTCAACGATATTCTTCGTGATCCATTCAAGGATATAATATCTATTTTGGTAAGCCGAAGTAATAGTAGAAGGACCCCAGAATAATGCCACTAATACCACAGGCCAATGTCTTGTTAACCATGAAGGGGGTGGAGTAGACTGCGAGTCGATAGTACCAATGAGAGAAAGATAACCATTGAACATTGCCACTATTGGCGAGGAGGACAGTATATCATATTTAGAGTTAGGTCCAAAACCAGTTTCTGTTGTATTAGTCTCGGTGCTAAGAAGTTTCAATAATGATTCACTACCATTTGAAGTATGGCTAGATGCATCATGAATAAAATAGTCATTAAGAATTTGACAATTGTTCTTGATATTTCCATTCAAACGATCAACCTTCGAAGTTAGCTCAAGATCAACAATAGCAATAGGTAAGGTTATCAATTCTTTTAGGTAATGGCCCCAATTGGACCAATTAGACAATTCGAATTTAGATACAATGGGCTTTGTAGTATGAACCACCTTATGGAATTCTTCAGCAAGTATCGAACCCACTTGATAGACATCAGTAGAAAGATCATGGAGCTGACAGTTTCTAATTCCAGTACCAAAATTGTTAACATGGGGTACAACATGACTGTAGACCACTTTCAACCAATTCCAAATTCTAAGTGGACTAGTTTGAACCGTGTATAACAATTTGTTACGAGTGGAGTTACGAATATCTTCCCAGTATATGAGCTGACTCTTTAACATCAAACTTTGTAGAATGTATGTATTACTAACCTTCAATCTGAGTATCAACACCATCAACAGATCCATAACCTCCAACAACTTCTCAACCTCACGGCTGTTTCGATTATTATTCCTCTCAACGCTGGAGATCACCTCACCATATAGCTTGAACAATTCAGCAACAGGTATCAGCGCGACCTTGGAAAGATGAAAGTTATCCAACCCTAAAGCGTAATAGACATCAGCAACATTCCCATTCCATTTTGTCAGATCGTCAGCGAGGAAATGGTTAAACTTCTCTATGACCTCATCAAAGTCCCCCTGAAACTTTTGAGAGAGTACACTATGTGTATTAATGACATCAATGGTCTGACGAAGTGTTCGGGTAGACCTTGCTCCCTTGAGTCCGGGGAAAAGTAGATCCATACTATGAAGAGGGAAAGACAACTCAAATTAATTTTTCCTGGAGTAAAGTTGGTATATGTTCTTAATTATAAGGAATACCGCCATACGTAATGCGTAGCAAGCTCAATTTGTGTTATAAGGTTAATTTTATTACATAATTAATTTCATCATGATTATTTTCTTCTATAAAATCTACTCATCGTCACCAAGATCGGCATCATCTAAAACACCAGAAACCTTGATCAATTCGTCAATTTCATCTTCAGACCAGATCTTGTACATAACCTTACCCGATTTCAGTTTTGATAATGTAGCAAACTCCAACTTATCCTTAGTGACATTGGAAGTATCCATAGTCTTTGATAATACCTTGATGGCTAACTTACAGGCATCACCTAAAGAAATATCATCCTTATAATCCTTTTTCAACAAGGTTTGTGATGCTGACAGATTGGCTCCAATAGATGTAGCTTTCCATCCACTATAATTACCAGAAGGATTTGATGTGAAAAGTTGAAAATTATACCTATCATCATATCCCGCATACAAGAAACTAACCCCGAACGGCCGTAATCCACCATGTTGTGTATACCCTTGTTTAATATCACATACTCGTTTAATCAATGTTTCAATTGGAATATCTTCATCATATTCCTTCAAGTAATGTTGCGAGTGAACTCTGGCAGTATTAATTAAGATTGAAGCATCAGCTGTCATTCCTGCAACAGCACATACCAATTTATCATTGATCACATAACACTTTTCAGTTGATCCATCGTTATCCAATAACTTTGACGTCACTCGTTTCTCACAAGCAAGAACAACACCCTCCAGAGGTGATAAAACACCAATGGCAGTACCAGCCATTCCAATGGCTTCTTGAGCATATTCAACCTGATACAATCTTCCTTCAGGTGAAAAGATAGTGGTTCTACTATCGTATCTTCTAGACATATTTCACTGTTGTAACTCTTCAGTGCGGTGTAATCCCAATTAAAGCTTGTCTCGTATGTTGTAGTATATCAGCAGTCAAATATATACGTATACATATACGTATATATATATATATATGTATGCTTTTGATACTATGTATAAATTATCAAGGGATAACTTGTATACCGAGTTATAGTATATAATTGTAGATTCGTGTAGGCAATTGATTATATCGTAGTGGCGATTTTAAAGATGTTGATTCCCATAATTTTTATGTCGTCGAAGTCGCGGAACTTGCACGACATAAGACTGCGACATAAAACCACTATCACCAAGTGAAGCCTGACACTATCGACTTCTTAAGACAAACAGCATTCATAAGCATAAAAAAGGGTCAGAAAGACCTATTTGGTTATTATTATTTCTTTAGTTTAAAATGTCCATATAGCAGTGGTAGTCAAGATTACTCATTGCACAAGTTGAGAATGAAGATTTTCATATCATCATTGAGTATCCCAATAGGATATCAAACACCAAGGTTCCCATCGCTACATCTTCCCAATATTAAACATAACGAGTTCCTGAGATCCTACTTATACTATTCTACTGACATTTGGCATTTCACAGTTTTATGGTGTATCATATGGTGGGGAATTGTGTATTGCGTTGCTGGATCATTAGCATTAGTCAGTATGAACCGCAGTCGCAAAGCCCATGGACAAAGTATTACTAGTCGAAGGAATATCTCCAACTGTATTTGTATTCTAGTTACTTATTTGGGTATGGGGGGAGCTCAAGGGTTTATAGTGGGGGCCGTAGTGGGAGTTGTTCTTCTGGCTATATACAAAGCGGGAAGTTTAAGTATGTCTACATGGATCCCCTTTTGTTGGGGAGTGGCCCTGATATTGTATGATATTGCTGCATCGTATCTGACAAGTCTGCGGGTATTATAAAAGGAAAGGAAAGTACTGGTTATGGAGAGTGGTTAACCTCCAGTTTAATTTAATTTAATTTAATTCTTATAATGAAATCAAGTAAAGAATGTAATAATATTGTGGCGTTTGTTATGATCAAATCCTACCATTGATCAAATAACGTATACAGCTCGTAGTCGATGAAGGCCCATGTGATGTATGTATATGTAGTAGGCTTGGACCTTTATTGCGATAACTGTTGGATAAGAAAAACATTATCATCCTTCCATTTGGTGTGATTCAAACACGGTTGCTTGGTCAAACACGGTCGTCCCGATGTCTCCGGCAGCATCCAATATCGACCTTTCATTTCTTGATATCTTCTCCTTGATATACCAATACGAAACTAACCATGACGTTAAACTCTTGAGCCCCATACTCGCGGCACTGACCAAACATAAAGCGATTCATCCTGGTGTTCGAAAGATAGACCAATTATCACCACAAATTCCCACTATAGATGAAACATCCTTACGACTCATAGAAGCTGCTGAGGAGTCTATGGATAGTCAGTGGAACGAGTCCAATTCACTTAATGAAGAGTTTGTATGGGATTCAATTTTTAAAGCCATTCCCATTTTGATAATAAGAATGGAATTTGATCAATTGAATGAATTGCTAACAAAGTATTCAGAAATGTACCAATATACTTTACAAATAGACTCTCCTTATAGCCAGAACTTCTTTGAATATGACTTTTATCATTTGTTGGTCAATGTTCTTCAATTGGTATTTCAAGGCATTGATCAACCACAAACCATAACGGCATTATTCGATGCTACAACCGTCCAGGACTCATCATCAACACTGATGACTTTATTACAACAACAGCAACAACAGCAGCAGCAGCAACACCTGAAACAGACAACCACTCATCAGAATAGTAGATGGCAGAATCTGAAAGCTATTGAAGGGTGTCTTAAGAAGGCAGAAACATACTACGCCAAAAACCGAGTTGTCCTTACTCAATCGTTCAATGTCGAGTTACACTATTATTATCTTATCAAATGGTTTTCGTTAATATCCCTTTTCAAAGAGTTTAATGTCAGCCAATTTGTCGATCAGTTTGAAAGACTTTATCATCAACCTTCAGTGATCACCAAATCAGATTTACTGGTGACAAATTTGATTGATGACGACTCAGATCAATACGATGAAGATTATTCTCCCTTTAAATTGTTCTCCACTTGTAAGGAATATGAACCCATTAGAAACCATATAGTTATGATGTACCAAGTGTGTTTAATTGTGGTTAGGCCATTCCGAGAGTTACAAATACTCGAAACTGATGATGTCTTATTGGATTTGATTGAAGCATTACCTTTGAACTCAAAAGTTTACTATGATCTTATGATTAGTTTAAAGCAATCAGATTTCAACAAGTTCAAATGCAATATAAATGATCTTGAATTCCAGAGTCAAATGAAATTACTTTTAGGTAATTATCTTCCAGATCTGAAGTATTGGGATTTCTTTAGATATATTCTGTTGTTAATTGACTATAAGAATTTTCTTTTGATCATGTCAGTTACTCGGGCCATTCCCAAGAAATTGTTGATTCAAAAATTAGGAGGTTATGATGTCGATGATGAAAGTGTCATCCCATTTCTTTTACAATTAATGGCAATACTAAAGTTAGGTGAGGTTGGTATTTCATATGAAGTTAGTAAAAGTGAGTTTTGGAACGATTCAAGCAAAGGTCAAGATATATCTTCATTAGCAACAAGGGAAGCTCTTGATGAACTTCAATCAAATCTACAAAGGGAATCATTAGCCTTGGTTATCAATGGATTAATGATATTTGATTTTTCACGTCTGGGTGTTGTCCACAACAATTCAATTGACTGATTGCATTACTTTATAAACAAGATCAAGCATCATAGATCGTCCAGATAAGGGATCAAACTTAACCCTACCAATATCTAAACTTATTGTTTGGTCCACAGGGGTACTGATCAACCGATATATTAACATACTGGTGATCATTGCAACGTATATACCGCAGTCATCAAAGTTTGTTTGTTGGTCGCATTTCATATATTTGACTTGAACATGTTTTAACTGGTTACCAAATACTGATTCACATTTCAATAATCTCAGAATCAATTCTCGTACCAATTTGGTGTTACTTTCATTACTTTCAGCTACCATTGAATCATATACCAACAATTCACCAGAAAGTATATCCAACACTGTTAGTGCCCAATGATCCCCCACGTTGATTTCTTCCAAATCTATACCTTCATAGTCATCGATGAAGTTTATCGGTAAGAATATAAACTTTGCTTGTTTTATTTCTGGAGGTAACATCGACGCCAAATCATCAACATCCGGATAATGCAAGAAAAGTTGAACTAGCGAAGGATACAACAATTGTATTTGTTTCAAAGCTTGTGAATCGTCTTGAAGGAATGAATAATTAAGTAATTCATATGCAAACAGAATGTTGTTATCATTAAGCCATTCTCCTGGAAGATATAACTCCAAATCACTAAGATACATGGCAATCAGATGATATTGAAATAATTTTCGATCTACATTTTTCTGTTCCTTCACCTTATCAGAAACGGTAGTCTTATTCAAGGCAATAATCTTGGAGTATAACTCCTTTATCTTGATTCTTGAACTATAAGGATTGTACTGAGACCGAGGAGGTATAGAAGATGATGACGATGTATCCATTTGTTCTTGTCTTCTCAATCGTTTATTCCTAGCAGCGTTTGCTTTCTTTTGAAGTTTCTGCTCACGTTTATCATGTTTTGATAGTTTCTTTCGTTTAGGTTCTGTCTCTATATCTTGTTCACTGTCATTAGATTCTTGATCTGGTTCTTTTGGGAAAACCTCATTCCACGGCAACAAGTTTAAGCCATTAGTTACAATTATACCTTCGTCCACAAATGGTTCCGAGTCATGGCTTATCAAAAATCCTCGATCTTCATTTCGGACTATCGGAACCATCCCATCACACTTTGGGAAGTTTCTAGCAGTTCCCAAGGGCGAAGAAGTTTCTTAGACCTTGCTTGTGTAGAATTGTATATAAGATAAAGTCTGATCATGTAATAGATTATGTAATCATTTAGAGAGATCATTAGATTCAAATACCTACAAAGACCAAATACACTGTTAACTTTTATACTACTACACTATTGTTTAAGAAGAACTTCCTCTTATCCGGGCATTAGTATGAATTTTACTCGCATACTGGCTAGAGCACTCAGACTCAATTTGAGTCACGTCAAAGGTAAAAGGCATATCACTTTGGCATCTCGGTCTAAGATTCCCTTTACTACTGGACAACCTACACATGAAACCAGGCCTCATTATCTACCCGTACCTGGTCATATAACTCCTGGTATACCAGCATTAGATTACTATGAACGAAGATTGAAGTTGGCCAAAGAATTGCCACTGAAGTCCGTGGCTGTTTTAGTAGGAAATCAGATCCAATTTGCACTGGGATCTGTGTTTTATGAATTCCAACAAGACAATGATTTATACTATATGACTGGCTGGTTAGAGCCAGAATCTGTTGCTCTTATTGAAAATACCGGTGAAGAGGTTTATTTGCATATGTTGGTTCCAAATAAAGATCCTCATGCTGAACTTTGGGAGGGCCATCGTACTGGGACTGAAGGAGCCTACGATTTTTTCAATGCTGATTACGTTGAAAATATCAATAAGCTTGATACCTATATTGCAGATATCATTGAACGTAATGACAACGTATTTTTTGATGAAACCAAATTCAAAAATGGTAAGCATCAAAAGTCCATTTTAAAGAACTTTTTTGGTACAATTAATGGGACTGAACCTTCAACTCATGCTACAATTCAACAATTGTTGAAGAAAACCAATAAGAATGTTAGAGGACTTACAAATATAATTGCAAAGTTACGTCTGGTTAAATCAGATAATGAGATCAATGTCATGCATGCAGTCGGTCAAATCTCCAGTAGAGCTATTAATAAGGCCATAGCACAAGTTGGATCCGAAACTCCATTGATGACTGAAAAATCGTTAGCCAAATATTTGGAATATCAATTCGTTAGAGGTGGCTGTGATAAGCAAGCATATATTCCAGTGGTTGCCAGTGGACCCAATTCCCTTACCATCCATTACACCAGAAATGACGATTTATTGTATCGTGATGAATTGGTGTTTGTTGATGCTGGCGGGAAATTGGGAGGTTATTGTAGTGATATCTCCAGAACATGGCCGAATTCACCTCAAGGATTTAATGAACCTCAAAGGGATGTTTATGACATCGTTTTGGCTACCAATAAAGCTTGCATTGATCTTTGTAGTGAAGATCAGAGTGTCAGTTTGAATGATATCCATGAGAAAAGTGTCACCGAGCTTTGGAAGGGGTTGTCTTCACTTCCAGGGTTTGACAACGTTAGCAAGTCAGATGTCAGTCGTCATTTATACCCTCATTATATTGGACATCATTTAGGTTTGGATTTACATGATGTTCCCTCAGTATCGAGATTCCAGAAATTAGTTACTGGGAACGTTATCACCATTGAACCAGGTTTATATATCCCCGAAAACGATAAATGGCCCAAATGGTATCATGGTATTGGGGTCAGAGTTGAAGATGACGTTGTTGTTAGCAAGACCAAATCAGGAATCTTGAATTTAACTAGTGGGTGTGTTAAAGAGGTTGAAGATATTGAAGCATTAATAAGACAAGGGAAGTGTACCACTCCTGGAATTGAAAATGAGCTTGTTTTACTTGATATTTGATATGAGAGAGCTTCCAATTACTTTTATATAAAATTCTTTCTTTTATTCTATTTACAAAAATTTTCATTTTCAAAGTGATACAATCACATTATGTACACATTTAACGGCCAATGTTCAATAATAAGTTTGGCTTGTCCAGTTCACCTGACCCTCCTCCAGGCAAGTAACTAACATTTGGAGAACTGGCTAAAGTTTGTGCAATTTCTTTAGAAGCTTCTAATCTTCTAATCATCAATAACCCGTCACCAGCTTTACTCAAGGCTTTACTGATCATATCAGCAGATTGAGCTTCACCTTCTGCTCTAATGATCAGAGCCTTCTTTTCTTGTTCAGCCTTTTCAACCAAGTACTTGGCTCTTTCAGCATCTTGTTGAGCAATTTGCTTTTGTTCAACAGCCTTAGTAAACTCCTTACCAAAAGTCATATGAGTAATACTAACATCTTCCAATTGAATGGAAAATTCATTTGCTCTAATAGCCAATTCTTGTCTAATTCTGGAGCTAACAACTTCTCTTTGGGTAATTAACTCAGCAGCATCGAATTGGGCAACAATGGATTTCAAAACTTCATTCCCAATGGCTGGTAAAACTCTTTCATCATAATCCAACCCTAAAGTTTGATAAATCTTTGGTAACTTCAATACTTCAGGACGAATCAATACTCTCAATGTCAAACTAACATTCTGTAAATCCTTTGATCCGGTTGTAGTCGAAATGGTCTTTGGCTTGGTTCTAACATCAAAAATTATTGGTCTTTGTAACCATGGAATCATAAAATGAGTACCCTCTCCAATAACATCTGGTTGAACACCTTGAAGACGATCAAAGATAACTGCTCTTTTACCACCCTCCACATCGTAAATGGCTGATTGGCCAAGGGTAAGTGCTACACCAGCAGGGATAGCAATCTTGCTTACAAATTCGGCTATGCGTTGAGACATATTAAAGTAACGTACTGAATAAAAGTAATGATTAAGTATATATTTGCCAGTCTCTTTTGAAGGGGCAAATTTTGAGACTTGACAATTGGACCAATTGCACGACTGTATTCTTACAGTCATACACTAATAAAATACACCTAAAGGTGTACCTTCAAAGTACAATATACTTCACCGATATAAAACTAAACGTATAGGTATATGTGAAGACTTATATGTCTTCTGTAGATATGACTAGTATACACAATGGGCATTGAACGGTAAAAATTTGAAGGGCCCAAGCAAGAGTCCCGCACACCAGTTTTGAACGGTATGGTATATGATGCTCCAAAGATAGTTTATAATACATCCTTATTAAAACACATAGATAGATTATTAAAAAACAAAGCACCGGATATATTCTTTCTATCTTCTTCATTCAATCAAGTAGACCAAACTCCAGGCAGCACCTGCAGCTACAGAGCCTATTAGAACCATTTGGATTCCTTCTCCCACTTTTTTATTTAATCCACAATGATCACCTAATGAAATGGCTGTCTTGACATATCCAAAGATGAACAAGGTAATCAACATGACAATTACAGAAATGAGTAAACCTGTTTTCACCACATCAGTAAAGAAATATGGCAATAATGGAATAAATCCACCAATAAAATATGATAATCCAATAGTTAATGCGCTGGTGATTTCTCTACCTTCGGCAGGTTCTTCTAAACCCTTTCCAAATCTAATGATAAAATCAATCAATTTTTTAGGATGAGAATCCAAATCTCTTAAAAAGTATTGAATTGTTTGTTCACTAGCTCCAATATCAAACAAAATATCAGCAGCTTCTTCATTTATAGTTTCTGGTTTCAGAAAGAATTCCATTTTTTCCTTTTTAACTTCAGATTTATAATAATCCAATTCTGATTTAGCCGCCAAATAGCCACCTAACCCCATTGAAATGGCACCTGAAACTAATTCAGCCATGCCACCAGTTATAACCAACTTGGAAGATCCTAAACTTGATAATCCAGCGGTCAATGCAAAAGGGACAGTCAATCCATCACTTAAACCAATGATAATATCAGACATGACTCTTGGATCGAATCTTTGGAAAAACCCACCGAAATTAGAATCTGAATCACTGGCTAATTTCAGATCTTCATAAGAGCCACCATTCAATTTATTGCTACCATTGAGTTGAGATTCAAGGAGGTTTGAAGAATTGTTAACTTCAATTTCGGTCGCTGTTGAACCATATGGGAGGGGTAGGCTGCCATCAGTGTTAACGCCAGAGCCTTCACCAGTTAATAACCGGGTAGACGCATTGTCGCTATTATTATCTGTGTCATCGGATTTAAATAGTTTAGCAACACTCTTATAAGCAAGAACAACTGACATTATTATAATATAATTATTCGGATATTATTATTCGGATATTTTTATTAGGATATTATTATTAGCGTTTAATTGTATGTATACATTAAGCAACTTAGATACTTTGCAAATGGCCTAAATCCTTTAAAAATGCACAGTTGTTGATATTCCGACGATAAATAGCTTCAATTATTATAGCAGAAAATTTACAACTTGTTTTTATAACTGACAGCTTTCCAACTGACTTTCTCCTTATATAACCTACAGAGTATGCCTGTCTAGATTTATACAATACCTAAACATGGCATCGCACGCTGACGCAAGCATTTCTCCATAGTGAAAAATAGCACAAAGACTGCAAATGGTTGTAATCGATGTAAAAGTTTTGCGTGCCCACGACTCACTGAAGTGAAGCGTAGCCAATCGCAGCCCTCGAGTTAGTCATCATCATTTGTCAAAAGACTCTGATCCAGACATTTCCTACGGTAACGATTACATATATTAGTGCATGGGTGGTGCATACAATCCAGACTAATTTAGTTAGCTGCAATTAAGACAGCTACCTAAAACTACAAATATATTGCCATAGGTACTAACTTCAAGTATTACTATTGTAAATTATATACTTAGCTTCAACTAGCCACGATAGAGCAGCTTGTATCATTTGCTGGGTTCTTCCTTATATCAAACTTATACCCCATTCGGGTCTCATGACCTCCAGGCTATTCAAGTGTTAATACAACCCTGACATTCTTGTCACATGATTCACCTACTCCTGATTATAGACTCCCAGTAAGTATAATATATTGTTCCTATAATGCATACAACAAATATCAATTTTTCCATTTTGGGTCCAGGTACGATAAGATATGTACATATGTACATAATAAACTACACTAATAATGATAATTAATACAATAGGATATATTAATGATAAGGGTACATAGTTATGATACAAAGGAAGAAGCAAATGGGAATGTACTGATTATTTTCACCCATTAAGAAGTATATTTGGCAACAAAATCAGCATGGAACTTATTCCATCTCTTAATCCATTCATCACCTGGGGGTAAGAATGTAGTTCTAACATGATAAGTATCAGGTTTCTGACCAAACCCACTACCAGGAACACAACAAATACCAGTATTCTCTAATAATTCAATACAATACACTTCATCAATAATTGCACCGGTTTTCTCTGCTTCTTCAAATAACTTTGGGTACTTTTCCTTTGTGAATTTCAATGATGGGAATAAGTACATGGCTCCCATTGGTTTGTTACACTCAATGTCCTCCATCTCCAAGAAACTTTTGTACAATTGAGTTGCGCGATGCATCAAATCCTTATGAATACCTTGGGTTTCCTTGTGGTACAATTCATAAGATGGATCACCCTTTTTAGGAGGGTTGATCATTAATTCCATTAAAACTTGACCCAGAACAACTGAACAAAGGTTGATCAGAGCTAATTTGAAAATGACGTCTTGAACTTCAGGTTTGAACCCAACAAGTTCCATATAACCACCACGTTGACCACATTCTCCAGAAACACCTTTAGATGTGGAATGCAAAGAAGCCAATTGAACCTTATCATATTTACCAGGGAAATCACGTTGCAATTCCTTTAATACCTTACGTACACTAATGAATTCTCCCTTAAACACATTTTCTTGATACACTTCATCTGCAATAACTACTATACCATTTTCAGCAGCAATCTTACAGATTTCAACAATGTCTTCACGAGCCAAAATAGCACCAGTAGGGTTACCTGGATTAATCACCACAAGAGCTTTGATATCAAAATCGGCATTTTCTTTAATTAATTGTCTGATTTCAGCGGGATCAGTGGACCAATGGTTACTTTCGTCCAAAAAGTATCCAATAGGACGAGCATTGTTTAAAGTGATTGTAGCTGTGTACAATGGATACTGAGGGATAGGAATCAAGTAGGACAGCTTTGGAGAATTGGAGAATAATTGCAACAAATATTGAACAGCAGCAGAAGCACCACTGGTTAAAAAGATATCCTTTGGATTTGCAGGAAATTCAAGACCATCTCTTTCTTCGATGAATTTAGCTACAGATTTTCTAATATGAATGGCACCTTGAGAATGAGAATAAGCACCAAGAGACCCCACATTGGAATGTAAAGTCTTTGCTCTTTCCACAACATCAGCAGGGAAATCAGAAGGTGGGTTATGTAAAAGCGTTGGATATTGTAAAAGACAAAGGACTTGTCTATACCAAGTCAATGGTTTTTGATCCAATTGTTGTGGGTTACCGATGTTAGCCAGAATAATACGATCAAATGGTAAATTGTGATCGTCACTATTTTCCAACATTTCTTTCAACTCATCGGCTCTAATGGGGATTTTACCTCTAACAGCATACTTGGCATCGATAGCCTTTGGGTTGACATCGGAAATACTTAGTTGGGAGGCAGGGAAAGAAACAAATCTCATAGCAGCTGGTGCTTGTCTGCAAAGTAGAGCCATTCTATTGATGGAAGATCTCAAGATAGTTGGGGATCTGCATGCTCTAATCATGGTATTCTAATTCTATAGACAACAAGGGAGGTGTGTGGGAGCTTATATAGTGGAATCGATGAAAGGGAGTTTGAATATATATCTTAATGGAAGCAATAACTATCAATAAATACCCAAATAATTTGACCTATGTCGGAAGACGGGGAGTAATTTGAACGTTTTATTGTAACACAAAGGAATGAAAACGTCAATGTACTATTATCGATTAACACAAGAAGTTAAAAATGTGGGGTGTTTATGAGGCTAAAGAAGCTTCCGATATTATATGCTAATGAAGTTTAAAATGACTTTTAGACTCACAAAAGAGGGGAGATACATACAATTTATATCAGCTTATACTTTATCTCTACAGGAAATAACGCTCGCACTACTTATCGGTTAATGCGACCCAATCAGTTGAGCAAAAAACAAATAGCTACGATAAGAGAATGATTTTGTAAGGACATACTAAAATTGATCTAGCGCAATAAAAATACTGTTGTTATGTAATAATTGTTCTTAGTGTTACACTTCATGCTCAATTATTGCTATTAGGAAAGTCAACTTTCTCTTTAATTTACACATGTTATTCTACCGAACCCTTTCAATAGTTATTGGATTTATAAGTCCGTTAGTTCACCATACACTAGCATTTCTCCGGGGTTGATCATTAGGAATAGTATATTTGCCTTATGAAAGGGAAAGAAATATGGATGTTAATGTCCGAAGTATTTCACTATTGTTAATAGTCTGATGTGTGCGATAACAAAACGCCCACTGATCTGGGGGTAACCCCAGGAACGATGGACATTAAACCCCGATGTGAATGTTAACAAAATTTACTCATATGAGGGAAGCGGTGATGTTCATATAAAGTACAAGAATATTTTCATTGAAATGGATATCCTTCATTTTCTAATGATGTCCATTTCTTTTTAAGTTACTTTGAATAATTTGTGAGCTAATAATATTTTTGTGGGGTTATATGATAAAGTAGCAAGAATCATTCGTTGACTTTTTTACATCTAGTTGGTATTGGCACTACCATGTTCTTCTCTCTCCTCAATCTAGATGTTTAAGGCGATAGACTTCTTGTGTAAGGAGCGAATAAAGCCTTCGAACCTTCTTCGTTTTCCATTTTACGGGGTAAGGCCACATTTTTTCAAGCGGAGTAAAGTTGAACCGAATGACTTTTGAATAGGAGAGTATCCATCGCAGGCTCATAATCACCAGCTTATGAGAGAACATATCGACTTAGCCTTTGCCATGACAGCATGATCAATCCAGCAGATAGATATCTTAAGGAGTCGCAAGTTTTATAGTCACACTACATTTTGACCCTTTTGAGCCCTTAAAATCTCTCCACCTTGTCATAACTTAGCAATTGTATTCCTACCGTATTAAACACACGACTTATAACTACTCCATCTCTTTGATGATGCCTAGCTAATTCCGCCCCAACTCAAGCACCCCTCCATCAGGAGTAAACTTTGCACCAAAACATTCGAGTGTACACCTACAATCTTCACTTACATACATACACATGTGCACGGTCATGTCATGTATTCTACATCTACTTGTACTCCTAAATCTAGCCTTGTAGAAGATACGAATAATACCACTAAGTCCATCTCATTTTGCAAGGGCATTGTCTTTTCAAGACCATAAATTGTTTTATTAGTAAAAGGGCTTTACTTATCTAACACAATAAGGGCTTAGCCTCAACAAAATCCCGACGAGTTTCATTCAACCTCCTTTTAGGGGGAACCTTTGCAGGAGTAGTAACATACGCTAGCTTTTTAATCTCATGTTGCTCATATCCGGAACACCGTATTTTTCCGTGTATGTGTGTGTTTGTTAAACGACGCTCTTGATGTTGGGATCAAGCCCACCACTATAGATGATTTTATTTTTCACCTGTTTATTGCTTTGATGGCCTTATATCATTTCTTCACTCTTTTTTTTTTGAATACCCACATCTTATAAGCTCTTAATGCTGTAGCCATGCTTCTCCATTCGCCTCGTTTACCATCTTCGGAGCCATCCACTTCCAATAATAGCGATACAGCACTATCATTGAAGCCAATCTCAACATCCCCCTGCTACCATGGGATCAAATCTCAATCAGTTTCAGGAACTTCGTCTCCACATGATCCCATCCCAAGAAGATACAGCTTGGCTATTGAACCCTCTTCTAGCCACTCAAAACACCCCAACACACCATTTTCAGCATGGTTGGTGGATAGTCTGACTGGTGGGGGATTATCCAAACAAAATTCAGTTTCAGATTTGACTGAAATTGATAAGGTCCTAGAAACGGCCCAAGATTCTTCTGGGTCTCCGTTGTCGCCCATCAACCCTATTGAAAAGAGACTGTCTATTGATTCTTTCTCATCAAACGACAATGCCTTGTGTACTTCCAGAAGAAGAAGTAGCGTTGATGGCTGGTCCCAATCAACTGCTGGTGCTCCTCCTCATGTTCACAGTAAGCACCATAGGTGTAATTCTACGGCCATCAAATTTAATACCCCAAAGTATTGTTAAGGCAATATAACCCTGAATTTATTTGTTTTTTCTGCATTCACCAGGCTTTCATATTATTATTACCTTTATTACGGCTTTATTTTCTTTTTATGTTCTTTTAGTTCTCTGATACTTTCCCTGGCGTATTTCGTTTTATATTAATATACAAATCATTTATATAACTAGCTTTAACCTGTTCCGAAGTATAAGCTATCTATGAACCTGTTTCTAAAGTTCCAGTCTGTATCTTTGAGACCCTCTTCATTATGCTGGCATTCTCCATTGGACAATTTACCTATGATTACCTGGTTCAAATTGGGGAACACGTTCGTTATACGTTTCAATCCAATTTCTGTTGATAAATAAGTGATAATAGTGATGTTTTCTTGATGAAAATTATGATCTATTAACACTTGAATAGCCATAATCAATTGAGCCCCACTTATGATCTGACTATCGAAAAGGAAAATTTGTTGGTTCATGGACCTATCATATGATGGTAATGAATCACAATGTAATTGCGGTTCTCCTGTACTGGTATCACTTTGAATCAATAGCTTACCAATGGGGACATCATTCAATGTCTTCTTGATGGCATTCATAAAACAATCTCCACTACGGATAATACTCACAGCAATCAACTCCTGTTCGAAACCAACACCTTTGGCATGGTACCCTTGAGGAGTAATAACTTGTTTCTCTGAATAGTTCCGAGGTCCAAGCTTATTTAAACCCATTTCTAATAATAATATTCCCATCTTATCAAAATGGAATATAAAATCACTCCGTTCAGTTTCCAGACTAAGCAATTGAGAATGCAAACCTTTGAGATAGTTTGTGTTTGGTAAAGTTGTTACATGACTGGTATCCAATCCATATTGCTTCCCTAATTGGTGTAACCGCTGTAAATGAATTGCACTTTTCAATGCTAATTTCTTTTGAACGTGTTGAATCATCAAATTGATACCTATTTCATTCAGTGAGCCTCTTGGGATAACCAAATCAGCATTCATCATAGTAGGCTTAACATATCTAACCAGATTAGGTTTGACAAACAGTTCCCATTGCTTTAGACAACCAGATAAATCCCGTCCACGATATAAAATGTCTCTTGTCAATCTACGAGCTAAACAAACATCCAAATCTGTATCCACAAACACTTTTAGATCCATCATATTCAAAAGCCTTTCATCATACAATGCATAGATCCCTTCAATAATAATCACATTGGCTCCATAGATGGTTTCGACTTTGTCAGTACGATTATGTGCAGCAAACGAATATATGGGGATATCGACTTTTTCACCTCGTTTCAAGGCATTCAAGTGTTCCACCAAGATATCTAAATCCAATGATTGGGGAGTATCAAAGTCATATTCATTATTGAAAGCCTTCGCTGATTCTTCCTTTGTAAGTGGCTTATAATAGTTATCAAATGATAAAAGAACTGTCCATGGTTGGTTCAATTCATGAATGATCTTTTGCGAGACAGACGTCTTCCCACTACCACTGTATCCTGCTACACCAATGATGTACGGCTCACTCCATGGAGGGATATATTTTTCCAGCGTGGAGGTGGTTATTGTTTCTCTGGAAGATGTATTAATCTTATTTGGGACCTTGTTAACCTCGAAGCTTGATCCATTGGGTGAGTTGAACGACACGTCCTCTTCAGGCCCAATACGACTACTGCGTCTTTTCAGCGACATATCCCAAGGTATACTACAGCAAAGGGCTGCGACCGTATAGGTATGGTATCATTTTGGTGATGATCATCTCGAATCGCACTTTTCTTCACCAAGTTGAGCCAGAACACTAAATCTCACTTGTACATCATCATCGGTCCAAGAAATGGAGTTAACCGGAACGGGCAAGAGAAGAAGACGATCATATTCTGATGACGAGGAGGATGAAGTCATTCTGACAGTTGTTGAAAGCAAGAAGAATGAGACATTGGAAGAGGTGGTGCCACCAATTGTTGCTGACAATAGTCATGAAATTCACAGTAAAGAAGCTCCCAAGAGTAAACAACCAGTAAACGATACGCTTTCATTGAATGAAGCACGATTTAAAAGCCGCGAGTCTTACCTTCAAAAACGACAGCAGGAGAAGCTTCAACAACTTCGACAAGAAATAAATGAATTGGAGAGCCAGAAACCAGCACTCACTCGACACCAACTTCAGGAACTTCAAAGGAAACAACGTATTTTTGAGGCTATAGAGTCCAAAAGAGATAAAACTTCTGAGAAGAATGAGTATTATATACCCCAGGATTATGTCTCGGAACATGGGGCTATAGACAAGAAACGGAAACGTGAATTATTGAAGCCTACTTATGCATCAGCTCCTCCTAGTGAGAATCGCCAAAGATACGACAATAAATGGGAACAGGATCAATTGGTTAAGGGGAAAGACCAACTGAATTTTGTTCCTTCAATGGATGAGATGGCCGTGGTAAATAAAGACAACTACGAGTATGTGTTTGATGAACTGCAATTCATTGATTTTGACACAGATGAAACGTTGGAGGGTGATGATAATATCAATGACGATAGTGTGCAATTGAAGTTAAATTCCATCAAAGAAACCAAAGAGTCTTTACCTGTATTCAAATATCGTACTGAATTTCTTAAAGCTGTTGAGGATAATCAAGTGGTAATAATAGTGGGTGAAACAGGTTCAGGTAAAACGACCCAATTGCCTCAATATCTTTATGAAGCAGGCTATTCCAAAGATAAAATCACCGGAAAGCCCAAAATTATTGCATGTACTCAACCGAGAAGGGTGGCAGCTATGTCTGTTGCCAAAAGAGTTGCCCAGGAAATGGATGTACCATTGGGGAAGAAAGTAGGTTATACTATAAGATTCGAGGATAATACAAACGAACAAACAATTATAAAATATATGACAGATGGTATGCTTCTTCGTGAGTTTCTAACGAATCCTGAGCTTGATAAATATAGTTGTATCATGATTGATGAGGCACATGAAAGAACATTATCAACAGAAATTATTTTAAGTTTATTAAAAGATATTATTCTACATCGAAAGGATTTGAAATTGCTTATTGCTTCTGCTACTATCAATGCTGATAAGTTTTCTACTTTCTTCAATGGTGCTCCCATATTTTCAATTCCTGGAAGACGATTCCCTGTTGATATTCATTATACAAAAAACCCAGAAGCAAATTATGTACAAGCAGCCATAACCACTATATTCCAAATCCATACAACCCAAGAACTTCCTGGAGATATACTTGTATTTTTAACTGGTCAAGATGAGATTGAACTTATGGAACTGAGTCTACAAGAGGCGATCTCCGATTTAAAACTACAGAACCAATTATTGGTTAATTCTATCTATGCTAATTTACCAGCAGAACTTCAAGCAAGAATATTTGAACCAACTCCTCCCAATTGTCGAAAGATTATTTTGGCTACTAACATTGCAGAGACTTCTATTACCATTGATGGGATCAAATTTGTAATTGATCCTGGTTATGTCAAGCAGAATGTGTATAATCCGGTTACAGGAATGGAGAGTTTGGTTGTAGTTCCTTGTTCTAGAGCTTCTGCTAACCAAAGAGCTGGTAGAGCGGGGAGATTAGGTCCAGGTAAGTGTTTTAGAATGTACACCAAATGGTCGTTCTATAATGAATTGGACTTGAATCCTGTACCAGAAATTTTACGGGTTAACTTAACTGGTGTTGTTCTCTTATTGCTTTCTTTAGGGGTCAATGATCTTCTTCATTTTGATTTCATGGACCCTCCATCCACAGATTCCATTATCAAGTCATTGGAGTTATTGTACAGTCTAGGAGCATTGAATTCTAAGGGACAATTGACTAAAACTGGAAGGATTATGGTTCTGTTCCCCCTAGATGCCATGTTTTCCAAATCGCTAATCACTAGTCTGAAATTGGGCGTGTTGCATGATACCTTGTCGATTCTCTCAATGTTAAGTGAAAGTGGTAACCTATTCTACCGTCCAAAAGATAAGCGGGAACAAGCTGACAAAACTCGGGGAGCCTTCTCTGAGGAAAGTGGGGATCACCTTACTCTATTGAATATCTACGACACATGGGTTAATAACGGTTATTCTGTTCAATGGTGTGAAGATAACTTTGTGCAATACAAGACACTCAAACGAGTTCGAGATATTCGCAACCAATTGTCTTCCTTATGCGATAAAGTGGGATTCAAGGGGTCATGCCAAAAGTGGGAAGGGAAAGCTGATAAGAATGAGGTAATTCTTAGAGCATTGGTTTCGGGATTCTTTTCCAACGTGGTACGTTTATCCAAAATGGGGGATTGCTATAGAAAGTTAAAACGTAATCAGCCATTATTCTTACACCCATCTTCATCCATGCATAATGTGAAGCCTCCACCGAAGTTGTTAATGTATCATGAATTGGTATTGACCAGTAAGGAGTTTATGAGAAACGTCACCAGGGTAAAACCTGAATGGGTGAAGGAATTTGGACTGCATTATTTTAGTAGCAAGGACTTGGAGTTTATGGAGCCTATGAGGAAGTAATATTAATAGAATCTACAAGGAATTAACAGAGTTAGAAATCATCTATGTTTTAATGACTCTGCATACAAAAGTCGTAATCAATCCATGAGGCAATATAGTTTCTATTGAAGAAGCAACAAAATATCATGAAACTGTATTATACATAAGAACAATGGTAATTCCTAATTTGTTATTAACCTTTATTTTCTTATCTGTTAAACCTGTAATATAAAGTTTCTAGGGGTTAATATCAGATTAAACTTTTCAACTTTATCTCTATAATTATTACGTCAACTTCAACGTCATAGATGTAACATGTCTCAGTCAGAAAAGGTAATTAAGCCTAATTGGGACCTTGCATATGTCTCTAATGTAATCTTATTGGCCAACATTGCATTTAGCACATTTTGCATAGAAGTTTCCTCGTCAAATGTAGGTACAGAAGCATCTTTAATGTATAGGATCATCTGGTAATTACCAATACTAGTACTGTAATTGAGATATCAGCAATTAAGTATTTTAAATTGACTTGGAAGTATCAGTGCAATAGAATGGTCGTTTTGGGAAATTCCCTTAAATCGATTTGAAACATCGGCATTCCAAGGAACTTATATTCTATGTCTTGATGTTAATTTAGCAGCCAATCAATATTGGAAACTCCTACTTTCATTGGCATTAACTTCCCATATCCCCTACCTTCAATAGTGAAGAGTTGCGATATAAAAGGCACTAAATATCTTCACTCTTCACAATCATCTCTACTTCTTTCTCAACATCAATTAACAAACAACAAACAAATAAAAATGGCTGCTCAAACTATTGCTAACAACAAGTCCGCTAACTCTTCTGCCAAGAAGAACGGTGAAAACAAGGACAACTGCTTCTACCATTACTACGGTTGTGGATGTTGTGTTATCGCTTAAACATTCTTTCACTGAGGTTTTCTTTGCGTGAGACAACGCTTAGTCTAAGTCTGTTGTATCTTGTGAATAGTCCTAGTGACTCAGATACATATTTTTCTACTTCTATCGCTATATTTTCTTACTTTTGTTTTCTATAGGATCCAATAAAACCTTTTTTGCGCAAACTATCATTGTAGAGATCAATACTAGTTGATTCAAGTGGTCAACTACGATTCTCGCTATGTAAATTAATTGGCTGGGTAGCAGTATGTACCAGGGGTATCTACAGAGCAATGATGAGATTGTATCTAACACGAAATATAATTGGTGGTAGCAACTGCTTGATGGTAACAGCAGCATAATGGTAACAGCAGCATAATGGTAACAGCAGCATAATGGTGTCACCTGTCTGATGGTCTTAGAACTAGTTCTATTTTGTTAACAGTTTCAACAGCAGTAGAAAACAGCATATGATGAATACAGCGAAATAGGCTAATCCATGAAGTCTTTTTCGCTCATAGTAATTACACTACTTAAAAGTTCCTTCGTATATTCTGGGGAAGCATCATGGTCCTGCAGCTTAGCGATAACCAGCTTAACAGACTATTGACTACTAAAAGAACTTCTTACTCGTATTCCTGTACTCGAACAGCATTCAGTTGCCAAAGACGCATGTGCTTTAAACTACCATCCCAACTGTTGCTAACAATTGTCGTACCACTGGTTGATTGGCCAAAAGGTACACTGGTTTCAATAGAATCGCCCAAAGCGGAAGTTTCGCAGCCATTCTGAAACATGGAACGATTAACTATCGATCGGAGCCCCGTAAGTCATCGAGAAACTACTTCAATGGCAACTATTGGCGATATCAGTTGTTCTCTTGTGGCATGTGTAATTGGTGTTAAAGCATGGGTTGCTTGTGCTTTGTCAAGAATCAAAAAGAAAATGTTTATTAGTACATGAAGTATGGTAAAGTACATGGCAAAGAGATAAAGCAAAAATAGAATCGTAATTCTATCTTAATTCAGTTCAATCTACTTCTCGTCAATATCCTTATTAGTCCGCTTTGGGAATCTCACGGTCCGCTGCCCTACTACTCGCGCCCCAAGTAATATTGGTGGCATATTAAGGCGTTGACCATGTATTATACGTCTTCCATATAGTAACATTATCGTGAAATAAAAGTTTAATTGTAGTAGTAATTGTAATTACCATGTGGTAAAAAGTTTGATACAGAAATGTAGTTTTGCTTACTGTTTTGCTAGCCTTTGCCGAAGCTTCTTTCGCTTTCGATAAGCAACTCTTTTCACAAAAAACGCTTTAATTGACACTACTCTTATTGAATATCATTGTTAAGAACCTTTTGTTCTTAATTATTGATGTTCATTGAAACTCTATTAGGATTGCTTAATTTAACTCTTTTTAGACAACTCTTTTTAGACAAAACTATTACTGCAGGTGGTATCCACTTAGTACACCCGCCCCGATATCCTTTTCGGGAACCTTAGTAACTGTTGCCAAAGTTTTCATTAAGCTTACCGACTAATTCTCCGCTTAAGCGAATGTAAACAGAATAACAGAAGTAGTAAAACTTCATGACAAATAAAGAAGCCTCTATCAAATCAGAAAACTATATAAAGCGACTATTTCGTTGTATTAAAAACATATTCAAAGTTTTTTTCTTAACATCAAACAAATAACAAACAAACAATCAAACAAACTCAATTGAAAATGGCTGCTCAAACTATTGCTAAGAACGACTCCACCAAGAAGAACGGTGAAAAGAAGGACAACTGCTTCATCCCAATCAGATGTGGTTGCGGCTGTTGCGTCATTGCTTAAGTAGACATTTCCTTGTCACTCCTTCCCATCTACGATTTTTAAGGTCGTATATGTGAAAGTGTAGACTATTTAGTTGAAATAAATGCTTAGGCTTATTACTTTTTGCACATTTATGTGCCTTTGTAGAATGATGTAAGTGGTAACCTCAACCCTAATTACGGTCTCAGGTGGCTAATTGTAGGGTAAAGTGGTACTGAACACTGTTGCTCCATGCCCAAAGGGGAGTTATAATGAGTGTAATTATCAGATATCCAATTTTAGAGACGCAGAGTATTGTATACTTCTAAGGTTGCATTGCCAAGTACTTCTCCAATTTGCAGCTTCAAATTAACTATGTAACCAATTGTTTCAATTGCAACAACGGGGGGGAAGGGGGGGTACACTCCATGAGGATACATGATAATTAGTAGAAACTGGCGTACTAGAAGCAATTTATAATAGTAACGAGAAGAATATAAAAGGACCACTATTTTCAATCATTCTGAAGCTTTAAATTCATTTTTCTTCACTTACAACCAATAATTTAAATTTACAATCGAAACTAACAATGGCTGCTCAAACTATCTCTAACAACTCTTCTGCTTCTTCTAAGAAGTCTGAAAACAAGGACTCTTGGGGTTGCCACTACTACCACCACCACTATGGTTGTGGCTGCTGCGTTATCGTTTGAAGTAATTATTTAGTTGCTTAGTTTTCTTCCTTGATGGGAGTTTTTATATAGCGCTAATCTATGAAGTTATGAATAAATTTTCTGGTGTAGAACTCTTGAGTACTTTAGGTTGATTAACGCATTGATGATTCAAAGTATGTTTGTTGCAAATGATTTCTCCTAATTGGACACCGACTTTAATTGCTGCAAAATGCTATATGTAGGTTGTATGACTTTGGTTTTTCTATATATTGTGTATTTTTAACATTAAATTCTTGAGTATTTCATGAGGTTAAGCATATAATTCCTTGTCATACTTTCTTCAATCATCAATTATGGTTTCAAGTAGTTAATATTCTTCAACCACTTCCATCTGGTATTCAACTAGAACCAGATCTTTTTTTTTGGTTTTTTTTGCTGAAATATTCTACCCCGACCAACAATAAAAAAATATCGAGGTTGCTAAATAGGACAGACTCCACAGGAATATGAACTAACATTGAGTTGAGCTTCTTTGATCCCAGTAAACCACAATGGGTTTACCAGTAAGGCGAACCAGTGCATTCTGTATATATATGTGTCAAGATCACAGACAGTGGAATATTTATTCAAAAGTAACTGGTGCTCCCAAATAAGGCGGTACAATTTATTTTTCCTACTACTTGGTCGTATATACAAGCGGTTGTATAGTGTAGTGGTTATCACTGTCGGTTTTGATCCGACCAACCCCGGTTCGAATCCGGGTACGACCTTTCTTTTTTTACTCAGATGCAAATGATCTCCAGGCTTAGTGACATTCTAGTTCTCGCCTAAACTAACCATCTAATGCATTTCCTGTATCAAGGTGAACGCGATGCGACGCGCTTTGAACCATAAGAATATAAGGATTAGATACCCCATTACACCAAAAGTTATGAACAGCTGGTAAACACATCAAGGATAATGAACAATTGATGGAGAAACTGAATCCCTTATTACCGTTTGCCTATTCCGGCAGCTCCACTACTAACGAATTGGCTTTAGATACAACACCAAGGAACCGGTCCGAAATAGATGAGAATGCTGCTAGTTCATATCATACAAGAGTAACGACACCCACTATTAATATACGTAGACCCAAAGGTCCTAGGCTCAAGCATGTTCCCACATTGAAGCGGAAAATGGGCGATAGTTTCTCTGAGAATGATAATATCAAGAGGAGAGTAGTGAATGATGATGAGAATACTTCATCTGAAGGAGAAACATCATTATTAGCTTCCTTTTATGACAGTAACAGAAATAATACTACTAATATTAATAATAGATTGCAAAAAGAAGCGTTGAAGAAAGAAACTCCTCCTAGCAGTCCTCCTCCCGCTGCTATATCATTGGTATCTGAATATGATTTCTTTACTAACCCTACTCAAAGTTTCCATATTCCTGATTCTCCAAGAGTTATTGATCCTTCAAGTGAAGCCAATACTGAAATAGAAGAAGAGTTTGAGCCCGAGAAAGTAGTTGCAACCCGTCCCAAATTGTATGGTCGTCATAAAGAAGATGTACCCAGTTCTGAAGTTGATTTTGGTATTGATAAATTTAATAGATTCAAATATCCTTCTATCCATGAACAGTTTTCAACGGATGGTGATATTGATAGAACCAACTATGAAAACGAAAGAGAAGCTAATTTTGAAAGAGCTAAAAGAAAACTTTTATATGCATTTGAAAACGTGGAAACTACCATTGATTTGGAAGATATGGGTCTTTATGATGTACCAGATGAAATTAAAGATTTTGATAAGTTGGTGATCTTTGAAAGTGGATCCGTATCTTATCAACTTTATCTTGCTAATAACCATATTCGACATCTTCCTCCTTCAATATTCAAGTTTACAAAATTGAATGTATTAAGCATTCGTCATAATAAACTCCGGTACATTCCTTCTTTAATCCACAAATTAAAGAACTTGACAGATCTTTCAATTGGTGCTAATGATTTGAAATACCTTTGTCCTCAAATATTGGATTTAAAAAACTTGACTACTCTTGGTGCTGGTCCTAATCCTTTTATTAAGGTTACTCCGGATGCCAAATATGTGACAACTTCAAAGAAACATCCCATTGATTCAACCAGAAGACTCAATTACATTTCTCCAATAATTTATACTGTTGAAGACCCTGGAAATCCAGCTTATAAGCTTCCAAGCTTCAAAGCCTTAGCATTGAATGAAATAGGAAAGTATGATGTTACGTATGGTGAAACCAAAAGTTGGAAGTCAAACACACCCAAGAAGCTTCATCCAATTATAACCAGGGCAATCACTAATGGTCAATATGAAGAACATTGTAGTACATGTTCTATAATAATAGTTGAACCTATTGCAGAAGCATATGAATGGTGGGATATATTACTGAATAAATTAATTCCTATTAAGAGATCATTTTGCAGTTCCAGTTGTGCAATTAGATGGGAAAATCATATGAGACATGAATATTTTAATCAAGAGGATGGTTATGATGATTTTGTTGGTAATAATTTGACATAATTACTAGGGAATGATCCCTTTTCACCATTTAATTCTCCTTCCCACCATGAACCACTTTGATTTAATATTTTTATCATATCATTCGTTTTAAACTTCAAATCTCCTGCAAGCACTCCGTTGAAATTATAAATTGCTTGACAATAATTATTATTATCAGGTGGTTGAATTTCTTTATAAGAAGGAACACTTGAAGTCAAATCTGCAAGATAATTTTCGGTGAAATTGATAATCCCAAGATTATTAAGCGATTGTTGAACAGTTTGAGTATCCCGTTCATAACATGTGATAATCTGATTAAAATCCAAATCATCCATGGTGATTTGAAATATATCAGACAATGAATTCATATTGTTATGAATTTGATAAGTAACTGTCAAATGCACATAATAAAAGATTTCAAGTAATGGTTTAAAAATCATATCAACCAATTTAAAAAAATGAGGAAGTTCTGATTTCAATGAGTGGTTTCGCTCTTGGTATACAAGTCTCAATTCTTCAGTTTTCCTTTCCAATCGAAACATTTTACTTGAATCCTTAACTGATAAGGGCGCGGTTTTCAGTCGAATCACAAGGTCTTCATATTCATTGAACACAATATCATAATCATAAAGTGAAGCTTCTCTAAGTTTACACCGAGTTTTGATATTGTTAACGATTTTTTGTAATTGAAGGGTTTTTTTAACCATTAGTTCCACCAATTGATCAAGTTCGATTTCAACAGCAGGCACAATATCTTTAACTCCGTCAATGAATAATTTTGAATTTTCCCAGTTCAAATATTCCCGTTCAAATTGAATCCGCTTACTATTAGAATCACTCCCAAATAGTTGATCTGTGGGGACATTATTCTTCAATCTTTCCTTAACTTCAACCGGTAAGCCATTTAAAGGATCATATAAATCCCGAAACGCCAATCCTATCAGTTCCAATCCCTTTAAAGCAGTTTTGGTTTCTTGAGTTGATACTTTACAATATTTCATTAGCGCTTCTAACCGCTTATCTAATCTTGTCAAGTCTTCAAAATATAAATTAAATTCCTCATCAAAAGTGTTAGTTCCAAGTTTAACTTTCCGTTTGACCATTTGAGGTACTCGCTTAAGTGCTTCCCAATCCATAATATGTGGTGGTGATTCCTATTGATACTTCAAAGAAAGTAAAGCATATGAGTTATTGTTTCTGTAAAGTTCGCATAGCACTCAATGAAATTTAGTATTTTTTATGGATGTCCATGGTTCGAACCTGGCCAGGCAGAGATCTTCTCAGGACCCGGTGATGAACCTCTACTGCTTGATGCTTCAAACATCTCTATATTAGTTGAAGAAGATTGCAAGATCTCTAATTGAGAAAGTAGTGGAGTGGCATCCTCAACTTGTATGTGACTTTTCTTGATCTCACCAGAAAGATGAATGGCTTTATCAGAAACAATTTCCTCTAAACTCTTCATTAATCTTGTACCAAACTTTTTATCTGTTGGAAGATTCAAATTGATCTTATATTGTACAGCCTTTATGGTTTTCAAATTATCAATTAATCTCTTATAATACTCTAGATGATCAAACTTTGACCTTTTATCATTGGAAATCAATGGAGGATTAATCAATAATAATGCAGCATAGTATAACATAATATGAATATGAACAGGAACATATTTCAAATTGCTGATGATATCAGTATCATTTAATACTAGATTTAAAACTGTTTGGGCTGCATTTACAGCTATATTGGCATTGATAATGGTTTCATCTTCGCAAATAAGTTCCCTATTGGAAACGAATTCTTCTTCTTCATCATCTTCATCATTTTCATCATTATCATCATCATCATTATTATGGACTTCATCATTGTGAGGTTCATGTTTCTGCTGCTTGTTTGGTTCTTCACTAACATATTGATCCCATTTGGGGAATGGACTTTTATCGTCATCTCGTATACGTAATTGTCTAACACCACTGGAATTAATATGCATCTTAGCAAAGTTATAATATATCAATGTTGATTTAGAAGACCAAACTGCCCCATAATTACCTGGTGATAACAAGACTGTCCAACTAACCATCCATTTATCAAGTTCAAGATTACTTTTGGACGGTATACCAAATGAAGATGGTGCTAGAAGCTCCCAAGCATCTCCACGGAATGCTTCATTCAATGCTTGGTTATACTCAACTTGTGAAACTAATCTCATATCGGTGAATCTCTCTTGTTTCTCCCTAGCAAGGATCATTTCATTGGATATAGTTTTAGGTTGAATTTCGTCAACCTCCTTTGCTGGTACCTCCTCAATGGCGTTATTAACACTATTATTATTATTGGTAATAGTATTGCTGATATTATTACTATCAGAAAGTAGCATTTCTCTGCTATGACTAAGTGAATAGTCATCAGCATTAATCAATGGCAGTCTGTTGAAAGTTAAACTTTGTTGACCATCAAGAACATATAACAAATACCATAGCTTAAGTCTGTCTTTATTACTTAACCCAGTGGTACTTTTCCTTTTAGGACTATCCAATCCGATTTCCTTTGCTAATTGTAATGCTAATCCAGTGAACATTTGAGAATCAGATAGCCAAAAACTACATAATACCAATGCAACAATAGTATTGAAACCTTCAACATCGTTCTTGAACTTCCCCTTATATAATACTCCTCCACATAACGAATGCAAATAAACCGTCAACTGCTTTGATTTGGAAGAAAGCTCTACATTAGGATGATGCATTGATGCGATAGTACAGATTGCACATATAAGAATGGGAGATGAATACCATATATCTTCCACTGAAAACCTTGATATCTCAAAGCCAAATAACTGTTGTGCAATGTTGGCATCAAAGAAAGTAAAGAGCTCTTCTGCTTGTTTCTTGGAAAGATACCCCTCTCTGAAGTCATCTGGAAAGTGCTCATCAGGTTCTTTTGATGATTTGATTCTTTTATCATTTGGCTTCTCTACTTCTTCTCCGTCTTCTATCTTCCTTTTAACTGGAATGTGATCTGTTTTATCGTTAGCTCCATTCGTAGGGGGACAAGGTCCATTTGAAATATACTGAAGTGGTTGAGTTGGGTATGTCATATATTGTTGTTGTTGTTGTTGTGATGGTGGTAGAGGACCAAAGGAAGTTGTTTGCGGATCACTGGGGGAATACGATCTCGAACCAGGATATGAAAAGGAAGACCCATACGGATAATGATGATGAGGATGCTGAAGGTAAGGATGCTGTGAATGCTGTGAATGCTGTGGATATTGTTGTTGTTGTTGCTGGAGCTGCTGCTGTTGTTGTATCTGAGCAAATCGCTGTTGATTATCATATAAAACAGATTGGTTAGACTTTAAGATATCAATCAAATCATTGAGCTTATTATCGAAGTTATTCAACTTGCCTTCCACCTGGTGCTTCCAATCTAACTCTGTTATCATAAGCTGAGGTCGAGGTGGAGGTGGTTGTGGTTTCAGAAGCATCATTGGATGATGATGATGAGATGAAGGTTGCACCGATTTTGTTGTTCTTGCTGGAGGAGGTGGTGGTGGTGGTTGTGTGGGATGTGCAGAAATTTGGGATACTTGCAGCAACTGAGGTATTCGAGCAAAGTTAGACTCATTTGAAGGTTCTAAGGCAAGTCCATTTGTACTAGTTGTGCTGCTTAATTGTGGAAGCTTTAATGATGGTAGCTTATGTACAAATTGACATCCATAAGCTTGTCCTGTTCTCAAACACCTCTCACAAGGTAAGTTATCGGTGTAGATACATTTGACTTTTGATTTCTTACAATTAGAACACGGCTTTGTACGCTTCTCTTTGGCCATAACGCCTTAATAGCAATATTTATTCCAAGTATCTAAGCAGAAGGCTGCCTTCTCTATTACTTTTAGAGTTAGTTAGTTACTTTTCGCGCTACCATGTTATTTTTTTCGTTTCTTCTAATCACGTGATAGAAAAGGATTAAATCTTATGCCTCATATATATAACCCCACAATTTTTGTTGATTAGTTATTCATTTGCTTTACATTTACTATATAATCAAAGATGTCTATGACTACAAAGATCGGAGCCTTTTTTGGCCCAAGCAGACAATATGCTGTTGCCGGTGCTTCCAATAGTCCCCATAAGTTCGGGTTTAAAATCTTTGATTGGTACCTTTCTCGGGATTTGAATGCTATCCCTGTGAATCCTCGGGAAAAGGAGATCATTGGCCAACCAGTAGTTCATAATATCGAGACGATTTTAAATACGTTAAAGGATAAGAAAGACCTTGATTCTTACCACTTGAGTACCAAGGATGGACTTTCTATTTCATTTTTGACTCCTCCTGAAATAACTTTAGCCACATTGGGAGAAATAGCCTCGGTTGAAGGATATAAAGATTTAATCAAAGGATTATGGTTTCAACCAGGCAGTTATAGTGAAGGTGTTATCCAAAAGGCATCTGACTTGGGTTTACTCAATAAGACAGTATATCAAGATGAATGTATCTTGATTCGTGGTGATGAAGGGTTGCTGCTGTCTGTTTCGCCCAATTTGTGAATCATATTTATATGTACTTTAATAAACCTTTGTTTTATCATTGACGATATTTTTGAAATAAGACCCCCAACTTTCATCAGTAGCCTTCTTAGTAATTTCAATATCATAGGGGAAAGGTGATGCATCCAATGATGTAATTGGAGGTATATGTTCCATATTACCATCAGCTTTATCTATTACCGCTAAAAGTGCTTGCTGGAAACTAATTTTACTTCTTTCCATAGATGATTCCATATTGGAAGTCAAACATTTAACTCGTATACACCATACTTCCCATGGGACTTGTTGTTCGTTGTTATCTTTTCCTCCGAACCATCCTGACTTCTTACGTTGATTAATTTTTTGTTTGAACACTATGGTGACTTTACCTACTTTCGAGGAATCTGTAATGAACTCTTGGGTTGCCAATTCCTCCACTCGCTTATTAATAAGTGAATGTAATTCAGGTAGATCTTTACATGTTGGACAAGTTATGCCTAAACACTCACCATTCGAGGGGGCAATAGGCCCTAGTAATCGATGAAAAAATATAGCCCATATAACCCCTTGAAATGATGTTAGTATGCCTATCATTATCATTCATATGACATGACACAATACATACCTTTAACAGTTTCCTTTAGAACAGGACGTTCAGCTTCAAGATCTATTGCAAACTCCATTCAACTAGTTTTCGGTACAACAGTAAGTATATAAAAATGCCAAAGGAAACTAGTTAAAACACTGTTATTATTATTATTATTATTATTATTGCAATCATTTTGTTGGCGAACGATCCACTTTGATCACCCCTTTGATCTGATTACATTGGGAACCAACTACATGCAGTACACGACGGTTAGTGAATCTAATCCACTATAAATATATACAAGTTACTACTACCACTACCACTACTAGCATGATCTATTTGTATACTTCATAAATATGCTCCCCCTTCTCCATTTGAGCTAATGCCTCTATGATTTTTGGAAAAACATTGTATGAAAGTTCCATCTTTTCTTCTTGTTTAAATGACCCTAAAACATACAGTGCCACATTACGATGAGCTGGTTTACCTATACCAATACCTATTTTCGTATACCCACTACCCATTGAGTTTGAAATAGACCGAAGTCCATTATGACCTCGAGCACTAGTTCCTTGTCGACGTATTTGAAACTTTCCTAGTGGTAACTGAAGTTCATCGTGTACAACAACTAATGCAGGCGAGGTAGATGATTCTTTAAGTCGACGGATTTTTTCCCACGTTTGAGAAATAGGACCACCTTGTAAATTCATTAATGAATTGGTTGACTTGAATAGCACCAAGTTTGGATGCATTTCATTAGAAAGACTAACTTCTCCATGCGGTAAGTTTCGATGTACCTTAAACGGTTCAAAATCAGTCCAATGATGCTGAACTAACTCGTTAAGAAACTGGTGTCCTACATTATGTCGAGTACTTCCATATCCATCTTCAGGATTACCTATGGATGCCAAAAGCACAAATGGTGGCTTGCCCGGAGTTAACACAGACATAGTATCTAATTTTGAAGGAGTCATATTTTTGGTAGAGGTTGACACATATCGTATCATCGATCGTATCATGGCTGTGGATCGTGCAAAACAATGAGATGAGGTAGCTTACACTCGATCGATATTCTCGGTCGAATTGTGTGGAGTAAAAGTATTCATCTCGATTGAAAAAGATTGATCTAAATAACAGGAAACGTGCAACGCCCGTATGGAAGAGCCGGTGCGAAATGTTTACCCTTCAGCTTCTTAGTTACCGCGATCCGACCTAAACTTTTACGCGTACCGTAGTGAAATCAATTTTCAATGGTCACTACAGCTATATAGACGTGACCTATATCAATATGTCTGAAAGACGAATCCATACGTTCCCTGAGGGGAACTCATTTGTCAGCTATAATCAAAATGTAGATCGTCTTACAATTGGGAACACCATTGGTCTCGTTAAGATGATCAATATTGAAGATCCAGACAAAGATCCCATCTCCATCGATATAATGGAAAATATCACCAGTTTATGTCAGCATGGCCATAGTGTGGCTGCTGCTACGATAAGTGGAGTTTTGGAACTCTTGGAAATAAGAACACCATCTAGCCGTCAAACAGTATTCCGTTCTCCGTTACCTTTACGTGCTGCGATATTCATCAATGATGGAACGCGTTTGGCATGTGGTGGTGACGACACCAAATTAATCATTATCGATTTAACAGCAGAAAATAAAGCCATCGAGATTAACATACCTGATCAGCTTGTGGACGTATCATATAATCACACTGGTGAACTTTTGGCAGTGAGTTTGTCCAATGGTGATGTATTGGTATACTCTGCCACTAATGATGAACCACGACTTGTGGAATTGCTTCCTAAAATTGGAGTACCAAAAATTCATACGTCAATGGATGAAGTGGATTATAATGGAGAGAATCAAGATGAATTGGTATGTACAAGAACTTCATGGACCACCAAAGGTGATTATTTGTTAGTGCCATCTATATCTAATTCCATCAAACTTTATGCTAGAGCCAATTGGCTTGAACCAGCAGGAGATTTTCCCCTGTCAAATAATAAAATTGTTGATTATCTGTTAAATGGTTCGGCTCTTATAGTGGCCTACACCAATGGAGAGATTGTGGTATACGATTTCAAAACGAAAAGAGAACTTAAACGTACTGCGGTGGATCTAGACGGTTACTATTTAATCGATATCCATGTATATCGTCGTAATGCGTTTTTAGGTACGTCAAAAGGTGAAATCATCGAATTAAGTAATTTTATTCCTACTAGCAATAATGCAATGAGCTACCTTTTTGACGAAGCAGAAGAATCTGAAAATGAAGATGAAGGAGAGGACGTGGAAGAAGATGAAGAAGGTGATGCTGCTGATATTCTTCGTGAGGAAGAAAACATCAAAAGCCGCAAGGTTATGCTTCATAATGAAGATTCAATGCTATTGGATGCTGATGATGAAGATGATGAACATGTACATCAATTGGGAGGTGCCAAAAGAACTCTTCTGGACCTTGAAGAGGAAAAAGGCGCTAGTGACATTGGATCAGATGATGCTCTTGATAATTTCCAAGATGCAGAAGAATTAGATGCATTATTTGGTGATAATACTTATAGTCATAAGAAGGCCCGTTTCACAAGTAATGGAAATGGATCTCATAAGCCATTTACAACAACCACAGCATCGACTTCATTTTCTACTTACAATGAAAAGGAAGTGGTTCCTTATTCACCAGGAGGAACTCCTTGGCATGGAGATCGAAGATATTTGTCTATGAACTCCATTGGATACGTTTGGATTACTAAATATGCTGATCTGACTTCTAAATCAGTGACAGTATCACTTTTCGATAGAGCAGTCCACAAAGACTATCATTTGACAGACACAGATGAATATGACCTTTGTTCCTTAAATAAGCTGGGTATTTTATTAGGAGTTTCTGGGTATTCTACTAAACATCAGGCGAATAACGGGAAGATATACTTTCGTTTTCACAGAGATAACTTTGATGCATGGGAGAAGCAAATCCCCTTACATTCGGGTGAATATGTTACCAATATCAGTCTTACACATCAACAACCAGATGAAGATGAGCGAAGACTTAACGAAGAAACCAAGATCATTGTGGGTACTAGTTTCGGATATGTTCGGATATACAATTTGTATGGTCTTTGTCTTCATATAATGAAGTTAGCACCAGTTGTTGCCACAATGTCTTCATCCAAGGGTATAGTGTTTATTATAAACCAGTTGGGTAATAATATATTTGGAGCATCGATTCTTAATACCGAAACCAATATAACTTTCCTTCAACAGAATTCAGTACTTCCCTTAAAGCAATCTCCAACAAATTCCACAGTTCCTTTAATTAAGGGGATGTTTTTCAATGAGAATGGTGACCCGTGTCTTGTAGCTGGGATTGACGACACTTTGTTAGTGATGACAGGATGGCGAGAGTCCAACAATGCAAGATGGGTACCACTTCTTAACTGTCACGAAGCCATAACAGAAGGTGGAAAAAATCCAAATAAGAAGAATTGGAAATGTTGGCCCCTTGGATTATATGAAGAGAACCTACTGTGTTTGATTCTTAAAAACAATTCACAGTACCCAGGGTTCCCCTTAAGTTTGCCCATTGAAATCAACATCCAGGTCCCCGTGAATGTCAAAGAGGACACAAGAAATGACAAGAAAGACGATGATGGTGATGAAGATGGAGAAGAGAAGGAAAATACTACTGCTGGCCAACTTGATTTAGAAGAAAGCTATATCCGTGCACTTACTATGGGGAAACTTGTCAATGATAGCTACATTGAAGAAGCTGAAGGTGAAGGAGAAGAGACAGAGAAGTTGATGGATGCCATTCAAAATTATGCTGTACAATTTGATGGGTCACTTCTCAAACTCTTTGCAGGTGCTGTTCAAAACGAACAATTGAAACGGGCATTTAGCATTGCCAGAATGATCAAATCAGAAAAGGCTCTAACCTCAGCACTTAAAATTTGCGAGCGTATGGATCAAGCAAAACTTGGGTTCCGTATAGGAGAGCTACGTAATGCTCTATTTGATGATGATGGCTTATAATAATAATATCAATACACGTATTTATAAATATACTAAGGAATCATGTATTATACATATGTACAGGTTTTCTTGGAGACCACATTCATATTTCCTTCCTTCTCCAAATTTAAAACACATATTTATATAGATATAGTCTGAGTTCAAAAATTTAAAATTGCTTTTGAACAAAGTGATAAATGATAGGAGCAACCCACAAAGCTCCAGCTATCATACCGGCAAACTTCAAGGTACCGTAAGCCATTTCCTCTTGGAGCTTAATCTTGTCTTCACTAGCGGATGGATCTGCGTACATTGTTAGATATTGAGAAGAACCTTTAAGCAAAGCAAGCATGCAATTCGACATTCACTCTAAAAATTTTTTGTAAACTAAAAAAATCGAGACAAGGTTACCCGGACATAAAGTACGGGGAATTAGTGAGCAGAGGTGACATTTGCTTCTATGTTCACAACATATTATTCACATAAGCAAATCCGTAATAGAATGTCGTCTATACGACCATTCCAAATGGATGACTTGTTCTCCGTGAACCCAATCAATATTGATCCCCTTACTGAGAACTTCAACCCCAGCTTTTATAGTCAATATTTAATTGAATGGCCCACCTTCTTTTTCAAATCAACAGAAGAAACTCATGGTCTGTTTGATCAACTGTACGAGATCAGTGGATACATGATGGGAAAGACAGAAGGTCGTCTTGATAAGAAAGAATGGCACACTCACATCACAGCAGTGACAGTGATGCCTACCTATAGGAGATTAGGACTTGCACAAGGACTCTGTGTTCAATTAGAGAAGATGAGTGTAGGAGGAGTATATGACACTTTATTCGTTGATTTATTTGTTAAGGTAACTAATTCGCTGGCTTATAAGATGTATAAAGGTTTAGGTTATTCTGTATATCGACGAGTGATTGGATATTATGGTAGAACCGTACCTGAAGATAGAAATAATCTTGATGATGAAATCGATGCATTTGATATGAGGAAAGCATTACCTCGAGATATTAAACGTGAAACTGTTAGAGATAATGGAGAAAAGGTATATGTTTTACCCAATGAGATAGAGTTTTGAAACCGAAAGCATAGGCACTGCCACAGATTAATCATATGTATATAATAATTAGGTATCATAATCAAGGCCATCTCAGCAACTTCCACTTCCACATTCCCAGAGTCCGGGTCAGGATCCTATTATTACAGAACTATTGTTGTAACTTTAGTATGATCTCTACCAGGAGTATTTAGTGACGTGCTATACCTTGTTTGATCTTAAATTATCCAAGACTTTAGGTTACCCTAGGTGTATTCATCTGATCCTATCTGAATTGTGATGCTATGCTTGATTTAATGCTTTTTCTGCGTATGATATGTACGTCCACTTGTATACGTATTCAGTTCTTGGTTTGTTTTGCTGACAATTGAACCACGAAGTTATATATATGTTGAGATACGCTTATTCTTTGTTCAAACTTATTTCATTTAATAACTAAACCCAGCTGATACTATAGTTATAAAGTATGATAGGATAGAAAATCAATGAAATTCTCAATGAGCAAGACATGCGTATAGAAGGCCCTCTGACTAAACACTATGAGTATGATATAATGGATTATATAAAGCCAAAGCTGACTACGCCAAAGGAGGTAGGTAATCTCATCTGCAGTACCTGGCTTTTTTGATAATTTGCTATGGCTTTCTGGCTTGGGCCCTACTATATTAAATCACAGCTGGTACCAGTCAGATGTCTTTTGCTTTCTTTTTGATGACTATGTTTGGTTTGGAATTTTGATTCGACAAGTTGAAATTATATTTATACACGAGGTAACTCAACTATTTGCGACCTTTCGTAAACCAATAATTCTATAAAGACGTATTTGAGTCAAATGCTAGGCATGGGATCAAGGGTGGATTGGTGGATTACACTAATCGTTACACATAACCCATATAATAATCCTGATAAGACAGTAACAGTGGTCCATCATTCATGCAAAGTATCCTGTGAACGTTTTCATACCAGTATCCCCTTTCAAATAACCAGCGGAGGATAGCACAAGCTATACCACAACCTAAGAACAACGGAGGAAGCAAAATTTGCAAAAATGGGCTTAATGCACTATAGAAATTGGAGAGACTCAGCAAACAAAAGAAAATTGAGTCTAATGCACTTAAAATTGCAATCAGCTTATACAGAACTTGGTATACCGTGGCCAGAAGGAATGTTAATTCCTTCCTTACCATTCCTTCTCCTATGCTTTTTAGATAGCACCGTTGAAACAAATCTTATCTGAGAGTTCCATACTTATTTGAAACTCCATTTAGAGTTTTCTAGAACGATGTCATTTTCAGATTCACCTTGGACTCTATCTGTTGTAGTCTAAGTTCCTGACTTCGGAGCAATTCCTGATTCATTGCTTTCTTAGGAACTTTCTGGATTTAACAAGTTCTTATCAGCTTTTGGATTCAAAGGACTATTGGTCCTTTTATTTCGTTGTAACGACATGGTCTCATGATTATCATTTGGCAAGTTTAGACTTGTTTGCGAGGTGCTGAGGCTAGGTTATACAAAATTCATCTCTTCGCCAGGTTCAGATTCAGATTCACCTGAGTAATTGAAGTGTAGGTAATATCTTGTATAGAATAGTATCTGTTAATGGTATTACCAACAATCGTTTAAGGCTAAAGAAGCGGCGATAAGAGTCTAATTAAGTGAATGATTAGGCTGCAAAATTTATATGGACCGCCATACTCGCACAAAGTGTCCGAAAAACTTTAAGGGAATAAACAAATAAATCAATTGCAAAGTCTTCTATTAATGTTCTATTAACTGAATCTGTTCTTTTTAGATCTATAAAATCCATTATCATCCTTTTCATGTTTCCTCTTTTCTCTTCCTCTTTGATGTTTCTTTAGCTTTCTCAGTGCAGCAGCTTCTGGATTTGATATTGCCATTTGTGCTCTCTTTGTCTTTCTATCAACTCTTCGTTGTTGGATTTGATGTTTAACTTTAGAATATATTAGAGTATATTCTGTTGTGCCTAATTTCGCTTCACACATTTGCATACATTCCAAAGTTAAATTGACCAATTCTGTTTCTTGTTCACTGTTATTGGCATTCAATTCAGTAAAGTTGTACAATGCAAGAAGAATCTGCTCCACAACAAATGCAAGTCTTTGTTGAGATACAATTTGGGTTAACATAGCTGCCAATTGAATAGACGATTTCTTGGATTGAAATGAATTTTTATAATTATGTTCCAGTCTTAATATCCCTGCAATCTTCTTGACAATTAACTCAATAGCAAAGGTGTAGGTTAACGATTCCTTATCATCATCATCATCATCTTCTTCATTATCAACTGGGTTTGTCTTCTGATACTTCACATTGTTGGCTTCCCAATGCATGGATATCAATACCAAATTCTTAACCACTTGAGATCCCATGGACTCAGAAATCAGAGGTGCTCCCAATTGACGAAGCAGTCTATAAGCAAGAGTTTGAATTTGATAATCACTAATTGGGAACTTGCAATCAGACATATTAGTCAAGACAAAATTAACTAATTTACTGGCCACAAGACGAACCCAAGCATGAGGAAATAATAAGGTATCAAATATCAAATACCATAATGAACCAAATTTAGTTGATAAGATCTCAGATGATTCCAAACTATTGGCTATCGTTGTAAAAACGTTCAACGTCACATAAACATATTCCCAATTGGCATCACCATTCGAACTGGTGGAACTTTGCAACACAAGTTTGATATTACTCAAAGCAATCGTATCAAGTTGTTCATTGGATCCAAAACCAAATACAGAGATATAAATTCTGTACACCAAGAACCCACATCTTCTTAATAAAAGGTTATCTTGAACAAGCCAGGCCTTGATATAATCTTCAAATTTACTCATGTTTTTAACTTGGAGTTTCTTGAACATACCAGAGATTAAACTCGTAGCCATTTCACGACATTTAGGAGAATCATCATTAATAAGAACATTGGCTAATGCTACAAAGAATGATGAACTTAATTTTTTCAATAATTGTTCTCCACATTTGTTGATAATCAAATGAAGCAATTCCATGACCGATTGTCTTCCTTCTTGAGTTGGATAGTTCAAGTTATTCACCAAAAACTTAAATTGGTTCTCCAATTTCCCTCTACCTTGATCATATTCCATCAAGAATAAGAAATAGATGTTCCGAGCCATATCTCTAATTTCCTTTGCATGATTAACAATCATATTCTTGGATACTTTTTCCATAGTATCATAGACTTCAGGTATCATTATATGTTGAGATACAACAGCCTTTAAGAAATTGAATGCCAAACCTTGACGGTTGGGTTCTTCCAAATCAGGTTGTAATCTGAGCAATAAATAACTTATGGTGGTATGTTTGATTGGAATATTCGGTTTATGTCTAATAATAGTTGCCAACAATTTCAAACTGGCTTGACATAGTTCCGAATTGGTGGAAGGGCTATCCTTCACAAAGGTCAATGTACTTCTAGTACAAGTAGTGAAGATGTTTTCCGTCTCTTCAGGGAATGAAAGTCTAATAATTTGATTCAAAACTCGAAGACAAGAAATATTGATCCCTTCATTGGTCGATTTAAGTCCTTGTTCCAACAAGGGAACAAATCCTTGCAACAATTCAGGTTTTAATAATAAATCAGGGTTTCTAGTGATAGCAGCCTTCAAGATCTCAAAGGAAAACTTTTGTAATGTTGCAATATATTGGGAGTATTCCACTTGGGGTTTTAAAACCTTGGAGTTCAATTTCACTAAGAAATGATCTTCAACTTCTGAAACAGGTTTAGGTTTAGTAGAAGTCTTTACCTCCAAGATCGATGCTGATTGGTTGTGCACTTCATAACTTAATTGAAGGATTCTGGAAGTCGAAGAAGCTTCTTGATTATGATTAAGTCCAAGAGCATAACGTTTCAATAATTCATCCAATTTATTTTCCACCTTGTTCGAAAGAGTTTCATTAAGCAACAATTTAATGGGTTCAATCAAACTACCAAATTGACTCAAAGATACAAACGATGACAAGATTTCTCCACTGTCATAACTCTTTTTATATTTGACTTCCTTCATTTTACTATGATACCCTTCAGCTTCTTTTTCTTGACCAGCTGAACCAAAGATATCTTCCATTATGATTTCAACGACTTCAACGACAGATTCATCCAAATCTCCATGGGTAAACCCAGTGGATATCGATACCAAAAGGTAATGAACAGTATAGCTTAGAACATGGATTTGGGAACCTCTTGATAAGGCTGTTTTCAACTCCTTAATAATGAACTTAAAGTATTGGGGTCCAAGGATATTAGCAATTCTCCCAAGAGTTTTCCGTATAGCTTCTCTTAATTCTTCAGAACGAGAACGCATCACTTGACAAGTGTTGGTCAATATACCAGGTAATTCCTTTTCAATTTGATCAGGTGATATTGTTAATATCAACATGGTCAAGGCTTCACATATTGGAGCTCTGGCGATGATGGTTTCATCGTCTCTTTTATTTAAAATGGCCAATAACGTGGGAGTCAATTCACCAAGAACATATTTATCAATATCCAATTGATCCTTTGGTATATTCTTAATGATATCGTCATTATCATCATTATCATGATGATGTGAGTCTTTGAAACTTGAAGACATAGCCACAACTAAGGAAACATGATCTTTCAATACTTCAGGTTTGGCAGTCTTGATATTTCCAATATATCTTTTGAACAAGGCCCTATATTGGTTCCAATTAACACCCTTTATCAATTGAGTCAAAGTGTTGAGTGCTTCGTTAGCAATGTTTCTCATCTTATCATCCGTACAAATACAATAGTGTTCAACCAATGGTAAGATATAATGAGCAACAGTGTTTTCCAGCAATTGACTCTTAAACTCAACGACTCTTTTGAGTGCTCTTTGACGACGATGCAATTGAATATGGTTAATATTGTTAAAGAAGTTGGCTTCTTCATCATTACCAAATAACAACACCTTCATATCGTTGAAATCATCAAAGTATTTTGCCAGCCCAACTATATGGGAAAGGAAACTAATATATTCTGTTTGAACGGTTTCATTCTTGTTTCTTAATCCTATTCTCAAATAAGGCAAGATGTTATCCTTTAAAACATGAATATATGGTTTGGCATCTTCCATCGAAGGTCTATTGGAGAAACAATCAATGAAACGGTTCAACATATAAGTGGAACTTGTTCTCAACGCCAACTCATCATCGAAATTAATAAAGTATAAGGAATTATAAATCAATGGAACCCATTGGATTGGACTCAACACCAAATATAATTCTTCATTGATCTTCTTATAAGCTTCGAGTCTTGTTTGGAAATCAGGTTCACTGATTCTCTTCTTGGAGAAGGAATTAAGCTCTTCAATCAAATTGCCTACTTGGTTATACTCTTGAAATTTCAAACCAATACTTTGGAATACACTAACCAATGAGTTTCTAATGTTGGTTTCCGTGAACATCTTCAACCCTTTAGAACATACAATGTATAACAGTTCAAGATCTTCAAAAGTACAGTTATAATCAATGATTATAGCTGATAATGAAGTCAATAAGTTTGCTTTATCCTTTTGGTCCAATTGACTTTGAGGTTTATCCAAAGCTTTGGTCAACGCTGGCACAAACCTTGATCGAGTGTCATCGTCATCAATATAACTACCATCCACCAATAACAACAAGATCTCGATAATTTTGGCATTCAACTCTTTGCTTTCAGATAATGTTAAGATCTCCGTAAGATTATGAAGCAATGAGTCAACCAATATGGCCAAAAGAGTATACTTTCTTTCGTCAATCCCATTTCCTTCTTTAATTGCTGTTAAGGCATTGATACTAAAGTCAAGAATCAAGTCTATAACGGAGTCTTTAGCATTTCTATTAGCTAAAAGGGAAACAATGGCGTTGGTAGTTGCAAAATCATCAACATACAAAAAGATATTCATATTGTTTGAGTTGATCCATTTGGTGATGATTCGTAATAATGAAGAAGGCTGTTGCAAGTTTTCAGCAGCAAAGTTCACCAACCGTGGCTTGACAATCAACTCATAGATATAAGGAACATAATCAACCCAATTAAAGGACCCACCCAAAAGTTCGAAGAGTTGATTCAAACATCTTAAACCATTTTGTCTAACGTTTCTTGCAGCCTTGATTAAATTGTTGTCAAGGTCTTCAACATCCATATCATTGTCAATGACTGATTGCGATACCACCAAACCGTATACCAAAGGCTTGATTGTTGTTTCAAGAACCTGATTATAGTTTGGTCCAAGAGTGTCATAGACTTCCCCCAATAAACTGATGAACCCACTCAATCTTCTTATGACAAAATGATCAATAGTTGTTGGTAATGAAGAGGTTTCAAAGTACTCAATATAACCTGTTCTGCTCGAACCTAAGCACAAGAATTCAATCATTTGTTCATTGGTTAAGTTAGGCAACACAGTGATCACAGCAAACTTCTTCCCCTGTTTACTATTACTTCTGGTAGAACCTTGAACTCTACCAAAGAGGATTCTTAATATTAATGGCATGACATCATTAATATCTTGAGTCTCAATTATAGAAGATTCAGAACTCTTTTCCATAATGAACTTGGAGATTTCATCCCGGAAGATAGTGTCATCCAATAAGTTCTTCAAGTTGTCTCTGTATTTGTTGACCGAGTTGTTGTTATAATTCAACACCACGTCCAAGGCTATCTTTTGAACCAGCAATTGTTTGTGACACAATAAACGTAAAGAATGTTGATAGAGATCTTCAGCATCTGGGATCTTCCTTAATTTTCTGAATTTGGTGAAGAGACTCATTAAATCATTACGATCCTTTAAGGTCCACAGTTCAAGTTGGGATGACTCAGTGTCACCATCACTTTCACCTCCAACTTCACCCTCATCATCAAGTCCATCACCGCCTTCTCTTCTCATTACTAAAGGAACCAATCGATCAGACTTCTTCTCGGCAACAGAAGGTATAGCTGCTAGGATTTCCAAGGCTCTGGTTCTCATGACTGAAGAATAGACATTGTCTGCACTGATGGTTTGTGCATATTCATATATGGACTTCAGTATCCAATAGTATTTACAGAAATGCATTTGATGAACCATACCAAAGCTGGAAGAGATCTGACTAGCACTTGCTTGCCATTGCAAGATATCAGAATCCGAGCCAGAGTCGGAGTTACTCAATTCAATAGCAGAATCATAGTATTGGCCATTTTGATTACTGTAATTAAAGCAAATGAACTTATAGGCCAAGTCCCAAATCAATTCAGAACATCCACAATCAATGATCTCCGGTACCACTTCAACCACAGCACTCCAACATGGTTGGAACTTATTTGTAAGTAACCCAAACAAGTAGGAACACATGATATGTTTCTCCAAGTCAGTATGGTTGTTGATCTTTTTGAATTCAATACCCAAGTTTCTAATACGTAAGGTGATGTCTCTTCCATTGGTCAAAGTCAACGGGATCTCTTCAAGGATCCTTATATCAAGAAGTACTTGAGGGTGGTTTGATTCCTTTATAAGTTTCATTAGGAGAAGGATTGCGTTGTATCTTGAATGGTGATCAGGTAATGCAAGGTTTTGAGTCAATTGAATCATCAACAGATTAATGTCAATGGTGTTAATTGAAGTGATATCAAAATTAGGCGATGAAATCAACTTTGTTAATGAACCAATGAAAATAGACGATTCTTGATACCGAGTCAAAGAGTTGATGGCTTCATGGAATACTTTGCTCAACTCATTGGAATCATTAACCGTTACGGCAATAGAGTCCAATAAGATACCAGCAACATCCTTTGAGAACTTGGAGTCAAGATTACCATTGGCTATTAAGGAATAAAATACCTTTAAGAGTCTCTGTTGTGCTTGCTCATTATCATTATCAAGAGTAGTGGAATGGTTCAACAAAAGGAGTTTCCAGTAAACATCAAGTAACTGTTGTTCCATGGTCAATTGTAAAGGCAACTTGTCTATCAAATCAGTCTGAATAGCTTTGGGGATGTAAAGGGACGATTCTATGGGGTTTTTACTTCTTGATAAGAATAATGCTAGCTTCATTCTATGGTTATCCTTGTCATTGGTGGATGCCATCATCATGATATAGTCTTGAACATATTTCTTGATGCCTAAACTTAATAATTTCTCCTTGGAAGTGTTCAAAGAAGCATCAACAAACGCAAGAAAGGCTTCACCTTCGTTTGTCTTGAGCACAAACTCAAAGAGTTGGACATGGTATTTGGTTAAAACCTGAAAATCACCATTACGGATCAACACTATGATCAAATACAGTACTGATTCCAATAACAGATAGTTAACAGTGGGTTGAAGCTTCGATATCAAGTCAATGATGACTGAAGTGAGTTGTTCCCAATCAGGAACCTTTCTACCGGACTCAGCAAACGATAATGCCATTAGAAGTTGAGTGAGTCCAATGTATTGAACATGACGTTGACGTTGATCTTGGTTCTTCTCAATATGGCTGCTGATGATCTCCAATACAACCTTATAGAAGTTTTTACACTCTTCCACAGCCCCGTGATGAAGAACATCCAATAGTATGTCTGAGACAATAGAGATGTATTTGGGTTCACCAATTTCTAAACTCATTGAGACTAAACTAGAGATAATGGTAGTGGACTTAGAATGGAATGTTTCCTTGGTGTTTTTTATGGCTTCAGAATACAATACCACTAATGTCTTTGCGTATTCATCATTATCAAGTATAAGGTCTTTTTTCATTGTATGACGAATAATATTATCCATTCCTGGACCCTTCAGTTTCCTGATTAAGAACGAAAGGGCCTCGGCACAGAACCTACTAAGATAAACTCTTTTCTGTAATTGAAGTAAAGGCATAAGTAAATCGAAAGTAGGTATGAGATCTTCAGTTAATGTACGCGATAAGTACTTAAAGGTGAATGCTAAACAGTTGAAAGCCCATTCAAGGACATGAGACGAACCAAGATTGTTTTGAGAATTATTAGGGTTCATAGTCATCACAACTTCTAATACAAGCTTTAAGTAGTCTTCGTAAAAGGGCATGAAATCAGGCCCAAGATCATGGATGAATTGTGCTAAAAGTTCAAATAACGGTTGTAAGGAGTGATTATCAATTACCTTAATATGAACGCAAAGTGCTTCAAATATAGTATCTTGATGATGCAAGATCTGAGGTAATGTCTGAGAGACGTTTTCTGTCTTATCAAGGAATTCTGTGAAATTGGCACTGATATTAACTTCTTTCCAATGTTCTAGACATGTTAAGAAGTGTGAAGTTTCGGCATAATCATGAACTCTTTTCCTAAGGTTCAAATGAGGCTCAATCTTAAGAGAGTCCACTCTTTCTTTGAAAGAACGGAATGTGTGCCTCTTTCTAGAGGATTCCGTTGTCTTTCTTAACATCGTCAACAACTTGTCAATGTATAGGAGATTGTTGGCTAACGGTGGTAAATACCGTATATAAGTTTTTCAGTGTAGGCGATGAGCATCGCCTAGATTTTCAGACACAAAACTCCTAAAAAAGAATATAGAGACATACCGTAACTTAGCATAATATTATACGTGAACCGGTTGTAAACTAGTAATGGCATCTAAGTATTCAAAGTGGGTTAACCTAGAATTCACACCGTTGAGTTGTTTTCATGTAACAGAGAGTCTTCAGGTAAGTTAAGATGAACCAATAACATTAATATTAAGCACTACCAGGTTCTTTCCAACACATTGGACACCACTATCCAAATACAGAAACTTATGTCGCGCATAGCGAATTACAATTGTAATCGATATGTTTAAACATTAATTAATACAAACCCCCTGGTAACGATCTATACTAACAAAGTATAACAATGTCAGAAGCAGATCCGTTGGTTCCGGATAATAAAGTGTCGAGCTTCTCATCCATACCGACTGGTCCAATAAGGACATCGACTCCGATTACTAGTGGGAATGTTAATCCTAAGATTGCCAATCCCTTGCCCATGGCTCAAGCCAACAAGACATCCAAAATAGCACAATCACCAAAAATAGGACTACAGAGAACCAGCAGAACTTCACAGAAGCTCAAGCTTTTGCCTGAAGACCCCACATTGGAAGAGATAGTTGGTGATAACAGCACCAATGGAGTGTACTCCCAAGTGAAGAAGATTAAAGATACTCTAGCCAGGAAAGATGCAGAGATACTAGGTAAGCTGCATAGAGATTTGTTACCCCGAGTTACAGCATATTGTACTTGTGGGTCATACAAGATGAAGGAATTAGTCAGATGGTTAAAGGATAGAAAGCGTATTCATAACACGAGTCCTAAACTCTTTGACGAATGTTTATATACCCCCTTTGTTTATAAGGACTGGAGAAGCGATAATCATGGAGATGGTAGTAATAATAATGGTGAAGCAGATAACAGATTGATAAGACTAGCAGATGAAGGTGGAGAGATTGATATTGGTAAGAGGAATGATGTGTTTATCTTTGAATATGGTGTCATTGTTATGTGGGGATATAATACTAAAGAAGAAGTAGCCTTTCTTGATGATTTGGCCAAATTTGAATCAGAAAAGTTATCAGGTGAAGATGTTCAAGTTGAAGAGTTCAATTATTATATTACTCAATCGTACCAACCTCGGATATATAATGATTTCATTACCTTAAGAGATGATTCCAATTATATGTTGAAGCTTTCTATATCGCATGCTTTGGCTCAATCGGTAAAGATCTCCTTGTTTGAAGAGCTTGTTGATAATACCATTGAAGATACTCAAGACATTCCTCAACAGATTGCTTTAACAGGTAAGGTTGAAATGACCAGAGACGAAATCATGAAGCTGATTGGGGAATTGTTCATCTTGAGAATTAATATTAATTTACACGGTTCAGTTTTGGATTCTCCAGAGTTGATGTGGGCCGAACCTCATTTAGAACCGATTTACCAAGCTACAAGAGGATATTTAGACATTAACCAACGTGTGGAATTGTTGAATCAAAGATTGGAAGTTATTAGTGATTTGTTACAGATGTTGAAAGAACAATTGGGTCATAGTCATGAAGAGAACTTGGAGTTTGTGGTTGTGGTATTAGTTGGGGTTGAAGTATTGGTTAGTATTGTTACGATATTACTTGATGTGTTTTCATATTAACTATATCTTCTTTTCGATGGCCTTGACTGATTCTTTAAAGTCTGGAGTGTTCTCAAACACCGCTCCCTTTGTTGGTGATATGGTAACATAACTGAGAACATCTTTGGAGGTTTGTTTTACGTTTTGAACCAATTGGGTAGTGGGTATCCTTAATTTGTCTGTGGTATCAACAACTGTGGACAGAAGAGTATTGTATGAGGATTGTAATAAGATGTTTCTGGGTCCAACAACGGTAACAAATTCTTCCTTCCCCACTAAGAAGTCATCCACTTTAGGAGTCTTGTTGAGCAATGTTTTTAATGAATTAAGAACCTTAGAGTACCACGGTACAACAATCACAGGTGTCTGATCAACAACTTCAACTGCTTCAGGTACAGGATGTTGGCTGGTCTTGACAACAGGTTTTGAATGTTTGACTATACAATTCTGTAAATCATAAGGACCATTCACTGTGATAGCCAACAAGTTCTTTTGATGAATAAGAATCTTTTCACCCTCTTCAACATTGATGTTATATATGGAACCATCTCCACAGAGTCCCACGTGACCTCGTCCAGTTAAGAAAGTGTACCCTTTCCAAGGACTAAATCCGGTTTTGGATTTAATAGTATAATCAGACAAAAGGGATGCTAACTTTTTTGATATGGTTCGTGGATATCTGTATAAAGATACACTAAGTGTATTACCAATGTAGGCACCAATTGCTTTTGGCTTTAAGACTGCCCAATCTGTAGACCCGTCTAATGTTACAGTGGCATATGACTTCAGCTTAGAACCAGAACTCACTAGAACCGAGAAAGGGACAGTAGAAATAAGTTTAGAATAGATATTGAATGGAGATTGCAACATTTCAATGCTTTTCCATGGCTTGAACAATTCACTGGTGATCTTCAATTCAGCTTCAACGTCCTTACAATTGTACACGGACAACAACGATCCCTTCTGTAAGTATATGGGAACAGATGGTGGTATATTCACCAGAAGTATACTGGGAGGTGTTCCCAATGTCGTAAGTTGTGGAGTATCTAATGTCGTTTCATATAAAAGTTTCTGGACGTTCTGAATGTTGGAGTCATTGGTCGATGTGGAATCCAATGCCTTGATGTTTGAGGCGGGGAACGGATTCAGACTAATGGATATAAGTCTCTGACTGATACGTATACGACTCATCACACTGTTATGGACTTGTGGGAAAGACGATGGTTCTTGGTTGTATATCTGAGTTTTTATTGGAGTAGTGAAAAATTACACAAAACGGATGCAACAAAGTGAGGGCATAGTATAGATGTGGTAAGTGTTGTCACATAATAGTTGAGGGCTAGTAAGAGTAATTGGTTGTAGTGGCTCGAAATACATAACAATCGGATTTAAGAGTCGTTGCTGTAAGGCCAACTTAAGGTAGAACAGTAAGCAGTAACTCGTAGAGGAGAGTACTCTCTATAGAAGGAGAAGTACAAAATAGTCGTGCACCAACCATCAAACATAATATATGCATTTGTTCACTTATATAGCTTTAAGTATCAAGATTAATCAATTAAGATTAATCTCTTTTCCAACGAACTTGTCCTGGCTGTTTGGCATAGTAAATCCCACCAACTTCTATACTGGTGTTCCAGTGATCAATGTGAGAGCACAAAGCACTAGATAAAGCCATTTCACGACAAATCTTGGACTCATCTATCACAAGAGTGAACCCATTAACACCATTGGGAATAACTCTCCCAATTCTTTCTCTAACTTCAGATTCTTTTTCTCCAACATTATGGACTTTCTCCAACCATCTTCCTTTAGATGTCCATTGATAAGTGTATCCATCGGCCATAGTAAACATCCGATAACTATCATTAGCATCAACTCTATGGTTAATAATATGCCATCCAAGTTCAGCAGCTGGAATAGTGGGAGCTCTTATCAATAGTACATTAGAACGTAAACCGGCTCTAACATCAGCAACTGGTTCATCTTCACCATTTGGTCCTGTTCCAGTAATACTACTGGAATACATTCTATAAGCACCTTTAACAGCACGAGATCTAAGAAACCAGAAAAGCTTATCACCGGGGTTCTTCGGTCCAATGGGCATTTGTCCATGATTGGTATCATAGACATCAAAGATCTTGGAGCCACTTCCAAAACGTTTAAGTACAACATATTGGTTAGTCTTTTGTTCGTCAAGTTCGATGATGGTTGGAACATAACGCGAAGCTCTACGATGAGGATGAAAGAGTACCGCTTTGGCTTGAACCAAAGGTCTCATAACTGGGAATAAGATCAACTCAATAGGCATTTTTACTAGCAAAAAATTGATTAATAAAGGGTGCAGAAGAAAAGAGTATACTATCATAAAAATTAAAGTAACCGCTGTACAAAAGTATTTAGACTATTTTTTTTGCACCCAAAATCTTACACTCAAACTAATAACGGCACTGACACCGAAAGCATCTCTATCGAATCATAGATATTGACCCATTATATCAATTAACTACAAACAATAAAATCACTATTGAATCACAGATGAGAAAGCATTCTTGAAAGCCTCCTTGGCACCCTTGTTAAGTATATTACCGTGACACATAACAATGGTATGGAAATTCCAATCATAGATCTGTCTCAAGCCAACCGCATTCTTGTCTGGTTTCGCAACTATACCAGTCATCTTATTCCCCACCTTAGAGTATGGTTGCATGTATCTAGTAAGGAACGATAACCCACTATGAGGGTAAAAGTTTTCAGAATATCCAGTTCCAGGAGAATACTGTTCCATGCTATCTTGCATATTAAAGAGAAGATCTGCTTCGAAAAGTATTTGACTATTCTTATCAAACATCACAAGCTCTTGGTTCACGTGATATGGCAAGTACACAAACTCAAAGTTATCCAAGATAATTGAATCTTTGATGCCCAACCCTTCCAATTCCGCTTTCCCAATCAACTTATCGCTATCTTTGGAAGTCACAACATAATCCGCGTGTACATTGATGTTCTCCATTCCAATGACCTTAAGATTGGGGTATACATTCTGAAATGACTTAACAGCCATAGTGTGCTCCTTATCTGGAACAATCAAATACTCGACTTTAGTGTTACCCAAAGTATTGAGTGCATCTGTCACAACTTCTCCATAGGGTAAAGCAGACCATACCACCACACCACCGTTGTAGTTGAACAATGCCATCCGTGCTCCGATATTGAGTACATCTTTGCGTGAGAAAGCTGTGCTTGAAATCACAATATTGTCTGTCAACTTGCGAGTAATCGCCTTTAATTCCTTGGGGTATCCCATGATAGTAAAACAAAGATACTTAGAATATATTATCCCTACTTTGCTTTACACATTTTGGTATCATATATATATCTATATAATAGGTCGCGGATAATGGCTATGTTGAAGAAATTACTGTGACGTAGTGCTCTTACCCAATGGAAGCACTCCTATCAAATCTAATAACTCCGATGCTGACACACAACTATGCTTAGTCATATCAAATCCAATAACTCCGATGCTGACACACCATTAGATTTAGTGATAGAAGGCTTTGGTGTAGATGAAACCGACATTGGAGTTAGCACACTGTTGAACCCAGGTGGGTAGTTCGTTGTTGGAGTTGATGCTGGTGTTGGTGACATAGGCTTCATAACAGGAATACTGGAATTGATGGTGTTATTGACCTTTGCGGCATCCCAATTGATACCTGAAGCCTGTTGGAAGTCTTCAAAGTCTTCGTCATCGCCGGTTACCGGCAGTTTAGAGCTTGGTTGTAACACAGGAGTATTGATTTGATTAACAACTCTTGAATTTGAGGTGTTGGAAGCTTGACTAATCGCACCAAACGTCAATGGTTGAGCCTTATTGTTGGTCCCCCTGTTGTTGTTTCTTTTGGGTTGTAGTACTATTGGTTCCACAGGAGCCCTGTTATTGGAAGCAATAGGTGAACGCTGCGGTCTGGCCAGTTCATTAAGTTCTCTAGAGATCTTCCTCGGTTGCATAATACTCTTTGACAGTGGTCCTTTGATGCTCAGCTCTTTATTGCCAGCAGATATCTTCTGTTGGCTAATTAATTGGTTGATAGAGTTACCTCCAGCAGCACTAGAATCAGTGGGCAACGTTGTCAACTTCCGTTCTACTAATGTATTTTGGATCTTGCTGATTGAACCCATGAATGCCTCAAATTCTGATCTTGTACAATCATTACACCCGAATGCTAAATTATAGCAATGAGGTAATATGGATTCGACCAGTTTATCCAAATCAAGAGAAATATGTTCACTTTCAATCAATTTCATATAGAAAGACAAGACATTTAATACCACTCGTTTGTCTCTGCTTTTTAAATTAGCCATAATAGGAATTATTTGTTCGATTACAATCGGCTTATCAATGATTCTTTCGTTAACAAGCATCTCAAAAGAAGTGATAGTTGCAAGTTTAGTTGAAAGAACAGTTGTAAATTTGAATACTTGAGCAATCGTTGGCACCAAAGTATTCTTTATATATGGGAAATCCATTTTGGATACAAACAGTGGAAGTTTCTGCAAGAAAGATTCCTGTAAAACAATCTGATCTTGTTGATAAGAAGGATCTGATGGAGCATTCACCAAAAATAATTCCAACGATTGGGAAATTAGTTCCATTAATTGTTTATCATTTAATTTGGTATCCAAAGTTGATAAATTATCCACAATTGTTAATCTTATTTTAACTGATGAATTCAACAATTTAGTAAATAAGTTAGTTTTCTTCTTTTTATCGTCCACTAAAAGAACTTCGTAGATTCTATCTTGAAATCCTAAACTGGAAAGCTCAGAACCGATTTTAAAGATTATTGAAAGCGAAAGATTGACTTGTAATTCTAAATCTTTGTCTGCAAAGGTACCCAATTTTGCAGGTAGAATGTGAAGTTCATTAACAATAAGATCAATAAGTAATGGTAATAATTTGCCTTGTTTAAAACTGGCAGGGAATTGACCAAGCAAAGATTCATCTTCTTGTAATAATCCCTTCAAGAACACAAGACGTTCCTCTGAAGATTTTGTAGCAAATTCATCAATGAAAAGCATAGCCTTGATTAAACTTCCATTGAAATAATCCGAATCAATGAATTGATCAATAGTTATTCTGTCATGTGGATATCTGGCCAATAGGTTAACCATTATGGGGAATAAAGTCTCTGGCACATTCTTCAAAACATATTTTAACTCTGAAGCTCTATGGTTGTAAAACTTCTTTTCAAACCTATGGAATTCATGTTTGAAATCAGATATTGAATTAGTCTCAAAACAGTTGATCAATGATTCTCCTCCATTATAAATATAATAAACCAAACATCCCAAAGACCAAATATCATTGGCCATATCAAGTTTTGAGTTTGAATCCAATATAAGTTCTGGTGCAGTATAATTAACATTCAAGTTAGCAAACGGTACCAAAGAGCTATTATTCATGATATAGAAGTTCTCTCTATCCAGAAAAGAAATTTCATTCAAGTTTTGAATAAAGGTAAACCCCCCTAACTTCCAATCACCGAGATTGTTAATAAATATTGATGAAGGTTGTAAGTTCATATGCACTATGTTACAGAAGTTATGCAAGAACTGTATACCTTTAGATAATTGGAGTAAACCCTTCTGAATCGTCAATACATCCATATGTTTATCTGATAAAGATACCAAATTATTAGTTACAGGTTCGGTGGCAAAGAGAAACTTTGTTTTAGTTTCCTCCAATACTTCTAGTACTGTTAACAATTGAGGATGTTTCAACTTAGCCAATTGACCAATTTCTTTCCGAACAAGATCGTAGCATTCATTAATGATAAGCCTGGGACTTTTGCTGCCATTGCTATATGAACTGCCACCAATCATTCTTTGGACTCCAGATTCAAATTTTGTCTTATCAAAGATAAACACTGAAGCTAATTTACCATTGGTTCTATGTTTAGCTGGATACACCAGCCACGGCTCCGAATGGAAGGTTGCATTTTCCAGAACATTGTAATCAGACCGTATACCTGTTTTGAATACCGACCGGAACATCTTTGATCCGGATGTATATAAGAACAGAGTGTTAGCAGTTACGATAGTTGTTAGTATAAAGTGTAGACATTTTGTGTTGATGAAAAATGCGACATTATTTAGAGACATAGACAAACAAGAAGAGTTGCACAACCGAACAAGAACAATTACAACTGGAGCTTACATCATACACTGGTAGAGAAGTGCTTGTTATAGTGCATTGTTTTTAGCAGACACAGTAACAAGTTATAGGCTAGTAATTTATTTCGTTAAGGCAAAACTATAGTACAGTTAAAGTCAGATAGTTAATCAGACAAGAGTCTATAGTACCGGATATAAGTTTACTAGAGAAAGCTTCCACTATTACTTTGTCTAACCATGGAATTGGTGGAAGAAAACTACAATCATTCGACTGAAAGATTGGATAAACCATCTCAATACTTAATAAGAAAGGCCATTCGTCGTCAAAACTTTGAAAACATTGAAAAGTCTCTTAATCCCAAAACTGTATACATTGGGAACCTCAGCCATTTCACTACAGAAGAACAGCTCCATGAACTCTTTCTGAAATGTGGTGCCATTGATAGAATCATTATGGGATTAGATAGAAACAAGTTGACCCCATGTGGGTTTTGCTTTGTTATTTATAAGCATGAACAAGGGTCTTTAAATGCCATCAAATTTCTTCAAGGGACCATTTTGGATAGTCAAAACTTGGAGATTGACTTGGATCCAGGATTCAGAGAAGGTAGACAGTTTGGTAGAGGAGTATATGGAGGTCAAGCCCAGCATGATTTTGCTCAAGGAGGTGGAGCACCAGGTAATGGATTCAGAGGCAGAGGAGGTGGTGGTGGATTCAGAGGTAACTTTAGAGGTGGACGTGGCAGGGGAAATTTCAGAGGCAGAGGAGGTCCAAGAGGAAATTTCAGAGGCAATTTCAGAGGAGGTCCAAGAGGAGCATTTAGAGGTGGTTCATTTGGTGGTGGAGGTCGTAGAGATTTCGAACCTCATGATGATCAATTTTGATGGAAGAAAAAAAAGCATATAAACATTCTTAATATCATATACATTTATAGTTAATATAGTAGAATTGAAAAAGACGGATATAAAAGACAGATGTGAAAGACGAATATAAAGCAAACTAAGTTTTCAATCTAACGTTGACAATTGATGTACTCATCTGAAAGGAAGTTGGATGTAGCACACCAATTGGAGTTGTAGCAGTCATCTGAAACAACAGTTCCGTTGGAGCAATCATCAATGAATGGAGAATGACGGAATCTTATATCCGTATACTTTTGATTGAAAGAGATATCAGTTTGGTTTTTTAAGTTCTCCATCAAGTATTTATGGAAAAATGTAGAGTTTAATGGAGCATCTGTTGGCCATGAGTGTTCTGGATCATAAGTGTCTCTAAGGGAATATTCAAACAACCATTTTGGTTCCAGTGCACCATCGACAAAAGTTTCATTAAGTTGGGTGTAGTAACTGTAGGAGTTTATGATGTTAAACGATTCATTTTCAACTTCATAGTATCTCCAAGAAGGGTTATAGTTGGCCAAAGGAGTCACCGATTGGACAATCCAAGCCATATTAATTACATCTTCAATCTCCTTGGAGGAATTGGTGGAATAAAGAATCTTAAACTCATCTTGATGAGTATGGCCAAAAAAGACATTGGCAATGGTATAAGGAGAAAACCGTTCAACAATTTGAGCAAAGATCTTGGATTGAATGGGTAATGCATCGAAATCACCACTTGGAATATGAGCCATAAGCCAGACTCTTTGACCTTTAGATTCAGATTCAACTAATTCATTGATAAGAAACTCCCATTGACCAAACGCATCGGCATTAGTGGAAAGGTTGATGTAAGACCATAAGTTCTTTTGATAATAAGCGTTGGAATTCAAGGAGATGACCTTCAACCCACGTTTAGATTCATAGGCAAACCCTGAATAATGGGATCTGAGTGATTCAATACTAACATTATCATTCATCCATTTGTTGTCTAAATAGATTTGATTAATGAGATCAGAATCCCAGTTATAGGAGTTGTTGAATTCATAATCAATTGGTGATAATTGACCGTAAGGGAAAGTATCATGATTACCCAAAGAAGCTAACACTGGGATGTCACCTAAATAATGTTTCATAATACTGAAGCACTTGGTTTCTGCTTCTTTAGTTGCATCTGGGGAACAGTGGATCTTATCATGATCAACCAAATCACCAGTGAATATAGTGAATTCGAATTCCTTATCACCATGGGCCAGCTTAATGTAACTCATGGTATTATTGAGAAGAACTTCCGGAGAATCACATTTGTATCCACCCCAAGTAGTAGCTGGTTGAGATACATAGCTCCAACCTCTATATTTGGGGAAATTATAGTAGGATCCTGGTACAAAGACATCATTATCATCATAATGAGCATCAGGATAAAATGCAATATCAATTTCATTAAGATCAGCACCAGAGTTTTCAAATGCAGTAGTGAAATTGTAATTTTTGGTGGTCAACTTGGAGTTATAAGATTCTGGCAAACAACAAGGAGTAACAGAACAATTGCTTTCCGAACCTAAAGTGTATCTTAATTGAATATGGAAATCAGAAATATGTAAAACATTAAAGGTATCTGAATTGTTGGTATAATTTGGAGGAGAGTTGTATTCTTCCTTCTTTTCAGGATACCATTCATTGACGCCAAACATTTCATTAACATCCGGAGTCTCAGGTAAATTACAAGAGCTCCATTTGTAGTAGCAATAATATGTCAAATCTAAATCTGATGAAGTGTTGAAGTTTTGAAGCATATGAAGGAAATCATTATCCCAAAAGTTAACTGCTGAAGTTCCAGTAGCAGCAAATTTCTGACCTTCACTATCGATATCAAAGAAATGCTTTTCATTGGTGGTAATAAAAAAATCCTTCAAGTTACATTTGGTATCAGAATTGTTATTAGCTTGAAGACATTGCTTATAAACAAGAAGGGAAATTAAATGGGATTTATCTGGGTTTTCTTCAAGTAAATTCTTTGCAAACTTTACTCTTGTTTTGCAAGAATTACATTTGGAAGAATTGGTTGTTAACGAAGTCAAATTTTTCAAATGGAAAGTAATGAAATCACTATCAGCAGCCGTAAGAGTATCATATACAGGCTCAAGAAATGAATCTCTTCTAACAAGTTCGGCAGCTTGTTTAGAAAGAGAATCAAGTCCTGGAACGGTAACTGCATTGACACCTGTCAAACATGCAGCAATGGCCACACCTGCTAATGATTTAAGTAACATACCCAAAAAATATTTATATTGCTGTTAATGGCTTCGAATTTCAGGCTACGTCAAGAAATTTAAGAGCAGATATCTTTCCTTTTATTCTACTTTTAGTTCGATGAAATTAGGGTATGCCAGTCAACGGTTACGTCAAATTTAAATTGGGTGCAAAACTTTCGGTATCCATTATGCACACCAGCCAGGGGAATTAAGTTGTAATATTGTTCCACGTGCAGCAGAAATGATAGGATATTAGCCAATAAGGAGAGCCGTTCGTATACAAAAAAGGGGAACCCATAACCTCATAACAATCTTGTACATAGTAGAACCAATACATAGCAGTATAAAGTTCAATAGCATCAAAAAGGGGACACAATTTTGTGCTATTACTTAGGATTTTAATAAAAAGAGGGTTACACTATACACACACAATAAACATATCAATTCGGCTAACACGAAGTGGGCCAATATCATCAACAATAATTACCGTCGATTGATGAAGTTCGTACTTCTGATATCCCAAGGGCTTAATTGATGTAATGAAACACAACCATAACTCAAAACAAAGCTTGATACTTCTACCTGCTGTATGTAGGTTATATCAGCCTTATGGTTGCCATTGCAATGATATAGTCCATTAACCCACCAAGCAGTGCACCCATGTGGTTTAATTTAGCACGGTAATTTATGCCGCAATGTGTTATCATAGTGTTCGGCACCATTTAAGAGGATATTTCAATGCACTAATAATTGAATCTCATACCACACCTGAACACGGACATAGGAGGAGTTTCAAATACCATCGTTTTACATAAAAGACAATAATCACGTGTATATTCACGTGAAATTTGTGTAAAAATTTTTGCTCATGTTAGCAGCCTTTTAGTGCCAACAACGTTACTACGGCAACCAAATTGGCCGATGTCTCGACATATACAGGTGAGGCTCGTGCTACCTTTTGGGTGTACTACGATAGTCTGGTGCTCAATACTTTAGAGGTGATGAGTGGCTTAACCTTAGGTGTTTACCTTAATGGTAGTTGTTAGTCAGAATGAAATGTCTTAATTCCTTCCTAAGCGTGGCTTGATTTCTTATGTATCCTTATAAACTTAAGATCCTTGGAGGATTCTAAGACTCCACATTTCTAAATATGGGTGAAATATTACTCAATGTATATTTCATTTCAGCTCAGATTTTCTTCATCTTTCAAACACTTTTGAACCTCAGCCTCCTTTATTATCATCACCCGGATTCTCCGGTTACACATGCCCCTTCCTTTGCCATTAACATCCTAGTCATCATTATCCGACTCTTCTTTTGCAATCAGTCTAGGGTGATGATCCTGGGGGGAATGATCCTGCAGGACCTCACTTGTCCTTCAATCAACATCTATTCACTGACAAAGTGGTAGCGCCTGTTAACGTTCTGGATATTATCTTTGCAGTAGAATTGGATAAGATGAATTAGCTTATTTCTTAGTACGGCTTGATGGATTCAAAGTTTATACTTTTCTAAGTACAGGTTGAGTTCTTTTTCATAAGACTCCACTTCAACCTCAACCATCTTCAAAGTGTGATCATCATTTCCCCTCTGATTAACACGAGGTAGAGATGCTAAATCGTATGTTCTTCTTTACCCATTTCTCTCCATTAGATTTCTTCAACATCTACCTCCTCTCCACCAGTCACCTAAGTCCCTCTTAAATTCCTTTCTTTGTTATTGGTTTCTCAAACCTAAAACAGAGGGTACATCTTCATGTGCGTCTTGAATAGTCCATTTCCGCTAAGGTTGAATGAGTGTGCCCCGATTAGATTGGCTGCAAACGGTAATTATGAAACAGGAATTTGACCGCCTCTTGTTGGAAAATGGGGTACGAAAGTGGTGAAAAGCAGGGAGGAGGTGAAACCGTGAAATCGAGCTATATCCAAGGATCTTCAATTTCGAAGGTACTTGAAATAATTCTTAGTCGCATGTATATTTAGATTAATAATGCTTATGATTTCACGAAATATAATTTTTGAAAATATTACTTTGTTGCTAGCATTATCAGATTATCAATACTTAGATCTTTGGTCACACTTTGCTATTGAAATTTTTCAAGTGTTTCCTTTGGTGTACAATATAATGGCTATTATATCTCAAATTGTATCCTTAGATACTCTTTTACCTCACCAAATGTTTAAAGCTTAAAAGGCTTAGCATGGTACCTCTTCATTGATGGTTCCAATTATAGTCAGCTTGCTTCATTCCATAGGCTGGCTGTTTGAGTAACCAACAGTAACCTTGTTTTGTCTCATAGCTCCTGGGTGGCTTGACGTATAGGTTAGGTAAATCAAACGCTGCATCTATTTATGCTTATGAGATGCTAAAATGGTGTATTTCCCAATTCATTTCGTTTGCTATGGAGGTAAATATGCGGGTTTCTAAATCTGTGAATGGGTGGTTACATGGAGTAATAAAAAAATACTCAGACTTATTTGCTTAGCCCATGTATTATACACTTGATTTGAATACCTTTCTCTTTTAATCTTCTTGCATATATTGGTGATAGACTCTACTTTCCTTGGCATGGTACTTCATCATAGACGTTCGTCTCTTTCAAAACTCTGTACTTCTTTCGTACGTTTTTGAATGTTGTAGCTTTTTTTACAGTATTTTCTACAAAATCGTAAGACTTGCTCATTTAGTTGCCAAATAGAAACTAAATTTCATTGAAATCTGTGTCTGATTGCGAAATTGAATACACAGTTTTAATACCGGCAAATTCGGTATTGAACGCTTATTGTTCCTCAAGTTTTTGACAATCCAGTCACAAGAGTGTCTTGGACCAAGTCACGAGACAGAAGTACATTATTTTAGGAAGTCGTTCATTGGCGAATCAGCACTATCTAACTAAATGTAAGGGTACGGATTGTAGCAGAAGACGAGAGCAGTCATATTCCTAATTTTGGAGTGACTTCTTTGAAATTCAAACGAAATACATGATGACTTAAAACGAATTTAGAATGACTTGGAAATGGTAGCCTATTTTTTTTAACATTATATGTAATTTCCATAAACAGGACAAAACTCTCGGGATTTTCTTAACTATTAACTTACAATGTGACACAGAATTATCACCACCCAACTCAACCGTGATTTGAAGTCCCATTGTTCTAAGCCGTCAAACCTCGATCGTGTTTTCCTAAACAGGCTTTCGTGCCAAACTACTTGGGTTCAGTTTTTTACCTCTGTCAGAACCTTCACTACACAGTGTGAGACAATCCAAAGTTTACAGGACTTCTAGACCACCACCCTGAGTACCAACGAAGTAGTTGACTGTCCCAAGTTTACCAAAGAAGCAACTGCAAAAGTTTATACTCCAACACCAACCTCAATACAATTTGACACAAAACAGGTTGTGACCCCTATTGTTAAAGATCATCAAAACACAGTAATTGGCCCCATTGAAGTTACCACAAAATCAGTAGGTCTTTTGTATTTAAGGTGTGTTGCCTCTGCCTCTACATTTTGTCTGAGCATAAATAAACTCTAAAGATATTGTTTTGGGTAGTTTCATGTCTGTAATCCAATAAACCGAATGAATAGTAGTTGTACTTCGTAAACGATGAGCTCTATACTCATTGGTCCATATTTTATGCACTTATTACCCAGCCAAGCATCGACCAATGCCGTGTGAAGCACTAAGGGCTAAAATGACAGACCATATAGTCTGTTCTGAAGTTTGCCTAAGCCTAACCATGTTTCTAAGTTCAACAAGTATCGCCTGCATGTCTATGATAATTATGCAGTTCCTTTCCAAATTCTGTTGATATTTTTCCGTTTTAGGCCACTTAGTCTACGTATTGGTCATAGGAAAGATGCAGGACCAATATCGTCTCCATTGGTGAGCCGGAACATGAAAGGACTATTGTATTGAAGGTCAGCTCACCGAACAAACAAACACCACCAATACCTAAGCCCATGTCTACAATACAAAGCGGAGGTTAAATGAAAGACATTGAGAATAAACACCATCCAACAAAAACAACAATGACATTCAGCAACTAGATTTAACCCCCGTAACTTTGGATATATCTGTGAAGGCAATGATTGGCTAAACCAAGTATGATGGATTTGTTTTAGAATATGTTCCAAGACTTTAAATATTCACATCAAACACTAACTAAGTGTCAGATTTTCCCTTCCTACACCAATCATTTGATGATCCGCTCGTTCATCAGTTCAAAGTTGGTTTGTGTAACCGTTGATTGTTTGTGTTACAATGTAGGGTTCAAAAACCTTATTGATGCCTATTGTTAGGAAATACATCAGTATCAACAACCAGATGCGGCTTTTGCTAGAACTCGGGTGACTAGGAAAATGGAGTGGGGAGGGTTTCATTCATTCGAATCCAAATAAAAGGATGAGCTTATCTCGTTGAAATAATTTTGTAGACTTTAATGGCAATTCTTTAGTGTTCAAAGAAATTTTCATAACAACTCCTGCCTCCACATTCATTTTATAACGTTATTCATTCATTCATTCAATCCTTTTATTCGTTAATACCCTACCCAATTCTTTTTTGATATAAAAATATTCTTCAATTATCAACAGACGAAATGCAAATCCTTTCAGTGCCTGTTCTCATTGCTTTGGCTACTGCCGTAGCTGCTGATGTGACTACTTCTTATATTTCCACCATCACCATTACCACTACCCTTTTAAGCCCTCAAGAATCTTCTTCCATTTCTGCAGCATCAGTGGCATCAGTTGCATCAGTTTCTTCAGTTTCCGCAGCCTCTGTGGCTTCCGAGGCTTCAGTGGTTTCAGTTTCTGCTGCTTCAGCTTCTAAGGCATCTGTTGCTTCAGTTTCAGCTTCTTCAGTTTCAGCTGCTTCAGCTTCTTCAGTTTCTGCCGCTTCAGCTGCTTCTGCATCAGCTTCTGTAGCTTCTGTATCTGTGGCTTCAGCATTATCAGCATCTGCTGCTTCTGTTTCATTAGCCTCCGTTGCGTCTGCTCTTTCTGCTGCAGCTGCTGAAACTAAGTTACTTAAGGCTGCCGCTTTTACTGCTAACTCAACAACAAGAGCAACAACAACTTCAACTTCAGCTTTCCTTAACACCACCACTGCTTCTTCATTTTCTAGTACAGCATACTTGAATTCTACTACCATTTCAGTGTCTGAAGAAATGACTTCTTCCCCTTCTGCAACTTCAACTGAAGCTATGAGTGCCTCGAGCTCTGGTGCAACCACTGCTGCGTCAACTGCTACTGGTGGTGCCATCGCTAATGGTGTATCCTTAGGTATGCTAGGTCTTGCAGCTATGGCCTTGTTATAAGCAGCCAACTATCACCATACCAGTTAACTACTAGAAATCGATAAAAAGATCTCGTCCATTCATTTAAAATTGTCTTTTCCGCTCATTTCAACTATCATCGTTTGCCTTTTTTTGATTTTACTTCTTGTACTATTAACTGCTGTTGTATTTTACTATATGTTTATCTCTATTAATTTTTTTTGATGTTATCTGTAATAAACTTATATATATGTATACCTTTAAATATATGTTTATTCTATATTACTGAAACCTTCTCCCATTAAGATCGTTCATAAAGTTCTGCGGACTAACAGCATAGTACTCCTTTTTAGTCATTCCAAGAGGTATCTTAGCTGGAACTGGAGGTCCTTTTTCATTCATCTCCTCATATTCTTGTCCTAATCTTTCAAATACATTGGGCGAGAACTTGCCCTTTCCAGTGTACCCTGTTTGTGCAGTTCTATAATCCACCGATAAATCTTGGTTCGTAGCTAACCCTGCTTTCATTCGCCAATCACGGTTCATTTGACTTGTGGGTTGAGGTGCTGCTTCTAATTCATCAGGGTCTCGAAGTCTTGCTCCTGATGAAGGAACAGGAAGTGGTTTGCTCGTATTCAACCCAATACTATCAGCAGAAAACGGAGCAGAATCATCTGGAATAGGTTCATAGAAATCTGGTGGAGGTTTCCTTAAAGGTTTCCTTTTAGGGCTTGAAGATACTGTAGAATATTGACTATGGCTTAGACTTTGATTTAGACTTTGACTATTAAGTGAAGAATCAAAGTTGTAATTGGAAGTATAATTAGAATGTGCTCCTGAAACTGCAAACCCAGCATTGGACTCAGGGAATGGTGAAAATTCAGGACTTTGTGAACTTTGTTGTGGAAATGTAAGTCTTGATGGAGGTGGAGTTGATTGACGAAAATCATAATTAGGAATGAATGGTGAAGAAGATGTTTCTTCACGAACAGGACTTGAATTTCTCTTTAAATTTGCTAAACTGAATTTTGATTTTGGTGGTGAAGAATTAGCATCTGCCCATACAGAAGTACCGTTTCCGGTTTTGTCATGTTGAGGAGGAGTAGTGAAAAACCCCATTACTTTCTTAGCCTTTTTAAGTATACCTTTCTCCTTTGGAGTATCGTCAAATGGACTTGAAGCTTGAATTTTAACAGAAGAACTTGAAGTATTTGCTGTTGAAGTGGAGTTAGTAGGACCTGATTCTCCTAATAATGAAGGTCTACTACCAACACTATTGCCATGATTACTATAAGATCGACTTCCGCTAGGGGATGATATTCCTGATTGAAAAGTACTTTCATCTATGGACACTTGCGGATCAGAGCTTATGGATTGAAACATATTTGATTCTTGATAACGATTTCGAGGGAACTCTTCAGAGATCAACTTTTGGCTATGGATTGCACTCTCACTTTTTATCTTTGGAGGTAATACTGGTACTGCTGGTGTAAAAGTCATTTCAAGACATATACTACCATGAACTTGGCCATTACATTGAAGCTCATAATTCTTATCATGAATGTAAACCCTTTTATCAAAGTCATAATTCTTTGCCAGTTGGAATACTGCAGCGCAATCTATTTCACAACTACCTATAAGGGTTGGATCACCTTTTGTTTCATCCAACACATCTAACTTCATAATTGGTCTACGTTCTCTGTGTAGCTTAAATTCTATCCTCTCCTTCCATTCTGGAGTTTGTCCCCCCCTATAGATACTTGAAGTCCTTTGAGCTACAGTACCCATTCTTAAAGTAACATACGGGTCTTGCTTCTCGAATTTACGACGATTGGGAAGGTTTCTAGCGTTAACAACATATATCACAAGTGATCCATCTGCTGAATCAGGACCTCTAATGTCTTCCTCCATGTTTTTGCAGAAGTTTTATTGTGGTATCAAAAATATTCTTGACTAACACACCGTCAAGATGATGTAAATAGTGCTAAAACTTCAATGATCTAATATATAAGAATACTTTAATGGTCCTTTTATAAAAAGCCCCTGTTTTTGAATCTAAGTCTGTGTAATTATGATCAGCAGAGAGTGGCTGGTACTGTAAATAAGTATTATCATTTATGACGAATATGGAATTATGTGTCGCATATTCTCGGCCACTATGTCATTTATTTCGGGAAACGATTTGCGGCAAGGGACAATCAAACGCTGATCAACTTACGTCGTTTCCGAGGTGGCTGAAGTGGCAATCCTTACGCTAATAAAATACATGATGTTAATGAAGTATTCATGATGTTAATACTGTAGTCATTGACTAATGTTTATTCCAGTGTTGACTACTGCATTTTATGGTGGACAGAATGCACTTATAAAGCATGTTTTTCCTAAACCTTGATACTGTTACACACAGCCAAGAACAGTCGGTGTTGTTTATGTGGAAATGGTTGGGTGTACATTGTAATTGTAATTATCTATCAATAAATAGACTTTGTACAAACGTCACGTGAATAATCATAAATTAATCACGTGATCGATTTATTTGTTACGTCTTAAACTTTTCGATGAGATGTTATATACCATTATCGCATAACTAAGTAACAACAAGGAGCATACACACAGAGAAATATGTCATGGAGAAGACGAGGCAATAATGGGCTAGTTCCCGATGGAGAAATACTTCCACCCATGGCACCAGAAAAGCCCCATCTTGAACTTCCCGTTGCTACACCATTGACTAATGATGAGACAGATTCAGCCACCCAATATATATCATTACGATCAGTTATGAAAGAAAGTCCCTTTTATACTGGCATGTTAGATCAAAATGATGATTCCAACGTGTTGGGAGATGGGATCCAAAGATACAGTGACAAATATAATAAATCGACTAAAATTGGACGTACTATTGAAGAACATCCGTATCATTTGGCATTTTTCCCAGAAGAGTTATATTCAGTGATGGGTGTATCCAAACGAGAGAAGAAACAATTGAAGCTTTCACGGTTTAAAGCAGACGGAGGATTGAAGGAGTTGCATATGAATGGGAATGGTGAAGATTCACTGATATTACAACATTTGAAGGACATTGCTGATGATATTGACAATGGTACAACAGAAGTCACCAACGAAGAAGAAAATGAAGATGAAGATGAAGATGATGAATTTGAAGAAGATGATGATGATGATTATAATGCAGAAAAGTATTTCGATGATGGTGGAGAAGAGTTTGATGATGATGATGACGATGAACCTCAATTCTAATCTCGAATAGAATGTATACTAGAATAAGACAATCACTTACCATCATCAGCATTGATGTACTAATTACAGATATTTTTAATAATGTGATTGTTTATTGGGTAATTATCGTATATACTAGTCTATTGTAAAGAGCTCAATTGCGAGCTGGTATTTAGTCCTTTGCCTTCTTCTTTATTAGTTTAGGCAATGGTAACTTCTTTACGGCTTCTTTTGATCCCAGGTCTATTGTTGTAGTTGCCAATGGTGATGTATTGTTAAGATCGGCATCTATAGATCTGGAATTAGGAACAATTACGTGCTTCTTGAGTTTCTGAAGCATCGTAATGGTGCCCCTCCCCCCCCTTCCCATGAATGAGATAAGTATAATGAGGTTTTGTATGCTTATTAACTTTAGGAACGCTTGTCTTTTTCTCTCCGATGTTTCAGAATGGAAAAAGTTCAGCATTGGTATAATATCGTTTACCGCCCATACACCTTGGAATAGCCAATGCAGCTTTTGCTTTCTTTGTAACAGAAACAAAGATGTTTGATTTAGCCATTGGTAACTTTAATTGTTGGCATCAGTAAGCGTTTATTGATGAAGAAGAAAAGTAAAAGAAAACAATGAGAAAAAAAAACTTTTGCACCCATTTAAATGCTCTTCATGTTAACGACGCACGGAATAGATCTGTATAGCAGATTTCGATTTGTGAGTGGCCCCAGATAAGTTAATTAGGCAAAAATATACAACATTATATTATTTTTCAACCTTTTTTCGCAGCTAAAAGACGGATAAATATTTACCCGTGGAACCTATCATCAAGCATATGACAGTTATTAGTACTGCTATTACTGCTAATTTAGTACTAACGATATTTATTATTACCTATGTAAGATATACGTATTGATCATATATCAAATGCAAATTGTACTAGAGCGTTTCTAGCACCTTCAATTTTACCAAGCCATCTTCCTAACTTATGTTCCTTGGACACTAACACATAACACACTAAACGCTTATCAACTTCAGCACTTTCAATGCTAACAATACACCCATTAACATTACCAATATGTCCAATGCATGCAAACGATCTGAGGTTATCATCAAGACGCCATATCTTCACTTCTCCGTTATATGACCCAGTAAGGAAGATATCAGAGAATGGTACCGCATGAATGGTGGTAATCCAATAAGGTTGAGGTTTGGGGATTTGTGCTAAGGCAGCATTGATATTTGTTTCGGCACTTGCTAAAGAAGACTCTATTTTAGGTTCCAATCCATGAGCTACACGTTTTCCATAAAGTGATTTCTTCTTAGCAAGAGACCAAAGGGAAACATTACCATTATCGGAGCCAGTAACAAAATGAGATTCATCAATCATTGAAACCACATCAATAGACCCTTCATAGAAGAAATCGTCTTCATTTTGTTCATCATGATCATCATTATCGTCCAGTTTTTTATTCTTTTTATTCTTACGCTTCTCTGTTGAGTCACCACCACGGAAGGTCAATCTTGACTCTTCTGAAATCTTCCAAAACATAGCTGATTTATCTCTAGACCCAACAGAAACACAAGTCTCTCTCGTTAAGGCAGATATGTCACTAATATTATCTTGATGACCATAAAGTACTTCCAATTGTGCAAATTGGTTAATTGAAAAAGTCCGGATCTTCAAGTCAGCACAAGCAGCATATAATTGATCTGAACCTCTTCTAAATGTAATAGAATTAACAGCAGCTCTTGTTTCTAAAACTTTAAGACATGAAAGTGTCTCTGATGACCAAATAATCAATCTACAATCACTTCCTCCAGTAACAACGTATTTCCCATCTGAAGATACAGCAACACAGTTAATTTGATCACAATGGTGGTTTAAATGAGGAGCTTTATGTAATTTAACATATTTCATTCCTCCCTTTGTATGCCTTATTCTTTGTGGTTTCTTCTTTTCAACATTCCATTTAATCAATTCCGTATCCTTAGAGACAGTGTAAAGATTAGGATACCTCACAGCTAAAGCGGTGACATTTTTAGAACCAATTCTTGTAGTTTGAGCTTTAACTTGTTCATCATCTAATTGAGATGAAATCTTATCACCCCAAAACTTATAAACATGACCTTGATTTTCAGCTACATCTATTTGTAATCTTCTACCAATAATATCATCATCCATATCTTTGGCATCAAAATCATATTCATCAGCTTTCAAGTTATCTAAATATTGTTTGGCTAATCTTCTTCTTTTATCAGCGGCATTCTCCGTTGCGAATTCTTCATCTGAGTCTAATTCTTCATTCTCCCCATCTTCTTGTTCAATAGCTTCTGTTTCTGACTCGCTCGAAATCTCTTCATCATTTTCAATGGCTGGTGTTGTATCTCGTGAGCTCTTATTAGATTTCCGAATAGTGCTTGTAACTTTACTAGCTCTCTTCCGTTTCTTTGACGGATCAGATAAGAAAGGGTCTCCTGACATGTTTAATAAGTGGGTTATATTGTGGCCTTTATCTCAATATGACTCCTATACAAAACAGTATCAATAATTGCAAGCAATGGTTTTGAAGAATAATAGGCCGTAGTCAGTAGTCGATCCGATGAGATGATCAAAAGGCATTCCAAATAAATTTTCAACTCAAAATAAAATGTCGCATTCTTACGTAAATAATTGCGTAAATATGCGACATGTTTAAAGACAACCCAACCCCATTCAAAGTCGAGCAGGTTGATTCCAATTATACAATATCTCTCTTCTAACAAAATAATCCTTACAAAGGGGTATCAAACTCATAGAACCCCGTTGATCCGAGAATTGAAGTAGTCTATCGATGGACCAGGACGAAGAACTCACAGCATCTGTTTGGGATGATGTGCTCCTGCCGGGCCCCAATAGTTCAGTGTTTGGACAAGGCCGTCATAGTGACATGGGGTTAAGTCTGACAACTCAGGGATTTGAATCGTTGGCTATACATTCACCTTTTGCCGATACACTTGGTGACGATGATCATAATCAAGGTAACAATGATGATGATGATGATGATGATGATGATGATGATGACAATGAAGAACAAACTAGTAGTACAAGGGAAGCTGAGGCCAACGTTGGAAGTGATGATGATACCAATGTTCTGGGTTCAGCACAGAATACAACAGCCATTGAAGGCTTTGGTACGGATACTAATTATGACTACGAAAAGGAGCAAATCACTCAATTGAAAAATGAAGAAAGGACTATACATAAATCAAATCTTTTATCTGAATTGACACATGGTGGTTCAGATACTTTTGAGGAAGCTGTGACTCCTAAGAAATTGACTAACACGCTTTTCAATGAACGTGCCAGTCCATTGCCAGGTGTTACCATAGATTTTAACAATGAAGGAGGTGAAAATACTAAGGATGTCTTGTCTCCCAAAAAAACATCTCAATTAAAGAACAGTTCCTTCAAAGCCAAAAGGGGTCGAAAAAACAGTTCCAAGGTAAATTCACATTTCCTCATTCAAGCCTCTTCGAAATTTAAAGATACTAATAGTACTAATGATACTTCTCTTGGTCCATTAACTTTCAACGCAACTGCTCAAAAGAAAGAGAAGGAAGATTCAGTTGCTGAAATGCTTGCGAAGGAAGTGGAAGCTCCGTTGTACGAAATAACCACTGATACCATAGAGAAACAATCATCTATGAAGTCTTCTTCATCGCAGCCAACAGAGCCCAGCACTGCTAGCCAAGATAGTACTATAATTGAAGTTAACACCAAAGACAATAATCATTTGGAAATCTCAGTGGGAGATCCTGTTAAAGTCGGTGATATTACAAATGCGCACATTGTTTACACTGTTAAAACCAAAAACAAGAATAGGGAATCTACCCATTTCCCCACTCCTCCGGAGGATGGTGAAAATGGTGGTTACTTCAATGTAATCAGAAGGTATCGTGATTTCCGTTGGATTTACCATCAATTACAATTGAATCATCCAGGTCGAATTATACCTCCACCTCCCCTGAAGCAAACATATATTGGTCGGTTTAATGAGAATTTTGTTGAGAACCGAAGATTAAGTTTGGAGAAAATGCTTACAAAAATTAGTAGTCTTCCACATCTTACTAATGATCCAGATTTTGTCATGTTTTTGGTAAAGGAAGATATCCCTAATGAAATGAAGGAACGAGAGAGAATTACCGGGAGTAATACTGGTGCTGGAGTATCTGATGGTGCCAGTGTAAATTCCAATGGAACTGAACTGCAAGGCGGTGGTGAACTGGCATCGGCCATGTTTGCTAGTGGAGTTGGAGGTGGTGGTTTCATGTCATCCATTTTTTCCATTTCTAATAAATTTACGGAACCTGATAAGTACTTCTTGGAGAAGAAGGTATATATTGAGGATCTTGAGATCAATTTGAAACAATTTTACAAATCAATTGATTTGATAAGTACTCAAAGACTTGAGTTAATTGCTATCATTGATGAATTGGCTATATGTATTGACGAGTTGGCTGGATTCGAAGTTCTGAAAGTTACAACAGAATTATTGGGAGATTTCAGTGATGTTCAACTTAAGTTAAAGGATGCACTTGATCGGACCAATGTACAAGATCAAATGACACTTGGATTCACAATTGAAGAATATTTAAGAATCATTGAAAGTATCAAATATACATTTGATACTAGGCAACGGATCTATTCTCAATATGACAACAGTCAACGTGAGTTGACCAACAAACAAATCCAATTAGAAAAGTTGCAAAGGAAATATAAAACGCAACAAGATAAAATTGGTATTTTGCAATTTGAAATTGATAAGTTACAATCTTCAGTCAAGTCACAAGAGGCCCAATTCCATCAAATCTCAGAAACCATTAAAAGTGAAATGAACAAATTTGAAATAGATAAGATTGAGGATTTCCGAAATACTATTGAAATATTTATTGAATCAAGCATTGAGGCTCAGAAGGAAGCAATCGAAACGTGGGAAACATTTTATGAATCTCATCAATTAGCCAGTGTATAAAGTAAGCTACTAGTATTATTATATGAAGTGAGAGATAGCAGAGCCTATTTATATGTAAGCGTGATTATCGTGCGTTTTGGGGTATTTCAAATGTACGTTGATGCCATTAAAAAAAAGACTGTATCGGTAAGCACGCCAACTGAAATCAAAGTGGATTGGAGTCAATCAAAGAGTGAAGCAGCTAAGGATAATTTTTGTAGTTGTTACATGGTATGGTTATAAAGACTAGTAAGAAGATGCTAAGGTTGTACAACCCACATTAAGTAAAAGTGGTAATTTACTCGTATTGAATGTCCGTTCACTCGTATTACCTTATTCTCTATTTCAGTGGGAGGGGGATAAGGGCGATTGCCGGTGGTTACCGCTATATACCGAAGATCCCTCAAGGGGTAACATTCCTGCTGCAATGCTTTAGATCGTTTAGCTGTTTTGAATAGGATACCAGGTTTACCTGAAATCCCTTAAAGACAATTCAACATCAATTAAGGTATCACGGCTGCATGAATTCGAGATAATAATTTAAAGCATAAAGTGCATTGAATTCCATGCGCAGAAATGTGGTAACTTCTAAAGTAAAATTCTACATATATGGCAATAATCTCTGCAACATCTACATATAATAATTATTGATACGAGCCCCCTTTCATTATCACCCAATGATATACTGTATCTCATTTTGAAACCAATTGGTCCTAAATACCATGTTCTAACAACTCTCTCCCCATTCAAGAACCCCTGAATTTTTGTGCATTGGATAAGTCGTATTTAGTCTTTGTACCCCTCAAATTGATAGGTTTTATCCCCGGATGCCCCTTCCGTTCATGTCTCAAGCAAGGTCAAATCTTTTTGCAGGCACCTGTGAACACAAAAAGGTTGCAGAGTAATGTTCTGCTGCTGCAATGTATAGCTTCTTAATTCCGATTATAGTGATTCAATTATTTCACTTATAATATATATATATATATATATGGAAGAATACAGCTCGTTGAAATGCATTTGTAAGCTCACATACAATCATATATATAATAACTGATTATATACATTAATCTATAGTTTTGGCTATTCGCATTGTCTGGGTGTGAGTCACTTTATCTCTTAATTGCGAGAACAATTTTCACAAGATCAAAGACCAGAGAAGGACTTCAATTTATACCCTTACTGTTAGCGAAAACACCCTTACTGTGGCATATTGAGTTTATGGACTTCCCATGTCTGAAGTCTCTATAAGTAAAACAAAGTTAAGAGTACTATCAGTACCCAGACAGTCATTTTGGCTCTTCCTGTCAGCAGTTACAGAACTTTTATATAATGAAGCAGGGCCTCAATTAGATTCTTGCAGTGATCTGGAAGATGAAAAGAAATCTACTCTTTCCGATACAGATTCAAGCTGGGCTTCAGTAGAGGTTAGTAAACTGAAATCCTGGTATGCTGGATCGATTGCTTCAGACAACGATAACCATTACAGTCCCACCACTAAAGACGATACCACCAATAATAATGATGATAATGATAATGAAGAATCAGACTTTTTCCACATAGCATTTACTCCTTTAGAATGTACCATTATATGTTCTGAGACCATAATGAATCAATATTTCAAGCCAATCTTGAATGTCTGTCTTCAGCTATCATTGCCAGTTGAATTGGTGGACACTTCATTCCTTAGGCTTCAATTGGACTCTGAAGGGGCATATGATAATTGCACCAAGATACTAGAGTTGACAGAACCTTTATCCAACAATGGTATACTGTTATATTTCCTATCTACGCATTTCTCCAATATCGTATTGATACCGTATGATCTGAGAAAGAAGGTTATCACTACATTACTGCTGAAGAACTTTGAATTCTCGGGATCTTCCAACTCATATATCTTCAACCAATCTCCTGTAAACACACCGGTCAAGGAATTCGGCGAATTAGATCTAATAGTCAATGACACTGATGAAAATGATGAGTCAGATTCAAATGACTTATCCGTGAAAGCATTCAATACCTTTAAAAATGTTGGCACTAAACCATGGGTCGATAGGTCTACTTTACTTTTATTAACTGGTGCTCGTACGGGTTATGTCGGAGAAGTAATAGAAATGACTGCCAAAATGACCCTGAGACCTTCTTGCATACCCAAGTACTTTGCAATCACTCGTACAGCTTCAGAAGAAGTATCATTACTTCTTCCAAAGTCTTCCAGAATCAGAGCAAACTTAGGTTTCAAATCAAAAACCTTAATGGGTTCAGCGCAAGATGTTATTGTACCTATAGCTCTTGATTTCCATCTATTACCTTTGAAAACTAGTGGGATCGTAGCTGGTGTTGCTCAAAGCATTTTACATGGTGTTAAAACAAGTGATATCGCTGTAAGTTTCCCTTTTGAGATGTACTATTTATCAATGGCTAAAAGTGCAATTATAATGATACCAGAGGATAATATCACTATTGTGGAAGAAATACTAAATCAAGTTGCCCTGTAAATAAATATACATATACCCAAATATATATATTCACTTTCTTCTTCCTCCCTTCTTTTTGATACTAGTGCTCCATCCATCTTCATCAACAGACGAAACCTTATCTGCACTCAGAATAATAGCATCAGTCCAAGAGTAGTCATCTGAACTGCCAATTTGAGATTCGACCTTTTGTCTACGCTTCAAAAACTCTTGGGCATATCTTCTACCATCCATAGTTGCTGATGATGAATAAATAGTATCTGCAATCAATTGAGAAGATTCAGATCCGCTGGGAAGTGCAACAAAAAGATCTAACATCTCATCACGATTTGCGGTAGGATAAAGGTTGGTCATAGCAGAACGTGCCCAAATTAAAAACTCTTCCTTAATACTAACCGTATTCGTATTGTTGGTGGTAATGGTCTTATTGGCACTAGCAGATCTAAGCATTTGTGGATTGATTTTGGTTGTTGGTTGAGAATTGTATAAGGATGTCATTGAGGGCTTCTTCACTGGTTGCTTCTTTGAAATAGTTGTCCAAGCTCCTCCATCATCCTTCGGTACTGCTGCAAGAGTTGATGCCAACGAAGTCTTGTTCATCAATGGTGTACTTGATGTCGATGACGAAGTACCAGCAGATGCTTTAAGTGCTTTGGCCTTAGCATCAGCTTCTTCTTTTTGAATTTCAGCTAAAGTCTTGGTTGGTTTGGAAACATTAGCAGTAGCCCATCCCAATGGAACATTGGATGCAATATCATCAAGTTTCTCTTCTAATTGCCACATCTTTGGTTGTTCTGTTTTGAGTTCTTGTTTTTGCTTCTCCAGTTTTTCGGCCTCCAACCTTTGAATTTCCTTTAATGTAAGTGGTTCAGAAGCCTTCGTAGTAACTTTGGCCCAAGGAGCAAGCTTTGGTTGAGTTGGAGTAGCTGCTTTCAAAGCATCATTAGATTGAGATTTGTCTATAATTACTGCTACATTATCTTCTGGAAGTGTAGCAGCAGTATTGGTTTGTGTTAAAGAAGGTACCTCATTAAGTTTCTCGGTAGGAACTGGGGCATTGATAGAACTGGAACGTTTTTTTTGAGACGCTTCTTTCTTCTCTTTTTGATTAGCCTTCGCCTCATTAACTGCCTGTTCATCTACTTGAGAAGGAGACACAATCTTCTCAATAATACTTGGTTCTGGCGGTCCCAACTCAATTACTTGCGAAGGTTGACTTGGAAGTGTGGGAGCAGTTTGGTTATTGGAAATTGGGGGTGCAACGGGATTTGTACTTTCATCAACATTTCCCAAAATATCTGAAACAACAGATTGGTGAATATTAAGAACATGGTCATCTCTTAATGCCAGCGTAGGTACAAATGGTGAACCCACTCTAGACAGACTTTGTACACCTGATAACCATGGAGAAAGTGGAGCAGGTTGATTAACTTGATTCAAAGATGAAGTGACAGCAACAGGTGTCCCATTAGCATTGTTGAGATCCATACTCCAACCACTGTTTGTTCTTGATAAAACAGGTTGTTGTTGATGAATTTGTTGTTGCAAAAGTGAAGGCATGGAATTGATATGTGATAAACTTGTATGAGATAAGTTATTCACGCCAAATCCAGATCCCATATGATCATAACCAAATTGGTTAGAAAAGCTAGTGGCTGGTTGTTGAGGGATTGTGGCCTTATTAAATGGATCAGAATTGATAAAGTCAGGAGAAAACAAGTTTCCTTGAGGATTCAAAGCATTTAACCTCATATTCGAACCTCCCAAGGCCCCACCATTGTTTGGGAGAAAGAATTGAGACAGTTGGCCCGGTTGAGGTTGCTGCTGTGGTTGTGGTGGTGGTTGCTGCTGTGATAAAACATCATGCAACGGTGTATGATTAGCAGAAAACTGTTGAGGTAATTGACTATTATCCAATTTAGCCATTTTTTCATTTGATTTACCAATATTATAATGCGATTCTGTAGGCGGAAGATTAGGAGGAGGTGGAACAATGTTCAAATCAATAAGAGGGATTTTGAAAGGTTGAACATAGTTACTAACTCTGTCACAATACTCCCTTAATGAATAATAAGCAGATTCTTCTTTCCGTCTAATTTTTAAATCCATATTCAAATAACCCGCTGTTAACCATTCTTGCATGATATCACCAATGAATGGACCTTGTTCGTTACCAGAAGGATCGACATAAACCCATTCAATTTTATCAGATTGAACTAGTTGTGGTGGCGTGCTTTCTGGACAACCAAACGCAGTACCCTCGGTAGCAGAAGGGACACCCGCTGGTACCTGGGTAGGAGGAGTGGATCCAGATGGCAATATCTCCTCTTTAGGATTTACCACCGACACCAATTCAGAAACATTGACGTTTTTAATAGCCGCTGTAAGATCAGTGATTTGATCATTTGTGTTCATTTCTGACTTTGGAATCGACGACTTTTGGAGTTCTAAATGATAAATGTGACCCGGAGTATCCAACTTATAGTTATCATCATTTTTATTGAATACCTGGTGCTCGATCTTTTGTTGGTTATCAAACCATACTTTAAACACCGAATCCAATTGATACCGTTTGGAACCTTTGTTTACAGGGATCCAAGTAGATATTGCAGGAGCACCACCGGTTGATGCTGACGCAGGTGCTGTAGTTGATGAAGACATCATACGAGGAGCATGAACATTAGCATGTTGTAATCCTTGTTGTTCGCTAGTTTTGATATTCACAGCGGTGGCAAATGGATCATTGATTGGAGTTTCAGATGGTTTTCTAGACCTATAACATTAATGTTAGTACGATTGGTCAATGATGGAACTTATGATTGCCGAACGCGTCATTTTCACGGCTTTAAAAGTATACATACCAAGATGTTTGAGACATTATCGGGAGTGAATCTTATGTTGATAATAGAGCTGGTAATAAAAGGTACCAATAGAGTCGATTGAATATAATTTTTAGCACAACAATTGAGAACAAAAGTGCTATAATGATAATTTCAAGTAGGATGAGGAGGAAAATATGGTTCAGTTAAAGAACTGGAGATTTTTATCCTGGATGTGATGCTTTGATACGAAAGTAGTAATAAAGAAACGGCTTTGTAAACTGGGATCAAAAAGAAACAAGTTGATGAGTAGTTTCTTAATGTTGCAAATCTTTATTACTATATACTAAGATCATTAGTCGAAAATTTTTTTTCAAATCTGCGCTACCGTGACTTATGGTAAGGGGACGACTCTGTTTTTAAGTAGGCAGACTCATTTAATTGACTGTAGTATTATGATATAAAGATATTATTACATCGTTTGGTGCTCTTTCTTTCAATATTATAATTCATTATGTAGCTCTTAGATCCCCATACGTTTCTCCATTTCTGAATGGAAATCTTTGGGTACAAATCCAGATTCTAAACCTCCAGTATAAACATCTTCCCAATCAACAGTAGAGTCTTTATTTAATAAAATCTCTTTATGTATGCAATTAGTGGTTCCATTTCCTAATACCAGTGGACGAAATTCAGTAGCATCAACTATAGCTAATTCCATTGATCTCTTAATAGGTTCACCTGCACCAAATGTTCTACGATACATTTCCATTTTGAAATCTTGTTGGTTACGATCCCAATTTTGAATCCGTGATTCTAAAGGGTGTCTGTTGTTGATCATACTTGCCACATTAACTGGTCCATTTCCTGATTTCAAAACATCATGTAAAGCTGGAGTATGTTCAGCTGGAGTGCCAAGTTCAGCACTGTTAACCACGGACCGATTGGTATCTTCTGGAACAACTCTCAAAGACTATATGTTTCCCATTGTTAGTATACATCATGTAAAATACGTTGTGGCGGTTAATACTTACCATTATTGTGGTACTTATATATGGCTATATGTAACTATTCGTAGAATTAACTAGTGTACTTTATTTCTTCTGGGTATTCGTGTGGCGAATGTTGACGTTGTGTGCGCTACCACCATTCTTCATCATACTTGAGGCATTCATTACTACCAAAATATAACTTCGATTGCAGTGTAATCAGGAGTAGCTAATGTGTTTGTAATTTCTATAGTTCTCGCTACATTCTATCTATTTGTTCATCTATGGTGTCAATGAGTCTTTCGTTAGGTGTTTCCTTAAGTACGCCAGGAACATAAGACCATTTTTCCGGTTCCAAAACCCCATTGAAGCAAAGGGTTCCAAATACAAGTATAGCAAAACCAATGAACTGAAGGAAATGGAAAGATTCCCATCCCATAAACATTGCAAGAACCCAAACAATTAGTGTTCTACAAGTATCAACCGTGGATCGTGATGTAGCCAGTATTTGATGCGTAAGAGTCATACCGCAATAATTGAAGGAAGCGATTGAAATCATGATAAGAATTGATGAAAATAAAACGGCTGGAGAAGACCCCATTTGTGATAAAGCTTCAGGTAAATTGAAGGGAGACTTTTCAAATTGTTTAGTTGGTAATGTGATTCCAAGAATAACAGTCAAAACAATCATCACAAAAGTTAATATGGTAACTCCATAGAACCCTTCAAAGTAAACCAATTGTAAGGGAACTAAAGGATACTCTTTTAAAATATGTTCTTCACTAACAAATTGAACTGCTTGGCATATTTCTGCAATTACAATCAAAGAGATCCCGAAAACAACTAATGCCGCACTATCTTCACCGACAACAATAGTAGTAGATTCTGTCTTCTTTCCTGAATGCTGAGAACCACTGTAACCCACAACAGCAACACCAAGAGTTACCAAACCTAATGAAACCCATTCAAGTTTAGTGATGTGTCTTTTTAAGAAAATAACTGACATTATGGCCACAAACAAAACCAATGAGCCTCTGGTCATTTGATAAACTGAAACAGGTGTATAAATCAACCCCAAATTCATTAAAGTCGTAGCACATAAATCACATGTTGAAGGAAGTGCAAATTTTAAACTTGCAAATAATCCAATGTTTCTACCAGGATGAATATCTTGAACTTCTTCCCCAGATTCCAGAACGGCCGTATATCCATTCCGATTAGAGAACAGGGATTTGTACACCAAATGGTATATCAAATACACTGCAAGTTCTCCAACAAACATTTGGAGAGTTTGCAACGCAGGCTGTTCAAACTTCAAATGTTTGGTAGGATCAGGATTAGAGCAGTGCTTCACACATTGGTTATCTTGAAACTTAGTTAAAAGAGAGTTACCAGCACCACTTATAAGTGTCCCCACAACAACTAATGGAATCAACAAAGACATTCTGAGAATGGAATTGGTTCTTAGATTTCGCTTTTTGCTTGCAAATTTGGTAGCTTCTTTTTTTATAGATCACGTCAAAATTGTCTTTATAAGTATTCTGAACCCCGAGCCGTACGATAAGATGGGGTTGTTTTAAGCATGACAAGTCGTGTATCAAATGGCACCCTTTTGTTGCCCAGATAAGCAATGTCGCATTTTCTCTATGATTTATGTAGCAGCTTTCCTGATGTGGTAATTTTGAGAAAGTTCCTGAGCCGCACGAAGCCCATCGCACATAAAATATGGGGTAGACTTATATTCATAGATATATGTACATTTTATGCTGACAATGTACATATTAGTTTACGATTTATACTTTATGGAACATTATTGTTGCAATTGAGTGAAAAAGCGGTTGAAAAAGGACAAATAAAGAACTTTTAGCAGACCATGAATAGCGATTTCATCAAACTATACTTTAAACTTCAATAAAATGAGTTCTAAATACCGCAGAATCTTAATTCAAAGTAATAGTACTATTCTGATCCCTATTAAGTGTAATATTATAAGCTTATTCTTATCTTATATTAATTATTAGAGTATTATTATTGAACTTAAAGTTGTAGGCCCTAACAAATTAATAAAACGCAAGGCTGACATAAGCAAACAGCGAAAATCTCAAAAATGTTATGTAATCAACTATTTTGTGTCATAAAAGCCTAGTGCTCATCCCATTCAAACTTTTAGAAAAATTTTCGAAATTTTATTATAACTTGAACGTCTTCTTTATCTGTTCCTTAGATCCTTTAATTACATTAGCAGAATATAAATATGGCTTTCGGTGCTCCAAGAGGTAGAGGTGGTTCCAGAGGTGGAGCCCCAAGAGGTGGTTCAAGAGGTGGCTTTGGTGGTGGAAGAGGTGGTTCCAGAGGTGGCTTCGGTGGTGGTAGAGGTGGTGCTCGCGGTGGTGCTCGTGGCGGTGCCCGTGGCGGTGCTCGCGGTGGTGCTCGTGGTGGTGCCCGTGGTGGTAGAGGTGGTGCTCGTGGTGGTGCCCGTGGTGGTGCTAAGGTTGTCGTTGAACCTCACAGACATGCTGGTGTTTTCATTGCCAGAGGTAAGGAGGATTTATTGGTAACCAAGAACATGGCCCCAGGTGAATCTGTTTACGGTGAAAAGAGAATTTCCGTTGAAGAACCTGCCAAAGAAGAAGGTGCTGCCGTTACCAAGACTGAATACCGTGTCTGGAATCCTTTCAGATCCAAGTTGGGTGCTGGTGTTATGGGTGGTATTGATGAATTAGGTATTGCCCCAGGTAAGAAGGTTTTGTATTTGGGTGCTGCTTCTGGTACATCTGTTTCTCACGTTTCTGATATTGTTGGTCCAGAAGGTATTGTCTACGCTGTTGAATTCTCTCACAGACCAGGTAGAGAATTGGTTTCAATGGCTACCAAGAGACCAAATGTTATTCCAATCATTGAAGATGCTCGTCACCCTCAAAAATACAGAATGTTGATTTCCATGGTTGATGTTGTTTTCGCCGATGTTGCTCAACCTGATCAAGCTCGTATCATTGCCTTGAACTCTCATTTGTTCCTTAAGGATCAAGGTTTGGTTGTTATCTCCATTAAGGCCAGTTGTATTGACTCCACTGTCGATGCCGAAACCGTTTTCGCCAGAGAAGTGCAAAAGTTAAGAGAAGAAAGAATTAAGCCTTTAGAACAATTGACTTTGGAACCTTATGAAAGAGATCATTGTATTGTTGTTGGTCGTTATGTCAGAAGTGGTTTGAAGAAATAAACCACTATATGAAGGAAGTTAATCATAACTTCTTAATAATAGGGTTACAAAAGAAACAGTCTTATTTTGGTTAGAGGATTTAATATTTCATAGTTACAGCATTTATTGTAATAGTACACAAGAAGAAGAAAGAAAAAAGTAATTATTGATTACAAAGTCAAGAATTCGGTTCTTCTTAAATGGTCACGTGATTGTTGGGATAATAAATGTCTGTTTTCTGCTTTTAATAGAGGTGAATGCTACTTAGTCTTAGATAGATAAATATAGTTCTTCTATATCGAAGGCAAATAAGCATATAAAGAACCCTTATTCATATATATATCGAATATATATTAGTAATTATCATTTGGTATGAACTCATTCGCTGTGGTTACGGACATCCATCTACTAATTACTTAGGGTGGTCATATCAAGAAACGACCCACTAGAACCGAATAAACGATAACTATAGCTAATGCTACCGTTGAATATGGAAAGCGATAATAATAATACTAAGAGGAGACGGCTACAGCCCGAGGACTCTGATACGAAGAAGGAAGAACAACTAGAAGAAACCTCCACCACCACTACCGAGTCAAATCGTCCTGTTAGTAATAGTGATAACATGGTTATTAATAATGAAAACTTGCCACTAGCAATAGAAGATCATAATAGTGATACCACACCAGCTACTTCAACACCCTTGACTATAGTATCGATATCTTCAAGACTGGTACCTGGAACTTTATCTGAGACCTCGCCATCAAATGAGAATGAGACTGAAACCCCACTAACCTTGAACGAGAACGAGAACGATACCCCAACCACTGAGAATGACACTACTTCAACTGAGTATGAGACCTCTATAAGCAATAGTTCATCGCATACACCGTCAGATGCCCGACCACCAACGTTACCATCATTGGCTAATATATTTAGAATGCCTGCAGTTGATGGTAGAACAAACAGTCGGGTATTCGGAGATAGAAATCCCATTCTCCCACCGATAAGTCCTCGCAGTGTAATACCGAATGGGAATGAACCTTCTAACACTACATCGGTACCACGCACTCGGAGTAATAATATGGAACAGATTGACTTGGATGAAGAAGAAGACGATGATGAGGTCCAAATACTTGGAGTTGTTGAAATAGTACCTGAAGGTAATTCAACTATACGACATAACAATAATAATAATAATGATAATAATAGCGATAATAACCGCATACAAGAAGAAAATACCACAGCAGACGATGATGGAGTTGTTGTTACTGGAGAAAGACAACTTCGTGGATTTGAAGTTATTCATACCCCATTTGGAAGTTATGGAACTGGGAATCAACTTCCTTCTACAAATACTGGTAGAAGAACCCCCACTACGGTTACACCCAATGGTTCTAACTATATTAGAAGAACACCATTGATGCCTCCCAATAATACCCGATTCCGATTACCAGCGTCTAGACGAGATGTGTTCCATCGGAATCCGAACATACGAAGTAGAAATAACCAACTTCGTATGGTAAGTACAATGTTACCCTTTGATTTAAATAACCCAGACAATGTTTCTCGAACATTGCATAACTTCTATAACCATGTTACTATCCCCTTGGGAGACACTGGATATGGAGCTGTTGTACGAGGATATCCTTTAGGTGGTGGTGAAGCGGGAGGGCTCAGTCAATGGCAAGGGAATGGGCCAGATGATATTGAAGCCAGTATTATGAGTCGAATAGAACGTGAGTTGGATGAAGCTGTTTCTGATAAAATCTCAAGAGAAAACCTTTACAATAGGAAAGCTTATCTACAAAAGAAGAAACTGATTGTTGATCCAAATAACAAGAGACATGTGTCACGGATCAACTCTGAAGTTCAAGTTTATTGTGAGTTATGTGGAGTAGAATTAGGTTGTGGAATCCCACAAGATTTCAAGCCTAATCCGAAATATGATGAAGACTTTGAGAAGTATCAACAACAATATGACGTTCCAGCACCTTGGTTTTGTAATAAGATGATCACTGATGTTGATAAGGATCTTTCCAAACGAGTGTTTAGTGCTAAATGTGGACATGTTTATTGTGGAAGATGTGTTAAGAATATTGGTAATAGATCTGGAAGAATATCCAAATCAACTAAACTAAAATTATCTATTGATAATCCTTTAATCTCTTCACCAAAGGTTTGTCATTGTAATAAGAGGTTCGCTGCAAGGTCATTCACTGAACTATACATTTAATTTGGGATATATAAATAAAGAGTATACTTAATAAAGGTGTATACATACAGCCTTGATTCTAAAAACATTTCTAGATCAACAACGAAGATAATAATAAAGATAATAAGAAATAAATTTAATCGATTCTTGCTTCAGATAAAGTTAAAGGTCTAATGTTATTGGCAAATACACTAGAACCACTTTTAAACTTATTAATCTTCTTTAATTTCTCTCGAACAACCATAACTGGGACGGAAGATTTTGTCACCAAATAATTAGACAATGAACCTAACAAGACTCCCTTAATAGCAGATTGACCTTTTGAACCCACTACGACTAAAGTAGGTTTTAAATTATCTATAAATTCCAAAATCAAATGACGAGGAATTGGATGATGAATAATTTCAATAACCACATGGACTTGTAATTTAGTTAATTTCAAAAGATTTAAAGCCTGCTGCTTTGCTCTATTCAACATTTCCAATCTTTGTTTGACTCTTTGAGATTCATTAATAGCTGAAGTTTTTAGATGATGGTTGGAATCACTTTCTTCAATCACACATACAATAAACAACACTGAACCATCTACTAAAACAGTCCCAATACACCATTCCAAGGCAAATATGGATTCCGGTGAAAAATCCATACAAACTAAAAACATTTTAGGTTTAACCTTGGGGTTTATCAATTCAAAAAAATTACCTCTTGTAATAGTCTGAATTACTCTTGAATAAGTTTTATTGGAATCCAATTCTCCTTCCTTAATGGATTCATTCAACTGAGATGCAAATTCAGAATCCAATTTATCTTCAACAGCTGAAGTGTAAGGAACCATGAAATCGTTATTGGGTTCATCTTCCTTGGAACTGTCATTCTCATCATTGGAAGCAGTGGAAGATGCAGCTTGGTGGTGATGATGATGATGATTCTTTTGAGTGTCATTCTTTTCATCAAGAACTTTCTTTCTATAACTTTGATATGATTCTAACTTTTGTTTACGGGAACCAGCATCTTGATCCAGTTTAGATAAATCTAATTCTTCACCAGTTAATTTCTGTTTATCTTCTTGTAACTTGTCAAGTTGCTCCTTATCGATGGTAGTACCAATATTTTTGGCATTAGCCAAAGCTCTTTCAGATGCTGTTAAAGCTTCAAGTCTTTTAATAATAGAACCATCAGTTAAATCTTGACTTTCTAAAATCATCAGCACTTCATTAATGGTTTCATCATTTAAAGCAGAATAATTGGGTAAAATTGATCCTCCACCCTCATTGTAATGAAACTTTTCATTGTTATCATCATCACTTAAATGTTCCTCTTCAGATACTTCATCATTGTCCCATAAGATTTTGGAATCATCAATTTCATTCTCATTGTCTGCTTTAGTCTTCTTGATTCTTTCCAGAGGGTCATGATTGGTGATTGACCATTTAAGTTCTTTAGTCATATTATCATCACCTCCACTAATACTGCTACTACGACTATTGTCTCCCAGTGGAGATGCTGAACGACCCCTACTAATAGACAGTTGAAGAATAGCCAATCTTTCCGCCTCTAACCTCGACATGCGACTTGCCATATTAATGCAAAACTAACTATTGTAAGATAATCTGGAGTTCACTAACGGGTAAGTTATATTAGGCGATATTTTGTAACCTGATCTGTACCTTACTAGTACCTTGAGCTCAACGACCGTTCTGATTGGTGGATATGATCCTTGAAGCCTCACTCTAATACGTTATATATCGGTATTATATGTCCAAAAATACCAATCCGATTATGTGGTTGTCTAACAGCAGGTGTTCAATTATTAAGGAGAGTAGAGCTTCGCCTAAAGTCTCGGTCCAAATTCATTCCCTATCCTGACTTGCTATAGCCCTCTGTACTTGAGCTGTACACGACTGGGGAGGGGGGCATGGACAAGTGAAAGGCTGATTAGAGGATATCTAGATATTACGTAATCATACTAATATAAGTGTAGTTACATTCATTCCGGTTTATACAATGCGTCATTCATTGCTCTCTTCATTATCAACGTCATCGGTATCATCATCAGTATACTCAACCAATAGATTTGCTCCGCTCTTAAGTTCTTTAACCTCGCTAAGCTTCTTCTTTGATGAAGCTATCACAACTTTAGGATATGGCTGGACCACTTCGAAATTCCATGGAAATTTTGTCTGGTAATCTTCCAATGTGAATTCAGAGCCATCTTTATGAGAGGGTGGTTGAAGGTTTTCCAAAGCTAACTTTTCATGGATTTCTGCTTCTGATTCAAAGTCTCCGTCTTCAAGTAATTGTGCAATGTAAAGGTGTTTCTCAATATGAAAATAAAGCTGTGTGATTGTTAACAGCGGTGAGAATCTTGATAAAAGTCTTTTCCCATTAGGCAATTTAATAGCACATCGTATTGGAGTATCTTCATATTCTTCTTCTTCACCGAGGCAAATATGATATTTAAGGAATGAAGTTTTGAGAGATTTTAACCATTGGGAATTCTCTCTTTCAAGTTTACGTTGTCTATCACGTTCAAGAGATTGCAAATAAGCATCGTCTTGAGATTGACGGATTTGACGACTTTGCTCCATTTCTTGAGACTCAAATTTATCACTTATTAATTGTGGAGTATAAATTTCAACTTGTTTCAGGATATTTCGTATAATCTTATCAATAGTTGTTGGTAGAGCACCAGGAGTAACAAATATAGGTGCCAAATTACACTTGTAAACAATAGAAGGAATATTGTTGATATTAGCAACAAGCATGACATATGGAAGTCTTTTCACTTGATACGTTTGAGCCAATTCAAGACATTCAGGTGACCCGTTAACACTTCCAATGAAAATAGATGAATTTTCCTTACTAAAAACCGTTTGAACTCTAGAATTCAAAAGAAATTTATCAATAAACGATGTTTCCAATTCTTCCTCTGGATTCTCATCATCTGGAGTCAGAAGGATAACCAAAAGCCATTTGTACTCCTTCATAGCTTTGTCAAAAGTCTCATTAAAATGTTTATCCACAATGTGCAAATTTGTTTTAGCTAATTCCTTTATAGAGGGTGAAAGTTTGGGTATAAAATCCATTTGTAAATGATCATAATTGAACAGTTTGGGAATAATGCGATGTCTTTTCAAAGGTAAAGAAGATGAAAAGAATGGTGATAAAAAAAATTGGGCAATAGATACAAGTGCATTAATGAATCCTTGGGGTATAATTAAAAATAATAACCAAAGTGGACGTGATTTGCGAACACCACCATTTATATCATTGGATTCGGAAGGAGTACTATTAATAGTTTCAACCTCTAACAGCTTAGCATCGACATCTTCTTCTCCTTCTTTCTCTTGACTCTTTTCCAGTAATTGTTCTGCCTGTTTCCGGGAATTGTACAATGATAAGCCCAATTGCCAATGATTGGAAAGCTTGGGTGCTTTTGGAAGTTTGGGCATAAACGAATCATAGTACAACTGATGTTGTAAATTGACGGTTTGAAAAGATGGTCGACGTTGTCTTGACGTATTATCTTCAATATCATGGAAAGAAGCTCCTGAGGCAATTCCACTGGTGGATGGCAAAATCACGTCAGCATCAACTGCTGGAGAATATTCATTCACTGAAACAGAAGTATCAGAATATTCTCTGGAATCACGTACTTCATTCCTGTTGGACCCGGAAACACTTGTAAAGCCGGAATCAAAATATGTTGAAATGGCATTATTCATGTTATAGTCATGAACACGAAGCAAGTTGGAAATATCTTCATCATTATCATCGGAAGAAATATCCGTGACTGCTTTGAATTGCTCAATCAACAAGGTCGTAGAAGATTCATCCATTACTTCAAATATATATCCTTACTTTTGGAATTGCATTGAACAATTAACATAGTGATAGTAGTAGTTGTATATTTACAAGCTCACAGAGGGTAGTTAAAATTAAGTGGGGGGTCGTTTTTAGCACAATTACTAAATGGTAGCGCGATTCGCTTTGGGTATTAAAGTTCTTGTATATAAATGTGTGTAGTAATTTACGATACCCCTGTAGTCTATTCATAAAAGTCGAGTTGTAGTCTTGTATTGATTAACACTACAAGCTTCGACAACATAATTCGGATCCACATCTAGCATTCTCTGTTCCCGCTCAGCTACCCAGTCTTCAAGTTCCTTGATCGGTAACTTTCTTTGATCATTTAACAGGTCTAAAGCCTTCTTTTCTTCAAGTGTTCGCTCACGACACATTTGAGCTACGGAACCGTGTTCCGGTCAAATTGAAATACTTTGTAGGACGAATTGAGCTCGAGAACATATGAGTTCTTGAGCGTTTAAGATTGGCCTCCTAACGAGACTTCAAGGGTGATAAGATCAGAAATTTCTTTGAAATCAGGATCAAACTCATGATCATTCCATAATCTACGTCATCTTACAAAGATTTCATTAAAACACGGTAGTGGCACTCAACGACTGACTCTCGTAATCAGACCTTTGACGGGGTTCTGGACCACCAGGTGAGTCAATAGCGCCTGGGGTATTTAACTCGCCCAAACTATTATCATTAAATTGGATAGAACTCTCTTAGAGTGTTGGTGCAATGGAATAAATAATCATTGGTGTTAGGGGAGCCACTACTAATTTATTGACAACCACAACCACGACCATAGTGGGAACAAAAATAGAAATTAAAAGCTGTATTCATGATTGATAACCTTCTATCCTGTATATGATTATGTGTGGATATAATTAGAATACTCACGTGTGCGGTTTCGGGCCGAAGTGGTGGGGTTCCAGGCTGAAGAAAATTCCTTCCTCATATGATAATTGGGGGTCAGGCTCGTCCAGCTATGAACTAATAACCACCCACAAAGTATTAGTAATACAGTGAACTGTCAGTACACCATATCAATAAACATTACGTATATTTATGCAAATATATGTAAGTCAGTTCGTTAAGCGCATTACTGCTATATTAACACGTAAAGTATATATATAATCTATATGACTACGCCAGCTACATTGGATTCACTTGCTATGTGACTGTATATACTACTTTTTGAATCACGTCTCCCCCACACCCGACGCTGAATGACTCAGGTGAAATTCTTTTGCGTCGTGCCAGTCCAGGAAGATGTCGGGTGAGAGCGCTGCCTGTGAAAAGTCGGTGACGACGACGATCATACGGACTTATAAAGTTAAACCTGGTACCAAAAAAATTTTCAACAGTTTAATATTATTATCATCTAGATTATATAAAGATATTTATAGGAACTATGTTCCGTCGTTTGGCTACTTCGAAGTTGGCGAAAGCGACATACGTCGCATCTGCAGCTTTAGGTCTGACTGTAGTGTATCTTGATTTTATAAAGTCACCTAATAAACCTTTGGTTGATTACACCAATTTCCAACCATTATCAACACAAGAGAAAAATGTCGTCAAACCTCCTACAAGACAACAATTGTTACAACGGTTAAAAGATGGTCCCACGACTTTTGATACCTTAATCATCGGTGGTGGTGCTGTGGGTTCTGGTGTAGCAGTTGATGCTGTAACTAGAGGGTTATCAGTATGTCTTTTAGAAAGAGAAGATTTTGCTAGTGGAACTTCATCTAAATCAACGAAAATGGCTCATGGTGGGGTAAGATATTTGGAGAAGGCAATCTTCCAATTACTGAAGGATCAATTGGATTTGGTGATTGAAGCGTTAAATGAAAGAGCTAATATGATGCGAACCGCTCCTCATTTAGTCTCTGTCTTACCTATTTTGATTCCAGTTTATAAATGGTGGCAAATTCCTTATTTCTATGCCGGTTGTAAAATGTATGATTGGTTTGCTGGCTATCAAAATTTACGGTCCTCTACTTTATATTTGGGTGAGCATGCCAAAGCTGCTGCTCCAATGATTGAATCTTCCAATTTGAAAGCTGCATGTTTATATCATGATGGTAGTTTTAATGATGCCAGAATGAACGCTACTTTGGCTTTGACAGCTATTGAAAATGGAGCCACCGTACTTAATTATATGAATGTTGTTCAATTACTTAAACAAGATTCTAAAGTTATCGGTGTCATTGCTCAGGATAGAGAAACAGGAGAAACTTTCCAGATTAAGGCTAAATCAGTGGTCAATGCTACAGGACCATTTGCTGATCAAATTTTGGAAATGGATAAAGATCCTAAGGGGTTACCTCCATTAATTAAACAATTACCTAAAATGGTTGTGCCTTCAAGTGGTGTTCACATTGTATTACCTGAATATTATGGGCCCAAGGAAATGGGTCTTTTGGATCCAAGCACTGAAGATGGTAGAGTAATGTTCTTTTTACCATGGCAGGGGAAAGTGTTAGCTGGTACAACTGATACTCCTTTAAAGGAAGTGCCTGATTCACCAGTTGCTAAAGAAGATGAGATTAATGATATTTTGAATGAACTTCAAAAGTATATTAACTTCAAAGTTGAAAGAGAAGATGTTTTATCAGCTTGGAGTGGTGTTCGTCCTCTAGTTAAAGATCCTTCTATTGAAGAGAACAATGGGAAAACTGAAGGATTAGTAAGATCTCATTTGATCACTACTTCTCCAACTGGGTTAGTTACAATTCTGGGAGGTAAATGGACAACTTATAGAGAAATGGCTGAGGAAACCGTTAATACCATCATTTCAACCTCAAACTTGGAGCCTAAACGTCCATGCCAAACCAATTCAATCATACTTGCTGGTGGAGAGAATTATCACCCAGGGATTGATACTCAATTAATTCATGAATATCATATTCCTGCCAAATTAGCTACTCATTGGGCTAATAATTATGGAACTCGTTCAGTAATACTTGCTAAATTATATATCAGCGATCCACTGAATCGTCTTCCAATTGAATTAGCTGGTAAAATTGAACATCCAAAGGAATTATTAGGTGAATCATTCATGGAAACTGAACCTTTCACAGTTGCAGAATTGAAATATGCCATGAATTATGAGTATGCTCGTACCCCAGTGGATTTCCTTGCAAGAAGAACGCGATTGGCATTTTTGAATGCCAAAGAAGCCTACGTTTCCATTGATGCCGTGGTGAACATCATGGGCCGTGAACTCGGATGGAATAGAAAGACAGCCGAACAAATGAAACAAGATGCTGAAGACTACATTGGGAAAATGGGTATCCGGCCTCAATAATGATAACCTTTTAATGTCCTTTAGATATATATACACCGTTTATTCCTTGATAGATGTTTGATATAAATTATATTCTGAATAAATAAATACTTAAGATATTTCAAGATGATTCAATTCATCATCTAATTTCAGTTGACGGGCTTTCCGAATCTTCTCTGTACGTTTCTTTTCACTAACATTGTGCACATCGTTTGTAAAGTAAACGTCGTCATCAATGTCTCCATCACCAGTTCCTTGGCCTTTACCATATTTCAATTGATATTCCGAAGGTGGTTCTCTTAAAATATCTCTAATAGTATCATTGGCCACAAGTTGAGCATGGACTCCAAAACTAAAACACCATTTCAAATGAATTAATCGTAAGTATAAAAACCAACTATTAATTGATAAAGATCTGGTACGAGATAACTTGATATGAGTGGATTGACTTAATAAATCCAATCCTTGTTGAGATTTCTTGTATATTTCAATTCTTTTCTCTTTCGTGGTATAATTCTCCAATGTATTAAGAATATCTCTGAATATCGATACAACATTCTTTTTATCCTTTTTACCAACTTTTTTGGTTGACAAATTCCCCAATCTCTTAACAATTTGAAATAAGCTTTCTTGTTCATAATATGGAGCATTATAATTATAATCTTGGTCATTTTCATCTTCATCTTCACCATAAGTATAAATCTCATAAATCAATGCAATAACTCTTCCTGCAGCTTTAGAAATATCCACATTCACTTCGTTATCCAAAAATTCCACCAATTTACCAATAATTTCATCACTACTAATAAACTCATTTAAATAATCACCGCGAGTCATTAATGTTAATAAACATCCAACTCCATGGATTGCACTAATTGCAACATTTGCTTCTTGACTGGCTCTTGAAGTAGCTTCTCCAATAATTGCTGCATCACCTTCTTTATCAGTAATAAAAGTATTATGATCTGTTTCTCCCTTATCAACTTGTTTTGATAAAGTTATGGAACTTTGAACATAACCATCTGCGACATCATGAAGTAACCATTTAATCCGATCATCAATCCCATAAGCTCCAGACCCATTATTTAAAACTAATAAAAGTCCAACTAACCCAGTTATTAAATTACTCTTATTGTCCAAGGTGACATTTTGATTTGGTGGATCATAGACCAATTTAGCTATATGAGTTTGAAATTCACCACTTGCCAATCCACTAAATTCTTCAATATCACTGGCTAAAAGAGCAATCACACATCTATATAAAAGAGAAAACTCAGAACTTGACCGATAATCGCCACTTAAAAACACTTTGATAAGCGCTTGTATTTTCTCTTCATCGACATAATCATTGGTTCCTGAACTTTCTTCATTATGAATCACTAAAGGCTTGGATACGATCAACTTATATAATTGAGCTAATAACATTTCTCTACTTTGAGAACTAACTTCTGTTCTAGAAGCAAATGTTAATGAATGAATAATTTCATTGATACTATTAGTGGAAGATATCCTTATTTTATTGGCCTTTTCATGAGCAATGGATGAACCGGTCGTATTGGAAGCGGCTCCTACTGATAATAACGAAGACCCTTGAGCTCCGGCTTCCGGGCCACCCTCAGATTCTTCTTGCTGTTCTAGTTGATAATTTTCCAACTTCTGAGCAAGCAACTCTTCTAATACATGAAAATTGACATCTAAACTTCCATTCTCTTCACCATCAACCATTGGAGTTCTGACTCGGGATGATGACCGAGTAGATGACCCGGATCTTATATCTCGTATGGCACGACTTGCATACATTGTAACTGAGTAAAGAAGAAGAAGAATGTGACGAATAGAATAATTTTAGCGGCCAAATTAATCACTCCAACTTTTTCTATTTAAATGCAGAACCTGGGGGGTTGCTAGCGTTTCCAAGGGTCGTGCTGTGCGCAATAAGCTTTTTACGGGCATTCTGAAGTCCAGAATAGTTGAGCTTAACGGGAGGGTGTCAATTAAAACTAGTCAGCTTAACTGCTAAAAAAGTCTTTCAATTCTTAGTCACTTGTGTATTCAGATTATGTATTTTCAACACTTGAGAACTTTTGTCGTTTCTAAGTGCATTGCTAAAGATGGGTCGAATTCCTCTGAATTTATACCTTGTTTTAACCTTGGCCATTTCCTCGTTTCTTACTTCTAATTTCCCCTGTATTACCAGCACACATTGTTAATAACTAACACATGTTTCATGAGCGACTTCCTTCTTCTTAAATTGGCCGATATTATGACTATAAGTCCCTATCTAGAGACTTGGCTTGTGGTCTCACAGTCACGTGACAACACCACCACTGTTCCGTGTGATGATGCATCAACACATGGGGAAAAACTTTGTGCTTAGTCCAGATGTTAAGGAAGTTGTCCGAAAAAGGGAAAGGAATCAAGCTATTGATAAAGAGGCTTAACCTGATAAAATAAATAATAGAGTATATAAGAGAACCTTCGATTACATGTTAATAATAAACTGGATGTGTAGATTCACATTAACTCTTTAGTGACATACTACCAAGCAACCCCTGATTTCATGCAGTAACTTAATTAGCCACGCACGACTTTAAAGAAATATACCAGACACTTGTTTTATGCAGAGCTATCAAAGTTATATATACACATATATAATAATTCACCATGACCTATAAAAAGTCCATATCTATATAGGGCTTAAACTAAATAAAGGAGCCATCCAAACACATCAAATACTAGTGAGGTCTGACCACTCCAGCCGTGATTTAATAAATAAGGGTAGCGGCAGAAAACCGTTTCCAGCCATCGACAAGAATCCAGGTACTCTCGGTGCAATCACATTAGCAACGTCTCTGGGGAAATAAAGAAGCAATGACATCAAAATACAGAAACCTGATATAATAAGATTTGGTATTATAAATATCGGGTCCCCATTGCTAGTTTCAGTGGAAGAACTTTTTATACGTATGTCTTCAAGGTGGAGAGTTTCAGTCAGAGTTTCAGTTACAGGAATTTATATAAGGTTGTCTTCATCACAGAAAGATGTCATGGGAGCTGATCGTATTGTAAGTTATTATGGTGATGTCCTCTGGTTTTTAACTGGATGAATTAAATTATCCCAACATTTATATATGTACCTTCGTGGTTCAAAACAGACAAAGAACTGATTACTTATACAAATAGATGTAAATAGCAGACGCAGAAAAAGCGTTATATCAAGCATAACATCTATATGCTGAGGTTCAGATGCATATACCTAGGGTAACCTAAAGTCTTGAATAATTCGACATCGCACAAGGTAAGTACATTAATAAACACTCCTAGGAGAAAGTTACCTTACTAAAGTTGCAACCATTCCTAAGAATAATTCTGCAGTATTACATTTAATAGCTATTTTATTCTACATTCTAAAACAAGGTCATATTGAAACTTACTCTGTATCATGCATATAATTATTAGCTTTTGCATATGTAACAGTTCCAACTAAATTTCAGACAACCTAGGATCTAGAATTTACTGTGTAGATGAACGTATAAGAAGATAACGTGAACCAAAGAAAATACTAGCAAAGGTGTGTGACCATCTTGGGCTTGACTTTATATGGAAAAGGCCCTCTGGTAGAAACCCAATCGTAACCAAAGACAAAATTACCAGAAGAATAGGTGCAACAATTTCTGCCTCTTTTGGAATCCATATTGCCAAGTACCCAAACAAAATAAGCAAATCTGATACAAATAACCCTGTTGTTAGATATACCCTTCCAGGATAGTACTCGCCACCATACTTGGCATTTTCAGAAACAGTTTTTGGTGGCACTTTGCTATCCTTAAAACCCTTTTTAAGTATTGTTGACTATCATGTTATCAAGGGGAATTAAGACATCTACGTTTCTGATTAAATCTTCAGCAGATCAAAAACTTTAAATAAGGAGCTAGCAGTATAAATTAAGTACACCAGCAGAAGTAAATAGTTATATAAACTAGGTAGAAAGTATTTCATGCAGCATAACATCTATATGCACATAGGATCACATTAATATACATGGGGTAGCTGAAGACTTGGATAGTTTAATGTCGCACAAAGTATAGTCATTTAGCCTCATTATTGTACAGAGATACCTTACTAAAGTGATTAATATCTCTTGCATTAATAGTCCGTGGCCAACGACAATGTGCTGATTATGAACAGACTCACAACGATCTTGGATATGAGACACAGGGGACATTTGACGTTGCGGTGGTCAAGTGTATCCAATCTTTCCCACAACCCTACCTTGAGTGAACTTGAGCTTGTGTTATTGAAAGGTCAATGCTGGGACAAATATGTAACCGACAGGTTGTATACAAAGATGACAAAAATAATGATTTCTATGTTCATTATTGATCTGTAGTACCAGCCCCTGTAGTAGTTGTAGAAGTATTTTTTGTTGTGGAAGTTGCTTCAGGTGTACCTGTTGCTTCATTGTTAAAAATCTCAGTTGATTCATGTTCGTGATCTTCGACATCTTGTTCTTGTTTAACATGATCTGGCTCTGCAGCATCTTGCTCGTTTTTATCAATGGAAGTTTCCACTGGTTTGTGGTCAATTTCATGGTCGTGCTCAATTTCATGGTCATGTTCAGTCTCATGGTCAACTTCAGATTCTTGTTCAATTTTAACTGGAGGTTCATCAGCCTTTGGTTTCATCTTACGCTTGACCTTCTTTGTTGGAGGATCTTCAGGTACAATATTCTTCTTTTTATTATAAGCTTCCATTTCTGCATTGTATCTAAGTCTATCCTTTTCATACAACTTATAAAAGGGAGCCTTATCTTCCATAGATAGTGTTCCCCATTCATCAAGTAATGCTCTACCCAAATCACCTTTATTAACTGGACCCTTTTCCTCCAACTTGGCTCTAATCCTCTCCCTATCCAGATCGCAAAAGAGCAAATAAACATTGGTGGGTTTTTTGGGTAAATCAGGATCTCTAACTTTAGGTGTTTTAACTGTGAATGTTGTAACCCCATAATACCCTTCACTATCCTTCAATTTAACTCCCTTCATCCCCTTCTTAACTGACCCCTTGGTAACTCCATTTCTGCTCAACTTAGGCACTTGTGTAGTCAATGAATCGGTCAATAACGTGGGTGTAGGAGGAACAGGTATATCTTCATTCATTAACAGCAACTCCTCATCATCTTCAGGGAATTCCAATGCTCGTTGCTCCAATCTTTCAATCAAAATCGCATGTTCAAGCCTTAAACGACGAATATTCGATTTGGTTCTATAAATTGCAAGCGATGCTATTTCATTACTCTGTTCAATTTCACTTATTCTTCGCTTCAAATCCTTACACTTTTGCTTAAACCTCTCCTCTACAATTATGGTTAGTACACAGCTTCTTATTGGTTGCATAATCTTTTCTTCACTTACCTTCGCTCTCAGGAATCGTGTCCTTGAAGGCAATAGCCTTGGTACTTTGTTTCGACATTATTATGACAAAAGCTGCCAACTGTGAATCGCTATATTGGGTTCATAGTTGAGTAATTTTTTGAATGTACATTTCTTGCGCTACCACCAAAATTCTGTCACCTTTTAAAGCGTCAAGGTACGCCAGTGGTTGATAATCCCTTCCATAATAATCTGCTACAATAATCTACTAATATCTTAAACCATTCAATCAACACTATACACTTATAAATTGCTATCCATTAACAACACCATCGATAAAATAAAAAAGATAAAAAACCAAATCATATCATAATCATTGTGATCCTGGATGAGAAATAACAGGAGATAAAATCTCATATTCTTCAAGATCTGATTCTCCTTCATCACTGCTCATCATATCATAATCATCCATATTCTCACTCTCATTCTCATTCTCATTCTCATTATCGCTCTCTTTGGGCGTATCCTCTGATTCAACTTCATTATGAGCATCCACAAATGGCGTGGAGGATGAAGTCGAGTCCTTAAGTAAGGTGGGTAAAATAACTGCATGAACAGATTCAACAAAGTTCTTTTCATCCTTAAGTAAATCTTCAGCTTCAGATGGTGAATCAGTTTCATTGCCTGTTAATTGAGCTTCAGTTTCAGATTCATATTTGGGAAGTACCACGCTTACTTCTTGTGAAATATTCATCTCCACATCTTTGTTCTCGACTTTGGGTTCAATCTCCATATTTTTGACAATAAAACCTTCCTCAGGTTCAACTTGGATCCAAGACAAAGCAGATTGACGTGCAAAATTCCAATTGAATGATTGTGTTCCAGTAGCAACGTACAATGAAAACTTGTCGTAATCTTCAATACCAAAGTCAATATTTAACTTGCGAGTACTTCCAGGATAAATTGGGGGAAAATCGTTGATAGTCTTGTTATAAACTTGAACTCCCACATTGGAATAAATTTCAACTGATAAATCACCTCCATTCAACACACTTGGTCCCTTGTTATGAAGAGAGATTCTCGATAACAGAGGGGAAATCCTTTCAAAACTTGATTCAACATTAACATACAATTCAGGAGAACTAGTTGCTGATTTTTCTTGAATCTTGCTTGGAGGTTCTTCAATAGACTCCTCAACCACAGGAATCGAAACTGCAACTGGTCGATCCTTTTCACGAGGAATTGATTCAATAAAGCTTTGTAGAACAGCAAACTTTGTATCTTCATTGACATCTCCATCAACATCAAGCAGATTCAATAAATCATCATATCTCTTAGCCTTTTCAACAAGAGCATCAAACTTGATAATATTTTTTGGCCAGTCCTCATTATCAAAGAACTTTTTAATAATGTTCTTGTTCTCAGTAGTAGTATTGACAAAGACTTCCTTTGTATCCAAACTAGAATCAAAAGGTACTTGAGAAGCCTTGCAATAAGAAGAAGCAAAAGGACAAACATTTGGTCTGCTAGGCAGATGATCAATGTCCACATTTCTGCTATTTGATATCTTTACCATAGTGTGTTCTAGTTTATGATATCCCATTTTATGATTTGGAATATTATCTCTATTCAGAACACAATCTCCACACATATCAAAGTCTGGACATTCCAAGCATTTGAACCTTTCACCAACAATAAAAGGTTTGCTTTCACATGCACATGTATCACAAGATATATATGGATGAACTTGCTTTGACTTTTCATCTAAGGAAAAAGCTAATGTTTTCCTTGTCATGTTATGAGATGATTTATGAGTAGAGTTTTTCAATTCATCTTGTTTCTTGTAGCAATTACCACATAAATCAAAATCAGGACACTCTTCACAATGATAGATTGTTCCGTACATGGGAATAAATCTTCTGATACAGCAGCCATCACAACTGACGGTAGGAGCAACCAGAGAAGGTTCTGAGTGAGTTGCTTCAGAATGAATGTCAGAGGTTACTTGTGATGGCTTAACAGGAGCAGGAGCGAGACCTGATGCTGATATTGGTGCTGATGCAGGCTTTGGCACATCATTATTCATACCACTTGGATCCAATTCTGATTGTAAGGCGGAAATAAAATCAGAGCAAACGTGCAAAAGTTTCTTATTATAATCATTCAAAACATCCTTCATCTTGGACAATCCCTTCTCATCAATCAGCCATTTGAAATCCAACAGTTTATCAACTACAATAAGCTTACATGTATTTTTCACTCTTAAGCTTCTCATCATAGCTAAAAAGTCTTCTTGGTGTTCCAATAAAACATATCTCTTCTTCTTCTTCGATCTTCTGTAGATATCAACGTCTTCCAACTTTTCACTTAAATAAACCCCTTCATTACGAAGCATCTTGATCAATGATTCCTTATCGGTGATTTCCTGCTTCATCAGCCTGAGACAAGTTTCAATCTCCTTCTCCACCCCCTTGACTTGTTTGTTCTTGGTATGGTTAACCGAGACGATAACCTTACGACTGCTCATGATGGAAATACTAGAATTTATCCGCGGTGGCTAATAGCAGTTAGTAGTAACAGTAGTAATAGTAATAGTAATGGTGATAGTAGTAAAGGTCTTGTGAAGAAAGGAGTGTGTCATGGCATTTATATAGATAAGGGGCAAATGACCAGAGGGCAAAAACCCGGGGATGGTGAATGCACGCCCTAGGATTTCGTACAGTTTCCAAGTAAGGTTAGGCAACTGACAATAAGAACTCACTTTATACTGTGATAATAGTAAGAGTTATAGTGTTGACTGCACTACTAAGAATAATCAGAAAGCATTGCAATTATATTTCAGTGGGTTGCTATCAATCACTAGCAATTATAGATAAATACAGTGAATTTATCCACACTACATTGAGGTAGTAAGCAGGTTCATTAGTATCATATAATATACACACTTTTTAACCATATTATGTAATTGTTCTGCCATAATAAGAGTACTATTGAGGTTCTGTGTTGTGCTGCTAAGTAACTTTGATTTATCAGCCACACAACGGGACGCATTATCATAATTTGCCATTCTGTTTATCTCTCACGTGATACACCAGTAGTATATACAACTGAATCAACCAAAGACGTATGCTGGCAGCTGAGCCCTTGCTTATATTGATCCGAGTATGACTAAAGTTAAAAAGTACCCTGCTGCTGTTGTTTTTGACTTGGACTATACAGTGTGGCCCCGATATGCAGATTGGAATGTTCAACCTCCTTTGAAGGCAGTAGGTAAGAATAGCATCAAAGACAGATCTGGCTCTGTATTTCTGGTATTTGATGATGTTCCTGCTATCTTTAAAGAGTTGAAAAGTGCAGGTATACCCATGATTGCAGCTAGTAAAACCGCTGCTCCTCATATCGCCTCAAAGATGTTAACTCTATTACATATCGATGGGGTGCCTTTAATTGATTTTTTCGATAATATTCAATGGGGAACACATACTAAGAAACTTCATATATCAAGAGCAGCCAAAGCATTAGGGTTAGAGAAAGAATTGAATAATGGTCATTTTGTTCTATTCGATGATGAATACCACTCTAATATAGATGTCACAGAGATTGGATGTTATTTTGCTCATGTTGACGATTCAGATTATGGATTATCACAGGCGCTTTTTGATAGAGAATTAAGAAATTGGGCTTTACAATTATAATCGATTTTTTACTAGAATAACTATTAGATAAGTATAAAGCATAAAAATGCAACATAATATAATACTATTATTATATTGTAGTATTCATGAAAGTTATCATGACTACCTGTAGTATTCTTGATGATCTGCTAAATGTTGGTTATGGAAGTCTTGGAATGTTTGAGAGCGTTCTCTGATATCGTTTGAGGAAAAGCGCACCTCTAAACCTGTGCTATAAATAACAAAATAACTGCACTAAATCTACAAGTAAGTATAAATTCAATTAAGAATTTGTAAATTCTAGCTTCCTTTTTTAGAAGCCAAGAATCTACATCAATATTTGGGACTTCATCGAACCCATTGCTGCAAAAGATTTACATTACAACGTCTTTATTGTCTTCCCTTCAATTCAGCTTTTGACGTTTAAGGGCGATTTCTTTGCAGCAAGTACAAGGGATTTTCGGAATGTAAATAGAGCATTAACTACAACAATAAAGGGAGCTACAAGCTTGCAATGGTTCATTAACTTCAAAATGGTAAGCAGAAACTTACCAAGGCTTGATTTAACAGTTACAACGGCTGAGTTACCCATAAATTTGATTCTGTGGTACCCAATAAAGTCAATGCCTTTTATAAAATTATACCCTTGTTATCGTATTTCTAACTTTTATTTTAATAGCTTTCAGTGGAAAGTATATAACCACCCCATCTTAAAGAAACTTTAAGTTTGTAACTTTATAAACCTCTCAGAAGCAAATCAGAAGCAAAGAGACATGGGCAATGGACTTCGCCTAATGAACGCAAACGACTTGAACTGGACATAGTTTACAATAAAGGAAGTATTTGTATTTAATGACTTACTCTATGCATATCTTCTTCTACGAGTTTGACATCTGCATATCTGCCGCACACATGTATGTCTCTATCTTTGTCATTATACCACATTCTTTTTCGCAGAGAGTTTTCGCGATGAGGTAAATGGTGGTTAGTAAATTATATACTACTCTTCTTAGTAAATTATAGACTACTCTTCTTACCACAACCATACACCCCAATGACAACCCCCACGGCAGCCTCCGCAGCTTACGTGGATGATTCAAGTAGTTGGGACACCTTGGATTTAGACCCTCGTTTGTTACAAGCCATCGATCAATTAGGATTTGAAAAGCCAACCCTCATACAATCTCATTCCATCCCTTTAGCTCTTGAACAAAAGAGAGACATCATAGCCAAGGCATCCACAGGTTCAGGAAAGACTGGTGCTTATGGTATACCCATAGTACAAACAATCTTAACCAATAATGACTCAGTGGGGATTCAAAGTATAGTGTTGGTTCCTACCAGAGAACTCTCAAATCAAGTGGTTCAATTCTTTGAGAAATTGACCATGTATTGTAAAAATGACGTTAAATTACTTGACTTACTGGCAAACTACAGTGATCAGGTGATCAGTTCCTTACTCGGCAACAAACCGGATATTCTTGTGGCCACTCCGTCCAAGTTAATTTCCACTTTAGAGAAACAGAATGGAGGTATTGATTTAAGTCAAGTAAAAATCATGGCTATTGATGAAGTGGATTTAATTTTATCATTTGGATATTTGGATGATTTGCGTAAATTAGAATCTTATTTACCCATCAAGAAAAACCTTCAAACTTTCTTGATGTCTGCTACTGTCAACGATGACTTGCAAGAGTTAAAAGAGAAGTACTGTTCCAAACCTGCTATAGTCAAGCTTAACGATGATGTTTCTCAAAGCAAGCTTACTCAGTATTATACTAAGACTACCGAATTTGATAAGTTTTTATTATGTTATGTTATCTTCAAGTTGAACTTAATTAAAGGGAAGGCATTAGTATTTGTTAATGACATCGATAGAGGATACAGATTGAAACTCTTTTTGGAACAATTTGGGGTCAGATGTTGTATTTTAAATAGTGAGTTACCTGTTAACTCCAGATTGCATATAGTGGAAGAGTTCAATAAGAATGTCTACAACTTATTAATTGCCACGGATGAAACCAATGATTTCACCGTCGAAAACGATGAAAAGGATGAAGCAGCAGAAGATGAAGACGACATACAAGATAAGGAAGAGAATGAAGGTAAGAAACAACCTTCTCGTTCTAAGAAGTCAAGAAAATCCGCTAAACGTGATAAGGAATACGGGGTTTCAAGAGGTATTGATTTCAGAAACGTTGCTTGTGTTTTAAATTTTGATTTACCAGTGACTTCGAAAGCTTACATTCACAGAATAGGAAGAACAGCAAGAGCAGGAAAAGCAGGTATGGCACTTTCATTTGTGTTACCTCAAAAGGAATATGGAAAGCATAAAGTTGCATGTTTAACAACCGCTAAAAGAGATGAGAAGGTATTAAAGAGAATCATTAGACAACAAAGTGCCAATGGGTTTGAACTTAAACCTTATCAATTTGATATGAAGCAAGTTGAAGGGTTCCGTTACAGAAGTGAGGATGCTTTCAGAGCTGTCACGGCGACAGCCATTAGAGAAGCACGGATAAAAGAGATTAAAAATGAGATAATTAATTCGGATAAATTGAAGAGATTCTTTGAAGAGAACCCTCAAGATTTAATTGCCTTGAGACACGATAAAGAGTTGCATCCTTCGAGAGTTCAATCGCATTTAAAGAGAGTTCCGGATTATCTTTTACCCGAGGCAGCCAGATCAGATGTTAAGAACATTGGCTTCATACCTTTTCAGAAACATAAAATCCACAAGAATAACCGTAAGAGGAAGAATGGAGGGAAGAAAGCAGACCCATTAAAGATGAAAAAACGGTGAGTGATAATAGTAATATAATTACATATTATAATAGTCTATAAACTGAATTTGGAAAGTATAATGTTCCACAACAAACTTGCTACGATATTAGCTTGAAATAGTAACCTAGGAGGAAGCAATGAAAAGGAAGCTAGGCAAAAGAATGGCCAAAAGCAATAGCCAACTTTAATGGATCTAAAATATGATAATCTAGCGGAAATATGAAATACCTCACCATATTCCCATAAGCTGTCAATTATATTAAATATTAATTGGAATGAAGGTAAGCCAACCAATTGATCTAACAAGACTCTGCCTATGACATTATCAACAACCAGAAATACTTTACCTATCCAAATATATGTCATTATACCATTTAAACTTCCCCAAAGAACAAACTTGAAAATTTTGTTCATTATGAACTTCCTCTTTGTATACTGAATTAATGCTTGAGCTAAAGAAGCCGTAGTAGCTCCTAATAAAATTGGCCCCGCATATTCATTAATAGAATCAAGTAGATCAATGTTAGTCACAAAGTAAAAGGTTAAAAGTATCTGTACACTAATAATAAGGATTAGCTTTCTCTTATACCGGAGTCCAGTAGGCTCTAGTGGTGTAGGAGCGGAGTATTGCTTCTCTGGATCCTGAAATCGTGGTAAAGGTGGTTTTTCCAGTGGCATACGGCTATAACTGATTAATGATAAGAAGGATTAAAATTATGTGTTGACCTTATGTGATGTTGAATCAAGCTCAGGTGTGTGAATGAAGTCAATAACTATGTTCAGCTGTATGATAAGAGCTGATTTCATCTATTGTTAATACTACTAAGCTTCGTATTAACTGTATGTTTAAAGTTTGATTTTGAAGGATTTTAGCGATGCATATCAATTACGTGTCGCGTGTGCACGCATATGTTTAGTGTTGATCGATTCAAAATGTGCGTAATCCCAGGAGCTACCTTCGATGCGGGTCGTGCATTTAGGTCCGTGAAAAAATGTGGTGGTTCCTTTATTTATTTTAGGTGACTTCGTAATTTGAGGGGTTAAGCTGCAATCAATTAAATGCAATTAATTACATGCATGAGCACAAGCATGTATACCAAATATATACGGTGTGTGTTATAAGAATACTATAGAAAAATGAAGGTGCGCACGTCTATAAGCAATTATTAATACATATAATAAAAGTGTGGTGTAATGATGTTACTTTGTGAATGTGTCCCTTCTAATCCGGATGACCCTAAATTTTCCATTCTTTTCATTAGAGAAGATCCATTTTATTTCTTAACATTTGGGGAAGCAACGGCCCACTAAAACTGGTAACTCATTGATTAAATTGAATGACGGTACTCTTTTTACATAATAATGGTATTTATTACATCAAACTAATTTTTCGTATGACGTGATAATACATGTCTTCTTGATAAGGCCCTTTACATCATAGACTAACATAAAAGCCTAGTAAATAAGATATCTTGTTATAATTAAGTCTTGTCTGTAAATAAGGATGACGTTAAATCTAAAAATATCCTGGGGCAACTATCTCGTAGTTGTCCAAAAAAGCAACAACCTCGCAAGTGGTGGTCGCAGGGCTGCATAATGATGTTTTGGGTGCAAAATGGCTACACTTTCCCCACGCAAATTACATAACCAATAATCACCATAGCCTGAATTCAATAATGACAAGGATATTATGAATATTGAACTATGGTGGTGAGTGATCTCTTCAGATATAGTGATCTCTTGAAGCTGGTGGTCTCGTTTAGAAAAAAAACTATATAAGGAGGTAATAATTCTGATATTTCATTTCAAACAATATTCTCTTTATTACATTACTATCAAGTTAAATAAATACAGACACTCTAAAATGAAGTTTTCTTATGCCTTATTGGGCTTAACTGCCCTAGCATCTGCTGCTGCTGATTCTTTTGGTTTACGTGCAAAAGCTGCAGGCTCTGCTCTTGACAATACACCCATTTATAAAGTCGACTCTCATCCTCATGTCTTCTCTGTTGCTGGTAATGAGGGAGTTGAATTGTCTCTCACCTTATACAGTGATGGCACAATGACAGATCAAACTGGTCGAGGTGTTTATGTTGACCCAAACACCGGAGAAGTTGGTAACGTTGATCCTTTTGGTCAACAAGCTAACTCTAAGAATTTTGGCATTAACAATGGTTATTTAACTTATAAGGGTAGTGAAGACTTCTATGCTTGTCCATCAGGTCCCAACAAATGGTCCTTAACTGTGAAGGGTGGTTGTACTGGAGGTACTCAAATTATGTTGCAAGTTTGTGGTGCTCCAGTTCCTCCACTGTCTACATTCTGGTTATCTGCTGATGCTCCTTCCTCTCCTCTTGATGGTAAGAATATTTATAAGGTCGACTCTCATCCTCATGTATTCTCTGTTGCTGGTAATGAAGGTAGTACCTTGTATGTTACTTTGCAATCTGATTCTTCCTTGGTTGACAGCACAGGACGTGGTGTTTACGTCGACCCTAACACTGGAGAAGTTGGTAACGTCGATCCATTCGGTCAACAAGCTGCTCTGAAGGGATGGTCTGTTACTTCAGACAACCACTTGGCATGGTTAGGTAGTGTTTCATTTAATGCTTGTCCATCTGGTCCAAACAAGTGGTCTTTGTCTGTTAAAGGCTGTACTGGTAATACTGGAATTAAGCTTTCCACACATTTTGTCACCCACAGAAAGAGATCAGAATGATTTACAAATCGTACTACAAATGATGATACCCCTATTTAACGATTGATGACTGCTTGCTTTTTCAACGCTTAAGCTAAATGAAATTTTTATAAAAAAAAAAAAGAAATAGTTTCGTAACCTTACTTCGCACGTTTAGTCAATTTATATTCTGCTATGTTACATTCTGATCCCCCTTAAAAGCAAGCTTGTGTGAATAATCACTAGCAAGCATTTTTTATTAGTTCAAGTTATAGTTGAATTGCAAATGTTTGTCGTGTATCAACCAGTTGCAACCCACTGCGTCATTACGTAATCATAATCTTTGAGATGAACCTGAGGTCCGGTACGCAGTCCGTCTCAGTCAATCTGAAAACGTTGATGAAAAGTTCACACAATTTCATACTACAGTGGTAAGTTCATTCTAGACATCCAACATGGTCGTACACAACCCCAACAACTGGTATGTTATCAAGCACCAAATATGACAAAAAGTTTAAGTTTGTTACTAACCGTCTAGGCACTGGGTCGATAAGAATTGTCTTCCTTGGTCAAAGGAATATCTCGAAGAGAAGATCACCAGCACCGTTGGTGAAACCGATGAGTTTCGGTTCACAGTCACAAGCTTGAGTTCGATTTCTGGCGATTGTGACGTCACTCAAAGAAAGGGGAAGGTCAGATGTATCTATGATATGAAATTGGTCTTTGCCTTTTCTGGTGAAAACTTGACTTCAGATGATAAGATTTCGGGTTCTCTTACCGTTCCTGAATTTGTTCATGATCAAGACGAAGACGAATATGTTTTTGAAATCGATGCCGAAAACTATAAACTGGAAATCCGTAAGGTTTTGGTGCCTCAAGTTTTAATCAAATTGCTTGAGTTCCAAACCGATTTGATAGCGGCTCATGAAAAAGATGTCCAACACGCTACCTAATTAAGCCGGTTGTCATCAGGTAATAATGTAAATAGAAATTCATGGGTATGTTTTTCATTAAAAATTGTAGTAGAACTTTGTATGTTTTAACCGTCAAACCCTTCAGGAACTCCCTTCGCATGTCTAATGGGTCCTTCACGTGATCCTAAGTATATTTCTCCACCTCCTTCATCATTGGCAGAAGCACTAATGCTATACCATGGTACATGACCTTGTTCTATTCCCTTCAAAAGACGATATACTTCAACACTCCCGTATGGAATACCCGTGGCAGGATCAAAGTATTTGACCTCAGTACCAGATATAAGACAAACTTTTTTGCTTCCATTGGGTAAGTATAACCCCGTCGGAGCTTGAGTATTGATATTTATCTGGGTTTCAACTTCCTTGGTATCCTCTTCAACTTCCTCCTCCATGGTTTCTGTATCTCCAAGTCGAGGTAACCGTTTCAACTCTGAAAAAAGAGGATCCGATTCAGAAAGATTCTTAGCTGATTCAAATATAGGGTCATTCACTTCAGGAACGTTTACATATGCACTTTCTTGTTGGCTTATTTTAACAATTGTCTTTAAATCTTTAAATCGACGAGAAGCAGGAAGAAGTGCTTGTTCACCGAATAATGCCTTTCTAATTTGGTCCGAATCAAGTCTGTGGGTTTCATCAAAGTCAACAAGGTATATTAAGTTTCGACAAATTCTTTGAGGTGGTCCTTCAAATACTTCACTCTGTTCTTCAAGGTTCAGCAGACTTGGTGGAGGTGTGGGTGTTGGTGTTGGGGATGAAATAACTCCATTGGATGTTGGAAGGGACTTTGAATCTATCTCATCTTCGAATTTGACCCTCTTGGTGGTTGTGGAGGAGCCATTCCCCTCTGTTAAAGATTCGTCTTCCCTTGGTCTTTTTCCTTCTGATTCAGTTGCATCAAGGTCAGTACCTTCTTCATTCTTAGCGAATGTGTCATTGGTAGTTGGTGGTTGGTCTTCGTTTTCAACATTGATAATAACTTTGTTCATTTCCAGAAAATTGGAGAGTTCCTCACTCTTTATATTGGGTTTCTCAGTATCTATTTTTGTAACTGTTCTTTCTTCTTCTGTTGATATTTCAAATTCTTTTGCTTCTTCTTCTTCTATGGATGCTTCGTCTTCTTTAATGTGTTCACTGGATTCATCTTCTAACGTTCTTTCTTCCGCTTCTTTGGATCTATTCTCTTCAGTATGACCATCGGCTTCAGTAGGTCCATCGTCTTCTTTTGATTTAGCTTCTCCGTTCTCTTCCTGCTCTAATTTTACTTCCTGTACTTCGATTTCATCAGTTGTGTTCTTCTCTTTTTCGGTACTTTTTTCTTCTGCCATTGAATGTTCATTAACATCTAAGCCCTCTGAAATGGTGACCTGTTTGTTTTCAAAGCTAGCTTCTTCTTCACTTTTCTTTAAATCAGCTGAAGTGCCTTCTGTATCAACTTCCATCTTCAACAATTGTTCTGATTCTCGAGCAAGCTGTTCTTGTTTGGCCTTTTGCTCCATTTCTTGCTTATAATAGGGAAGACTTGTATCCACAGCACCAGGGTACAGATCTTCAGGCTTGTTATCATTGTTGTTATCTAACTTCTTCCTACGACCTATTCTTCTTTTTGGTTTGTTGAACAAACTTCTCACATGTCTAGCATCTTTTATCTCATCCCAAGGATATACAAGCAGTTCTTCGCTGGTATATCTTATAACATTTGTTAATACTTGTCTTCTAGCAAGAAGTAATTGTTTCTGTCTTTCCTTCTTTACGATTTCTTGTTCTTTGAATTGATTCAAGGCTATGATGTTTGCCTTTTCTGTCTCAAGAGCAACTTTTAATCTATCTTCTTGTGTTAATTGTACTTCTTTAGTTCTCACAACTGGAACAAACTTTGCTCTTCGTTCTTCACTTTCCTTTAGCTTCTTCACAAGTGCTTGTTTGCTGTTCACTGCTGAAGATCTAGAAGAGGAACGTCTTTCTGAATATAGCAAGATATCAGAAGTAACTAAATGGGACTTTTTCTGCTTCTGCTTTTGAGCTTGGGCCTCTCGTTGTTCTTGAGTTTTTGGAGTCTTTATTGTCGGTATCAAATTCTTCTTTCGATCTAGCCGTTTCTTACGTCTCTCCTGGTTCTGAAGTTCTCTTTCACCTTCACTTTCATCTGAATCACTGGCAGATATATCTGAATCAGAAAGTATATCATCTCGATTGGTGTCGTCGTCAAGATTATTGTTATCATTGTCAGTATCTTTGTCGACTTCATTATCACCACCAGTATTCTCTTCCTCTTCATCTACATCTTCATCTGCTTTTGCGCCATGATCTGTATTTGTGACTTCATCAGCACTTGCATCTGAGCCTTCCTCGTCCTCGTCCTCTTCGTACTCATCGTCACTGGCTGCTTCCTGGAAAAGAAGGTTGACATTCTCATCGTCCTCATTGGAAAACACCCCCAGTGAAACTCCTTCAGTGCTCTGTTCCTCAAGCTCAATCAACTGCCGCAATCGTGAGCCTGCATTGGCTCTTCGGACTCTGCTTGTCACCAAACTATAATCTTCTTCAGTCATGTTGATGAGTTAAATACGTGGTAGCAATAACACTACACAGAGCTTAATATAGGCGTATGTGAATACTTAAAATAAAGTCGTGTGTTAATCGATACATCGATTGGGCCTTTAGTACTGGCAATTGGGTAAATGTCACTGATGACTTCTTATATCACGATTATTACGGGCATAATCGATGATTAACTTGGTTAGTTGATTTTTCTTCTCAATATTTTGGGACCAAGCTCCTTTTTGTATGGGCATAATTTCTCTTTGTTTCTTTGACGAGTTTACCTCTGCAACTCCCATTTCCACGTTCCTGGATCCCAGGATTGGGTGCTTATCAAGAATACCCGTGGTCCATCGTCCATGTGAATTTCTACCTCTCAACATTATGAATAAGCTGGTTAATCCACATAGTAACTCAATCCTATCTATTTCGGTACTTGGTGGCATAAATATTATGTCATGAATCGCCTTGATCAACTGTCACGATTAACGGTAGCGCTCCTGGTTATCCGTTTCCATGTTATCAGTGCATTTTGTTTGGCAACCGAGTTTTGTGACAAATCTTCTGTACGACCTTCGTCAAGTCAGCGATGTTCTCGTTTCTTGATTAAGGATAAGTTTCGATGGCATCTTTGCAACTGTACGCACGGCTTGGTGGGCTGAATCTTTCGAGATTCAAGATACATCTAAATTATTGAAATCTTAGCAAAGTACTGAAAATACTCTCAATTTGTATCGAGTTATCTTAAACAACATCAGAAGAACACTTGTGATAAAGTTCTTAAAGGTTTGAATCTAGCAAAGGCCACTACCGTTGATAGGAATTCCAGGAACTCAACTAACGGGACATTGCCATAATTCCTGAGAGTCCGGTTTTGACGCATATGTATGCTGCCTTTCTCTACTTTGTCTAATTACACAGTAAATGTAAAGAGCGACGTGAGAGGTAGAGCGAGAAGTCCCCATTGTGAGAGATATATAAGTCAAGTGTATAATAAACTGTTCAAACCATCAAAATAGGAATACTTCAATGAGTGGTTACATACTACCCTATTTCCTATGTTGTAGTAGGTAGTATACTCTAATATGTTGTAGTAGGTGGTATACCCTACCTATTATGTTTTATTTAATTCTACTGTACAGCAGTATTTCTCAGCATGGTTTTTTTCACTGTGTGAAGTATATATTCATATAGTATTTTGCAACAAATTGCAGTGGTTCCATGCAATGTTCATAATATTCGTGTATTTTTCATAATATGGTAGTATAATTTTCGTTACAAGTGCCAGGAAATGTTCATACCTAACGTATAAATTATTCGTAATATTAGTTTTATTATTTGTTTTAATAATTTTACGTAATAACAGCTAAAAAGGCTTCGTAATAAGCCTGAAAACTTATTACGACACTCTGTTTTACATTTTTACTATTTTCTAGCTTCATCTATAAAAATACAATTTCTACTAAAGTCAAGCTCACCTTTATAAAAAGTTGCCCATTCAAACCTTTCCTGCTTGAGTTCTTCCAGATATCTTCTTATTGGCCACTTTGAGATTCGTTTAAGACTAAGCTTACAATTTTTTGTTACATAGTTATGCAAGGTGCTAAGTTTTACATTGACATCTTCAAAGTTGGCCTGTAGTCTTTCCAACATACATTGCAAACTGTGCGTTGGGTCATCATCCACTATGCCTTGAAAGAATTCTTTATGTACATCTGAAAGTAGAGGTTTCTGTCCACATTTCTTAGGTTCCTCGTAGATACCGTTGACCTCCTTTACAACCTTCTTATTCCATTTTCTCTTCCACGTGTAAATGTCGATCAAATACCTTTAGAGTTGTCTTAATTATCAATAAATGATACTTATGCGTGGAAAGGTTCTATAGTACGGAATATGCCGTAATATTTATAGTGCGCTATTTTTGTCTATTTTTTTAGTCATTGATTTTTAGCACTTGCTACCCCTATTACGAAGCCTTTTTAGCTGTTCTTACGTAAAACTATATCTTTAAAACAAATAATAAAACTAATATTACGAATAATTTATACGTTAGGTATGAACATTTCCTGGCACTTGTAACGAATCAACTACCAAACTATGAAAATGCACGACCTGGTATGATTTGGGTGAAGCTGTACTCATTAGTTGTAGTATTTTGTGTATTCGTGTGTGTACCTATAAATAATTAAGTCCCTAGGTCATACAACTAAGACTAGTGTAATCATGAAATAATGTCGTATACAAAAGTTCATAGTTGACATTGTGGTGTTCCGTTTTAATTGTCTGTTGCATTTATGTGTAATACTAATTAAAGGCACTTACTCACTCATTTACTATCGCACAGTCTCATTACAATCCCTTCTTCACAATGAAAAGTATCACTACATTCCTGAAAAGATGTATCTCTACAGGGTTTAGAAGGTGGCATTCAACTGGTAAGCTCACATCAACGTCTCCTGAAGAATTGGCACATTTCAATGCTTTGGCATCTTCATGGTGGGATGTTAACGGACCTCAAAGAATACTTCATAAAATGAACCTCTTACGAATGGATTTCATCTACTCGACAATACGAGAGCACTTGAAGTTGAATCCACCTGATTGCCCGGAGGAAGATAAGGTCTATATCCCACCTTATAGTGTAGATTTGCTTCCAGAACCAATCAAACGTCAGATTGTTTGGGAGCAAGACATGAGAAGAGATGAAATCTTAAGCCAAAAGAAGCTTAAAGTATTGGATGTTGGATGTGGTGGAGGCATATTATCTGAATCCATGGCTCGTTCTTCCTTTGTTGATGATGTTATGGGCATAGATTTATCTTCTGAAGTGTTACAGGCTGCCAAAATTCATCAACAGAAAGACCCAATGTTATCGGAAAACAATGGTAAACTTGATTATCAATTAACTGCTATTGAAGATCTTCCCAAATCGGAAACTTACGACATTATTACCATGTTTGAAATGTTAGAACATGTGGATTATCCTTCTAAAGTGCTTACCGAAGGGTTACAGAGATTAAATGTTGGAGGATGGTTATTCCTTTCAACCATTAATAGAGACTTTGTCAGTTGGTTCACCACTATTTTTATGGGTGAGCATGTCTTGCGTATTGTCCCCGTAGGTACTCACACTTTAGAAAAGTATATTAACCAACAAGAGATCCGTGATTGGATTAGTGAAGATCCGCAACGACTGAGATCCTATGAAGTGGTTGACACAAAGGGAACCGTATACTTACCCGCTTATGGATGGAAGTTCACTTCTAATCCTAATGTGGGTAACTATTTTATGGCCCTTAGAAGAGTCAAATGATTATTTTGTATATAGATATGGTTGTACATAGTGAACATACACATACTATGTTTAATTTGCTATCTCTGTCTTCTTTTCCTCTGTTTCATCTACAAAGGAAGGCAACTTATCAGTGGATAATTGGTCATTCAAATAGCTGGGAGCTCCTATACCGCTTTCAGCCAATTCATTTTCATAGCTCATTTCTTCTCCTAAAGCATCCAATTCAGCATCTAACTCAGATTCACTTATGTCATCTACTTGATCATAACTACTCAGCATGGCTTCTTGTAATTCATTGGATTTATCAATTAAGTCAAGCATCTCATCTTGAAGAGACTCGATCTTGTCTATATCGATTTTACCATAGGTTTTCCTTAACTCCTTATTAGCTGATTTCATAGCATTAATAGTAATCATGGTGTTTTGTAAGTTATCAGTGGTCATTGAAGCTTGAGTCATATTCCATGATTGATTCTCTAATTGATCCTTTTGTCCTTCTATCTGTTTCCTTTGTCTCAATAACTTCAATGCTTTCTGTTTCAATGCTGTCTTCCCAGGCCCATCTCTCATTCGACTTATCTTTTGCTGATACAGTGCTAATTCCGCATTAATCTTACTAAGTCGAACATCAAGATTCCCCACTCTTTCATCAATGTTGTTAACGGCATCTCCTAAAGTGGGCTTGGGTGCAGAGTTCTTAGACCCAAATAATCTATTCATATTTCTCTGTTTCTGTGATGGTTATAAGTAAAAGTGTAGCTTACGGGTATGTCATATTTGAACTTTTGTCTATCAGTATGTACTGTTGAAGCATATGCAGGAAATCCGAAGCTAGTGTATAACCCATATTCCATCTCCACATTTAGTGACTCTCTTAAGCAATATATACGCTGCTATATAACCTTGGTAAATTTTTAGTTCCTACTTTGTGTTCTTTGTAATTGGCTTCTGAAGCTCAGGTACATAACAACTAGTACGACCTCCTATAGTAATATAATCAACCCGGTAACCCTGTGGAGTTTTCTGTACGACATTCTTTCTCCTCTTCCCCCACCGATAAAGCATAAGCCAATCTTCTGCGAATCTTTCTACTTCTCCCTCTACTCGAACACTTTCATTACACACATAAATCAATGAGTCATATAATCGCTTTAGTATGCCATCTCTTATTAAGTCGTCTCCTATCTTAGTCAATGCAGTCGATAGTACTTCATTAGGATGAATTTTAGCCTGGTAACAGATCTCATCACCAACCCAATTCCCCACACCTGCAAAGAGTCCTTGGTCTAGTAAAAGAGCTTTGATTGCCTTTTTCTTCTTCATTATCAATTGCTTGAATTGTTCAAATGACAACATAGGTCTTCCGTGGTTATCAGGGTCAGGATCCCCCAGAATGAAAATGTTGTCTTTCAATTGGACGTACGTAGACGGTTTGGAATAGTCTGGACCTTGATCGACTAAAGGTGCTTGTTGAAGTAATTGTTCGTCGGTTAGAGGTTCATAGAATACTCTGATTCTTCCTAATCTTCTTGGGTCTTTAAACGCAAACAAAATGTCCTCACCTTTATCATTACTTAAAGTCATTTCAAACTTTGTATATTTCGGAGGCCAAAATTCGCTGTCACCTCCTTCTTCATCTTCTTCGTCTTCGTCATTCTTTGTACTAGCTGATTCAGCCTTTGCTGTAACTGTTTCTGCCTTGGTTTTCTTCTTTAATATGATTTTGTCTCCACCGTTCTCCATAAACACCAAATGTGACTCAATGCCTTTAAGTTTCACCATTCCTGTCATTCCAAAATGCATGAGAAGCACTCCTCCTTCTGGGGAAGTTTTTATTCTTTTGGATCGCTCCCTCTTGATGTGACTTCCAGCGGATTTCAAATACCGAATCCAAAAATATTTCCCGTGCCTTCCAACAGAGTCGATTGTCGACATGCTCAAGCTTCTGTTAATCCTTTCCAACTCATTCTTTGCGGCTGTATCATTGGCGCATGTTTTCAATGCCGGGAAGAGTAGTTTATCATTCTGTAGCTTGATATTTGTTACTACTGTACCAAGAACATTCCTTTTCAATTGAGCACAAACATGTGCAACCTTGAATATCCAGTTAGTACCTTAAAGTTGTAGACTATTCAAATTCCTTTGGCTTTCATACTTACTTCAGCTACTTCAGGCATGGTGGCTACAAGGTAGAGTTGAATATATGTGGAAGCAAAAAGCAAAAAGATAAAAGTTTTGCTCCACGGCAGGTTCGAACTGTCGACCTTCAGATTGCACAACCAAAAGTAGCTATGAGACTGACGCTCTGCCAACTGAGCTAGTGAAGCAAATTATGGCATATAACTGTTATCTTAAAGCTATCAACATTCAAGTTGATGTTATGGTCTATAATGGTTTTCCCTGCTAGATATTTCTAAGTGCTTAACACTGTGAGTAAAACACAGTGGTATATAGGTGAAATAAACAGTTGGCGGGCTGGATCTCAACCGAGAGGATATTTAGGTTGTTACATATAGAGCACTCTATTGTACTAGTCCTAAGTGGTTTTCCCACGAATATATGGTTTCTTTTAAAAAAAAAAGTATTGTGTATCTTTTCAAAAGAATGGGGATTTAGGCCGGATTTAGCCGAAATTATTCGTTTTATTAGAAGAAAAATTTATCAGGGACGGTGTAGCAGGCAGATCAGATCTCATCCATTTTAGTGCTTTCATGCTATGAATACGTCTTGTTTTAAAAAAAACTGGCTCACAGACATATGCTGAAGTGTAACATACTTTAGCCAATGAATTAACCAATAAGATTATCTTGTAACTGAAATTCTACTTTTGAATTCGTAACCATTCTGTAAAACTATACAGCTACTATACAGTTACTATACAGAATCATGAATACCCAAAGCGGGTTGGTTGTTTGATTTCTTTTATTATAACTTTTTCAAGTGTTTTTTCATTATTTTTTATTTTTTCACTATAAAGTATTAAAGCTCTTTGAAACTCCCATCTTACTCGTTACATCAATCAAGTAGCTTATTCTTTTTCCTAAAGCATAGACTCATTATTGTTCACTAAAGATTGAGCAACGCTCTTGTATCACTTCTGTATTCTAATGTACAATGTTATAAACAAACCTTTACGGTTAGCATATTCTCACGTAATTTCTCTACTTCGGAAAAATATGTGGACTCAGACCTGGACATAAACTTCACATTCTCGAGGAGTCATAGGATTTCCTCACTTGCGTGTATGTAATACCCTACGATGCAGGTTACCGCTTTTTTAATGAATAAGTTAATCTTCAAAAAGAAAAAAGAAAACTCAAACGAAGTAATGTGGGGTCATTACTGTACTGTTTCATATCGTAAAATTAAGCGGATGAGGGTCGCAAATTTTCGTTCATCGACGTTGATGAGATTGGTAGCCGATTATGGTGGTTATAGCGATCATTAGCGTTAAGAATTAAACTTTGTAGAAATGACGTATAGTGTTGTTACCAAGAAATGGCTTAGTGTATTTTCTATTGTTGAACTTCCGAATTCTGTGAAAGTTGCCCCATAGAGCCCTATCGCCGCAATTTTTTTTGTTTTTTCATTTATTTAAGCGTTCGGTTGGTTATTGCACGATTTACGACGTCATAGGATTGGAACGAATATCAGTCTGGGGAAGTAGTGCACATGAATCAAAAAATTACGTAACTCTTTGCTAGGGCCTTAATATGTATATAAGGCCCTCCATATAATGGAAATTGCAAACACCTACTGAAAAAGTTCAAGATTAAGAATAATAATGTCAGAATCTAAAAAAGAACCTGAGAACGTTAAAGAAGTAGAATCAGTAGAAAGTTCACTATTGTACAAGGATAATGAATTTGATTCTCATTATTTGCACCAGTCGAAAATTTTATCTGATGCCATTGATGAGATTGGCTTTGGGAAATATCAATGGGGACTTTTGGTAGTAACAGGTTTTGGTTGGTGGGCTGATAATGCCTGGGAAACATCTACTCTGTTGATCATTCCTCGTCTTGTGGAGACTAATGGAGTTCACTACCCACCTGACAGGGCCCCTTATCTATTGTTATGCCAAACTCTAGGATTATTAGTAGGTGCAGTAGTTTGGTCCTTTTCTGCTGATATTATTGGAAGAAAGCTAGCATTTACAATGACGTTCTTGTGTACTGGAATTTTTTCACTTGTTGCAGGAGCCTCGCCGAATTTCGCTGCCATTGGTACCTTCTGTGCACTTTGGAGTGTTGGAGTAGGTGGAAATCTACCAGTGGATTCCGCTATTTTCTTAGAGGCTTTACCCAGTAATAAGAAATGGATCTTAACCGCGATGTCTGCTTGGTGGGCTTTAGGTCAATTGATTGCTAATGTAGTTGGTTGGGGATTAATTGCTAATTACTCATGCCCTAGTGATGCGACAACTTGTCTTAAGGAAGATAATAAAGGTTGGAGATACTATCTTTTCACATTGGGTGCTTTAACATTGATACTCTTCCTTATTCGATTTGTGTTCCCATTATACGAATCTCCTAGATTTTATCTTGGTATTGGAGATTACGAAAAGGCTGTAAGTGTGGTTCATGGCATCGCAAAGGTTAATGGGAAAACTTCTAGTTTAACTGTTGAAGACCTCAAACCGCACGGTGAAGAAGCTTCAACCACACACAGAGAAAACGTTTTAATAAAGGAAAAGCTCAAAAAGTTCAATGCTAGTCACATAAGAGAATGTTTTAGCTCAAGAAAGATGACCCTATCTTTAATTTTGGTGGTTGCTACTTGGTCACTTGTGGGTATGGCGTTCCCCTTGTATTACACTTTCTTACCTTATTACTTGGAACAAAGAGGTAATGCCAGTAAGCCTTTAAGTGTTCGCGAGACCTACAGAAACTCTCTAATTATCCTGGTCATAGGAATCCCTGCTTCTCTTATAGCGGGAATACTTGTGGAATTCCGAATTGGCCGTAAAGGTGTTTTAAGTATTTCATTATTGCTTACAGGAGTGTTTTTGTTCTGTTCTACCACTGCGAAAACCAGTAATGCTTATCTTGGATGGAATTGTGGCTTCAGCTTTGCTTCTAATATGATGTATGGAGTTCTATATGCCTACACACCCGAAGTAATGCCTGCAAAAGTTAGAGGTACGGGTGTTGGTATAGCAGCTGCCAGTAATAGAGTGTTTGGAGTCTTTTCACCGATTATTGCCATATATGCTAATTTGAAGACTTCGGCTCCAATTTTTGCCAGTGGAGCATTGTTCTTTGTTGCTGGGGTCCTCAGTTTACTATTTCCCTATGAGCCACGGGGGAAGGCTAACTTTTAGTTTAAATAATCCTATAATTCAGCACCGCATAGATTAATACTAGAATGGGCTTCCCTTGCCCAATTCGGACACCTCGATTCTCCTCGCAATTTTTAGCCTAAAATAGTATAGTAATGCGCACGATTAGAGTTTGACAAACCTCGAGTACATATAAAGATCCCATTGACTTAATCTTTAATCTCCATTGATTACTACTACTTCTCCAACTATATATATAATTATACAATGCTGTTTACAACTGACGAAGAGATTACCCAATTCGGAGGTAAGCTACTCAAGTTGACTCATGAGTCACTGGTGACGAAGACATCCATGAATGTCAACGTATTTTTCCCACCATCTACAACCTCATCATCTGTTCCTGTATTGGTATATTTATCTGGCTTAACATGTACTCCTAATAACGCTACTGAAAAGTCATTCTGGCAATATTTTGCTTCTAAATACGGTTTTGCTGTTGTATTCCCTGATACTTCTCCCCGTGGGGCCAATATCGAAGGTGAAAATGAAAGTTATGACTTTGGTACGGGAGCTGGATTCTATGTCGATGCTACCCAAGAACCTTGGAGTCACAATTATAACATGTACTCCTATGTTCATGGAGAATTGCAAGAAAAGTTAGCACAACAATTCAATCAATTGAACTTCAATAATGTATCAATAACAGGTCATTCCATGGGAGGGTATGGTGCCTTATCTGGGTTCTTCAAGAATCCAGGTAAATATAAGTCTGTTAGTGCATTTGCACCTATTTCCAACCCTTCTACATGCGCTTGGGGTGAAAAATGCTTTGGTAGATATTTGGGTGAAGATAAGAGCTTATGGAGTAGTTATGATCCAACAGAGTTGATCAAATCATACACCGATTGCAATCAACCGGACATTTTGATCCACCAAGGTGCCAAGGATCCTTTCTATTGGAGGGACCATCAGTTGCAACCCGAGAACTTTGTTAAGGCAGCTGAAGAGCTGGGTTACAAGGGTAAGGTGTTGTTGAATATTGTTGATGGCTATGACCACTCTTACTTCTTCATCAGTTCATTTGTTGAAGACCATGCCAAACACCACATAAAATACCTTGGTCTAGAATAACTATCCAGGTTATGATAGTATTAATAATAGATACATAACCATTTAAGTCGTTGGAAATATTGTCCTAGGATTTGCATTTTAGTTATTATTATTATTATTATTATTTTTATTATTTTTATTATTATTATCCGTAAATTTAGCTTCCCATGCTGTACACCACTTGACTTTGGATTCATTCTGCTTGTTGACATCCTTTGTAATCTTGACAATCTTGAAACAATTAGATCCAATTTCCTTACCATAGCCTTCAATTTCATCGTCGATTACTTGGTCCATCATCAAATCGACTATAAGTTTGTCTATAAGTCCGACCACGTTAAGCTGTGTTTTGTAGATGGTATCAATGACCTGCCCCTTAGTAGCTGAAGAAAGCGATTTCGCAAGAGAGTTAAGTAGAAGTTTAATCAACTTGATATTTTGTAACCAGACCTTTGCAAATGCCAACAATTCTGTTTTATCATCTTCATCATCACTTTCATTCACTTCGTGTGTAGGAACTCTTGTATCATCTTCTTCATCTGAATCAAACTCATCGGAGAATCCAAAGGGATCTTCAATATCAAAAGAGTCTGGATTCTCAGTCCATTCAGCAAATTCCTCGAGCCCATCGTCTATCAACGCGATACTTTGTTTAAGTTTCTTTGATAAAACTGCTACTTTGCCACCTTGAACCACCAGAACAAGCTCATCACAAATAGACCACATTCTACCCACAGAAACCAATCTACCACTATCTATCGTACCCTCAGTGGTATTATCTAACTTATCACTTCCTGCTGCTGCTTCATTATCATTACCGCCATCCTTGGCTGCTTCCACTTCATCAACAAGCTTAATCAATTCAGTTGAAAACGAAGTACTGGCCTCGAAAAGTGAGATGATCAACTGGAACACTTCGTCATAGTGCAATTGTGACATTTCTGTTGGGTTCAATTCAAAACGGATCTGAAGCATAAACATCATGCTTTCACTCAATTTCTGAATACAATCATATCCAGCATCACAATGCTTCCCAATAGTTGCAGATGAAAAGGCTATACCTGTTTTAGTAGAATGCGCTTTGATTAACTTAGCTAACTTGTTTACCTCTTCCAATGGGTTAACCACTTTGGCCTTGCCCACTTGTTCATTAGGTGTTGATTCTCTGAGGGACTTGTTCCAGAACGATAAGATCCCCTGGAATGCCTCGAGTCTCTCCTTAACGTCTTCTATGGTTTTTGCCATGGCGCTGACTGTTGATCTTGGTGGAAGAGAGTGTTGAAGGCATCGCTGATTTTTTCGCACTACGGTATAATTTTTGTATTCTAAGAAGCCCATCAACTGTGATACTTAGCCAGTTAGTTATTGGTTTACGTAATGACTACATGGTATAGTAATAATAGTAGTTGTAATATTGATGGTGTACTCGTACTTACAGTTATGATTGATAAACACTGGGTACTACCAATCATCATCATCTTCGTCATCACTCTTGGATACCTTTCCTTTTCTTTGATTAAGTGCAAGTGTTAATGCATCTGCTAGAGATACTGGTTGTCCTGGTGGAGGAGCACCACCAGTAGCCAGTGAGCCATGAACACCTGGAGGTTCTCCTTTGACCTCCAGAAGAATGACACTAGGACGTTCCAAATGCTCTTTATTGGTCTTTCTCAAGCCACCAATTCCTCCATTATTTCTAATGGATGCAAGCAAGGCATCACGACCACCGCCTGCATCACCTCCAATTCCTGGTGCAGTCATATTAGGCAAGGGTGGTGGTGGTGGGGCTCCAGATCCCAAATCAGGCATTGGTGGAGGTGGTGGAGCAGCTGCAGCCGATGATCCCAAATCTGGCATTGGTGGAGGTGGTGGCGGAGCAGCAGCCGATGATCCCAAATCAGGCATTGGTGGAGGTGGTGGTGGAGCAGCAGCTGTGGTGGACGATGCTAAGGTAGGCATTGGGGGTGCTGGAGGAGGAGGAGGAGGAGGTATGTTGGAGTTTGCTACTGGAGTAGCAACAGGCTGGCGGGCCGGAGGTGGAGGGAAATTCTGAATAGGTTGCTGATGATTCTGTTGAGGTACTGGCAGCTGAGGTGTTGCTTGATAAGGGGATTGTAGTTCTTGTTGCTGAGAAATTGGCTGCGGAGTATACTGAGGATGCGCGGGTTGTTGAGGCAATGGCCTGGCTGCCTGAGGAAGTGGTGGTGGAGCAGCAGCACTTGCTTGAGGAATGCTAGGTCTTGTGCCACGAGATGGTGGAGGTGGGGGTGCTCCTCTTGCCCTTGGTGGTGGCGGAGGAGGTACGGCTCTTCCCCCAGGTATAGCAGGACCAGGACCAGGTATAACAGGACCAGGACCAGTTCTAGCCGGTGGAGGTGGAGGAATGGGTCGGCTTGTAGATGGGGGTAACGGTGGAGGTGCATTATGTACTTGACCAGGTGGAGCATTATGTATTGGAGGCGGTACATTGTGAGCTTGAGCTTGATTTGGTACTTGATTATAATTTTGGTAACCATTGGAAGGCTGATGTTGTTGTTGGTGTTGATAACCACTAAATTTTGGAGTAGTTGGTGAATTTGGCCCAATACTTGTTGTAGGAGAGGGCACAGTTTGACCTTGTCTAAACTGATCAGGTGACACTATGTGAGTGTTGAAAACTGGAGGAGCCTTTGCAGTAGCTGGGGGAACACGGAAAACTCTTGCTGCTGGTTTAGCCTGAGGTGGCTGTTGGGCCTCAGGTGTCGAGTCTTTGGAAGGTACTGGAGGTGGTGTGGCTGCCGCACCTGGTGGAGTAGAACCAGACAGACTATAATCAGGTGGAGCAACTGGAGCAGGAGATGAAGGACTCGCAGGTGATGTATATGATGGTGGAGAAGTTACAGATGCATTATTTGCCGATGGTGGAGGAGGTGGAGGTGGAGCCTTCTTTTTAACTGCACCATTAAGAGAAGGAGAAGGAGAAGCAGTATTAACTTTAGCAGCAGGAACTGTTGGTTCACGTTGCTTCACCAAATACTTTCTAGGAACTGGTGGTTCCAAACCCACAAGGGGACCACCTTGTTGAGCAATATATTCTTTAATAAATTCTCTGTTATCGGCTATCATGTCCTCGGATATACCAGCAGCTGCCAATTCAGCGTACAAGGATCTCCATTCTGGAGGAGGAACATCATCATAATAAAGAACACCTTTCGCTCTTCTAGATCTTTGACCTGTAGTTGTATCTACAAACTCACCTCTGGAACCAGGCCCTTGGGGACCACTTACGCCTGCTCTATCCTTTAAGGCAATTGCGTTTTTATTGTTGGCAGTTTGTTTGGAAGCATGTTTTTGACGAGTGGTGACTCTTTTAAAAAAATGAGATGCATCATTGGTATCTTCAAAGAGTAATCCAACTAGACAATCTTCAATTTCAAAAGTATGGAAGAAGGTACGATCTTGATTGTATTCAAAATCAACATACAACTCTTGATCCCAAACAACTCCACGAGTTCCTGTGATGTCTACTAACTTAAGAAAGAATGTATGACCTACAAGATCATCAACAAGGGTAATAGCACCAACCAAACCAGTGTATGTCCATTTTGTTGGATCAGGATATGCAATATATAGCCTGACAACAGTCGCATCTATGATCTTGTTGTTAGCCTTGGGAATGACCCTCTTGATCTTTTCCTTATCATTAGCCGTTAGAATCGCCATGACTGGTAATCAATTGTATTTTAATTTCAGAAGGAAAGTCGTAGGCAGTTTGTTACGTTGTATTGTCGCTTGGAGTGATCCATTCATTCATAGCAACAAGTGCACGACGCATGAAGATAGCCCTTCTTTTTGGCAAAAGCGCACTACCACACTCAACTGGAAACAAAAATCTGAGAGAACGAAAGGAAAAGAGCTCTTCTTCCTAAACTGATCTAACTTGATTATATAACATAACAAATATGTCTGGTCGTCAAGGTGGTAAGGCTAAGCCATTAAAGGCTCCTAAGAAGAAGCAACAAGATTTTGATGACGATGATTTAGCCTTCAAGGCTAAGCAAAAGGCTGATGCTGCTGCTAAAAAAGAAATGGCCGAAAAGGCTAAGAAAGGTGGTCCAATGGTTGGCGGTGGTATCAAGAAGTCCGGTAAGAAATAAACATCTACGTAAGTGGATAAAAATTGGTATATCTTTTAGTTAGATCTAGATTGCTTATAGGTGGCTAATTGAATATTTATAAAACAATAACAAAAATTTACTATCAACCCTGATATAAGCAAGCAGGTGAATATCACTCTGTAAGTGCCCAAGCGGGTCAGTTTTAGCAGGAGTAAGAATTATTACCTGTCTTTAAAAAAGATAAAAAATAAGCGACCCCGGTGAGGATCGAACTCACGATCTCAAGATTAACAGTCTTACGCCTTAGCCAGCTTGGCCACGGAGTCACTTGTTGTTAAGGAGGTATGTAAATGGTTTAAGAGAGTACAATAGAAATCTTAACCACAAGCCATACACAGCAAGCAGGTCGGAGCTCATTCGAGTTGACGGTCGTATGTTGCGTGCCATATTTATATACTTCGGTGTTGGATCTCATTCAAGTAATATTTTCTACAGCATTATGTAGTTTTACGAGATACTCCCTTGAACATGTGTTACCCTTTTTTGTTCTTTTCTTAAAGAAAGCGGGTGGGTAGGATCTCATCATTGGGAATTTTGAAGGATTCCCTTGTATGAATTAATGTTATCTTTAAAAACCGCTTATAATGAAAAGGTCAGCTTAACTGCGCACAGTGCAGTCATAGTTTCCTCACCGAAATATCGCATCTATTGCCCGAACCGGAGGAGATTAGGGAACTGTTCTGCGCATGACATTGGTTTAATTGAGAAATTACAAAAGTAATATTAGTCCTTTTTAAAAGTATCACCGATTTTTACCTTGACTTTGCGTATCACTGATCAAGAGTAAAAGACATTGGAGCATGATTGTAAATTGTTCAGTTTGATCACGACAACTACCTTGAAGTCGTCTACTGATGCCATTATGCCATTATACTCTAAAGGTATACTTCCATACTGTTAAGCCCCTCCCCCACCTTAAACAATAAGCTGGGAGAATATACTAAATAATCCGATCTGGAACCCGAAACTTCCACCACTAAATCTATTCCTTTTCGTCGATGACCAATGCGATGTACCAATTAAAAGTCGTGTGAGAGGAATGGAGTGGAGTTAAGATTGCAAAGTCCGCCCATGTCATTGCAATGAGTACGGCATCATATAAGCGCTATGAAAACTCCGATAAGGACTCCGAAAATGTGTCAAAAAGCCTTCACTATATATAAGTATACCATGATCTACATATCTACATTTGTGTCGGGTACAAAAAGGGGAAACAACAATACATACGTTTCTTCATAATGAAACCCGATGAAGAAGTGGAAGTACCACCAATCGAAGACGTCTTTAGTGATGTTCAAAAAAAACAACAGGATGTTCCTGATACCACAACAACAAATGTTGAATTAGCAGATAAACTTGGAAATGTTCATATCAATATACTTTCTCAAAGAAAGTTAATCATATGTTTGGCTGCAATGTCTTTAGGATTACTTGTAGTCTTTGTTGATCAATCATCATTATATGTTGCGACTCCTATAATGGCTAGGGAATTGAAAGGAGCTCAAAATTCTATCAATTGGGCAGCTACAGCTCAATTATTATCTAACACTTCTGTTCAAATCTTATATGGTAGATTTGCTGATATGTTTGGGAGGAAGACTGTGTTGATCCTTGCCTTGGGAATTCTTGCCGTGGCAGATTTGGCCAGTGGATTTGCTCAAACTGGTGTGCAGTTCTATATCTTTAGAGCATTCGCAGGTATAGGAATTGGCGGGGTTCAATCTCTCACTATGGTTATACTTAGTGATGTGGTCACATTAAAAGATAGAGGGAAATTTCAAGGGATTCTTGCAGCTCAAATTGGTATTGGCAACTGTGTTGGACCCTTTGCCATGGCGGCGTTTGTTGAGCATAGTTCTTGGAGAAACTTTTATCATTTGATAGCACCTATCGTGGTGGTCGTTTTAATCACTCTTTATTTTGTGGTGGACATTGGGAACAAGAATGAACTTGATAAAGTTTTGAATAAGAGAGAAAAATTCAAATCAATTGATTACGGTGGAATAGCATTTAGTACAACCAGTTTGATGTTCTTATTAATTGCTCTTAATGGAGGAGGTACCACGTTTGCTTGGAATAGTGCAATAGTTATCTCCATGTTTACTTTGGGTGGTATTCTTTTTATAATGTTTTTGATAGTGGAAGGTAAAATAGCCAAACTTCCAATGATACCATTGGTTCTTTTCACCAGAAGGTCTTTATCAATAGTTTTGCTTTCAAATATTCTTTTTGGAATGGCTTATTATAGTCTTCAAACTTATATCCCTTACTACTTACAATTGGTTAGGGGATATTCAGCAATAAAGAATGCAGCAGTGGTAATTGCCTTGGTTCTACCTCTGTCTATAACATCAACGATCGGAGGCCAAATCATTAGTTATACTGGCCATTATTATTTCGTCATTATCACCGGGTACGGGTTATGGACTTTAGGAAGTGGCCTATTATTGTTAATCACTCCCACTATTAACATCGGATGGGTAGTTTTCATTTTAATCATCACTAGTGTTGGAGTGGGGTGCACTTTCCAACCAACAGTCGTTGCAGCCCAAGCATTGTCCAAGAAATCAGAACGAGCAGTTGTTATAAGTTGTCGTAACGTTATTAGATCGTTTGGTGGGGCATTGGGAATAGCAATCTCTTCTTTAATTATTTCCAATGATGTTTTGAAGTCAATTAACCGTGCACTGAAGAACCCAACTACATCATTAACAAAGAGTCAGCTTGAATACATCAAGGAAAACATTTATACCAAGGTTGACTTTTCTTTATTTGATCCAAGTCAACTAAAAGAACTCCAGAATATTTATATGAAGGCCATCAGAAAGTATTTCTATATGACAATCCCATTGATGGGTGTATGTTTCTTAACAGCATTCATGGTAGAAGATCATGGGTTGCATTGTATTGATGAACTCCCTCCTGAAGAAAAAGCCAAATAAGTCTATAGCATTAACATCATCATTTTCATAGTAATTTAATTCCAGAAGTTATTCACAAAGTTACGCACATTCGGCTGATCTTGAGCATAGTTAACAAATTGTCCAGCAACAGCACTTCCTTGTTGAACAAAATCCTTAACTGAGTTTTGTATATCTTTATCAACAAATTTATTGACATACTCCTTTGCCTGTTCAAACCCTTCGACGTTTTCCATCACACTATCCATATTCTTCTTTGTGGCCATGAATAGATCTCTCAATTCATCGTTCAGTTGAATGTAATCTAACACCCCATTGATGTTATCGTACAACTCGTACGATGACTTCATGTATTCATCTCTATTAGTAAAAATGTGCAACACATTAGGCATGTCTTGAGTGAACAACTTCAGCCCCCGCACATAAACTCCCACTAACGATAAAAGCATACACATCACTAAGACAAACTTACAAATAAATACCAAGGTACGAACCCACATTTTGATCATACGAACCGCTACCTTATACAAGGCATACAAAGCTAATAACATAAAGACCACTTTCGACGCTTCAGGATAGTTGGCAACCATATACTGAATTCCTACTAACGAGTTTCTCAGTACTATAGTCATGACGTACAACAACAAATTACCCACCAATTGGGTCACTTCAGCAATAGAAACCATGGCTACAGACACCTGGAAGTAAAGACTATATAACAGAATAAATTAACTATATTTTTTGCCAACAGGTTCTTTGGTGATCGTTGCCTTCAATGCCTGAATTAGGCAAGGTAAAGTCTATACAGTTTAGGTTATAAGATAGGGGTTACCCGCACATTGCAATGATTTCTTAAAAGATTTTTCTTGCGATGAAGTTAGTATTAAACTAAGACTCTTTTTTTCTCCTTATCGAAAGTTTTTAATCCAGGCTTGAAATTTGGCAGCTTCGAGTAGAAACATTGTTAATGGTGGAGGAACATTCCGCCTCGAAATGCGCTTTAATGTGTATTTTCGAGAAGCTCAGATGTGCTAGTTCTGCCTATTAAATTAGGAGAACAATACAGTACTCTTTGTTAGGAGTATTTCAATATCATTACCAGTGTTGTGGCGAAGTTGTTGATACACCCCTGGAGAGATAAAGAGTGATTAAATAGAATATTCTTTGAGGTTAGAAACTTGAGGGTATCCCGTTATGTCACGACAATTATATGTAAACATCTCTATTGCTTTCATGATGGAAGCTACCAAACAATAGTAGTGCCTTTGTTATAGTATTTTTAGACTAAGGTCAAGAACCAAAACCTTATCAATACACTGTTAACTTCAATGATTAATACAGTTTCACACAGTAATTCATAATAACACACTGAATTCCGATCTTACCTTTGATCTTATGACGTAGTAGTGCTAGATTCTAAAGTTTATGGTGAGACTACCCTAAGAGATTCTTTGTGTGCCTCCTCTCTGCTAAGGGACAACGAAAAAACTAGTGCGAGACAAAGACACCAAGCAAGAATGATACACTGTACTTATACTCATCAGTGCACTCTTAGCATACAGTCCCGGCATCGTCACTAATTGTTCTTACCAACTGTCTACTACTGGAAGATAGCATAGTGGTTTGGAGTTACTGGTTTTTTCAGATATAAAACCATAGGAGACTCTTTTCTTGTTCTTTTGCACGGCTACGCCTATCGACAATCCAATTAATTGATCACTACAGTTACAGTTACAGCTACTACGACGACTAAACCCAAGTATATATAACCGTAATATTGATGCCATCACCATGTTTCTGCGGAGGAAAGCCAATAATCATGGGTCGATCAACGAAGAGTTGGAGCAGACATACAATGATTGCACCAATCTCACGATCAAGAACCTTACGTTAGAGGAGCAACACAAGGAGGAAGAAGCACTTAAAGGTTGGAAAAGTTTGCATACATCTTTACTATTCAAACTAGACGTGTTTGATAAGCAATCCACCAAGCTCAGCGGGGAAGAACTACGAATCATGAATGAGTTACGGGAGATCCGTGATCAAAATGTCAAGCATTTGGTAAGAGTTCAACTTAAAGTGGAAGAAATCGAAAGAAGACGAGCGTTGAATGCAATTTCTTCTTCTTCAGCAGTTTATGGTTCTTCATCGCATCTGAAAACAAACCTTTCCATTCCTTCGTTACGGAATGGAAGTTCAATGAACTCCCTTAATTCAAATAGACAGATGAGAAAGTCCTTAAGACCTCCCTCAACCCAGACCCAAGCTAAACCAAATGAAACTGCTTCCCAAGCAGCAAATAAAATGTGGAATAGACCAACAAGAAGCTCTCCAGCTCCAGCAACCGATAGTTTGTTTCTTGACTTTGACCAGAACTCTTATCATCTCCATGGTAATGGGAATCACAATAATGGAGCCTCAGAAGCATCATCACAACAACTTAAAAGTAATAGTTTGGATGGCAATTGGGAGGCTATTCATGATGAATCCCAGCCTCCGAATTTAATCGATTTAGATACTGATCCTTACACTTATGAGTCTTATAATAATATGACCAAATCTTTAGATGATTTGTCTTTGCATGAAGAAAGAACATCAACAAATCATCAACATCCTCCTCCTCCGCCATTACCTAGAAAGACCACGGCTCCAAAGAGCCCAGCTGTCGGCGCAATTTCATTGGTACCTTCCTTGCTGCCTCCAAGCCAAAATCAGTATCAAGTGCAACAACAACAACAACAACAATTGGAATCACAGCAACTATATACTCCTGAGAAAAGAGTTTACGTCTACAATCAGCCGAAGCCTATCAACATCAATAAACTTATGAGACAGAATCAGGGACCAAGACCTCACAGTTCTACAAACAGAAGCCCTACTCGCAAGCCAGTTACCTCTACAACGAAAGTAACACCAGCAAAGAAGGCTCCTATTGGTGTCAACACCACCATACCGCCAACAAGACTGGGACTCTCCGTTCAACAAAAGAAGTCCAATATCACTTATAATTATGTTAAAGCACCTAAAAAGGCTATACCACCGCTGGCATCCACTAGAAGCCGCTCCTCACCTGCTATTCAGACAAAGAAACCCGCACCTCCAACGTTGAGCGAGTCCAAATCTACAAATGAGCCAGGCACACCAACTAGTCCTACAATGGACGATATTTTGGGCCACTATGGCGCTGATAATATCGGAGACGACGAAGTCAATGATGAATTGGATGATGATAAGGTGATTGAATCCATTCGAGGCATTGATCATCAAGCAGCTAAACAAATACTTAACGATATAGTAGTCCATGGAGATGAAGTTTATTGGGATGATATTGTTGGATTAGAACAAGCTAAAAACTCCTTGAAGGAAGCTGTTGTGTATCCATTTTTACGTCCTGATTTATTTAAAGGTTTACGTGAACCTACCCGTGGGATGTTGTTGTTTGGACCTCCTGGTACTGGGAAAACCATGTTGGCCAGAGCCGTAGCCACTGAATCCAAGTCTACCTTTTTTTCCATTACTGCATCATCATTGACATCAAAGTATTTGGGTGAAAGTGAGAAGTTGGTCAAGGCATTATTTTTATTGGCCAAGAAGCTTAGTCCATCTATTGTATTTATTGATGAGATTGATTCGCTTTTGACATCAAGAAGTGAAAACGAACAAGAAAGCACCCGAAGAATAAAGAATGAATTTTTGGTTCAATGGAGTGAGTTATCTGCGGCCGCAGCTGGTCGTGATAGTGATCAACAAGATGATAGAGTATTAGTACTTGGAGCCACCAATTTACCTTGGCAAATTGATGATGCAGCCAGAAGACGGTTTGTCAAGAGGCAATATATTCCATTACCTGAAGATGAAGCCAGAAAGAGACAAATTAAGAAGCTCTTAAAGTATCAAAAGAATATATTATCTGATGATGATTATGAAAAGATTATTAAATTGACTGAAGGATTTAGTGGATCTGATATCACTGCATTAGCAAAGGACAGTGCTATGGGACCTTTAAGGTCATTGGGAGATCAATTATTGAGTACACCCACTGAGCAAATCCGTCCAATTAATTTAGACGATTTCAAAACCAGTTTGAATTATATTCGACCAAGTGTATCAAAAGAAGGACTTGAAGAATACGAGAAATGGGCAAGCAAGTTTGGATCATCGGGAGTTTAGGTCCGGTCCGTCCAATGGAAAATACTTTCTTATCGATTTATCAGCACACCGATTATAGTAGTTACTTGAGGTTAATAGATATTTCGGAAATGCGTTTTTATGTAAGAATTGACTATTTCATAAAACATCGTATCACAACCGTTAAACATTTCATGGGGTTACCTACATATAATTATGCAGCACGTTAAAGTTAGCAGCAACTATTATTGATCGGTACTGTACTTGTAGAGCAATTGGTTTATAGTTTCTACTTGCTGGAATCGCATTCCCTGATGACCGAGGGAGACACAGAATCACTGGTTCCAAAAAGTCACAAGCGACTATCTAAAAACAATTATAGTATAGAGAATACTATAACAATAACAACAACAACAACAACAACAACAACAATAATAATGATAAGAACAATGCCAATAATAGCATTGATCGTAGTACTTAGAATAATAATAATTAACAAATAAACACAATACCTACTAACAAGTAGACTATAAACTTGTCAAGTGGTATAACCTGAAGGTTAGTATTTATCCGAACAAATGATTGCTCCATAGTTAGTAAACACCTAAAAATGCACATACAAAAAATCAAGCATCGTGTGTAACTTCCCAAATTGGCTCTCTTAGTCATGTTCACACTCTGCATTGGATCAGGGGTAGGTAAAGGTTATCTATAACGATGGGGGGATTTTCTAGTTTTGTGGTGCTACAAGTAGACGATGCATTCTAATCTTGTGCACAGATTAGTTTCACCTGTGGCATGCGCTAAAATACTTAACTTATCAAACCCCTGAGTAACCGTCTCCTCATATAGCTCATTAAACTCGTATCCCATAGGGAGCCCCGTGTTTTGTTAGCCGTAGTTTTACTCTAATAGATTTGCCGTAAAAGTCAAACGGTGGTGTGTGCGTTTAGAGGTGAGACTGCGTTTGCGTATTTTTGTTTAGTGTGGAATGATGTTGCATTATAAAATTCCAATATCACCCAATTGAGACATTTAAAAGCCAAGGCTACTTATATTTCCCTTCAATGGGCAGATCTTAAGCAAAACATGGTTTGAAACCAAATTTCCCTCTTTCACTCCATCTCCATCTTTTATGTCTGGATTTGCACTGACAGATATATGAAATTGCCTGACTTTATTTCATATCTAAGAATAGCTCGGGTGTGGCCTTGTATGGAATTGTAGAATTTTCCTTGCTTCAAATTGAAGGTATCCATTTTGTTTCAGATGACTTGAGCAAGCTCTTCAAGGTTGCAGATTATTGTATGCATGTATGATAATAGTAGATAAAAGGACCCTGACAAAGCTGTTGGAATACGAAATATAGGGCTGACCTGACCTAACGACTGTATGGGTCTAGATCTGGCGAATCATCGGTCACAAGTTTTGGTGAATAACAACTATGGACACTTAGCGAACGGCTAATAAACACCCCAAGTAGACTATTTGAGGCCTAAGGAAACTTGCAACTCAATAAAGCTTTTACTTTTGATTTTGTAGCACGCTTTCCTACGGGGCTATCGGGATTGTCTCCACTCTTTTTCTAACCAACGGCAACTCACCCAAATAATGGTCATCTCCGTGCATTTCATATATATGGCCCGACAAGGAGTTTCACCAAAGATTGGTATTAATGTAATGCAATATGTAGCAAAAGTTCTGGGCCAATCTAAGAGAGGAGGGAAAGTTGGGCTTTATCCTAAAATCCCCCACGCTCACAGTATATGCCTTTCTTTTCAACATTTTTAAAACTTAAAGTTAAAACGCAGTAGCACCAGATTTCTCCAAAAAAAAAAGCCCTTTGAGAGTTTCGTTTTCAAAGGGCTTGGAAGTTTTCACTTGTATTCTTATTGACACTTTTCCAAGTAGATTGATATCAATCATATGCCTCAAAATAGCTTTCTTTAAAAGATCTAATTTCATCTGTCAATAACCAAGTCTTCCAGCCAATTCATAGCGGTTAACTAGTCATCAGTGCACTTACGTGGATGCAACCTGTTGCCTTCTTGCCTATTGTTCTTTGCAGGTGCGTCAGAACCTTCAACACATACAGGAACTAGGCATGGCTAGCGACAATGCGAAATTAGACTAAAACTCTAAATAGATTTAGAACCTGGTGTATTTCAGAATCTAATACAACTCTCTATTGTATTCAAAGTATTTGTAAGGTATCCCGTGGTGTAAATATACTTTACATCCTTTAGTTAGGCTTAATCTGCATCAAATGTACCATGTTAGAACTCCCTATCTAATACATCAAAAACTGGCAATTTTAACGCGATGCGCAAGGTTACGACAACAAAACAATGAATAAGATCATGCATGCATATGCAACCGAGCTGCAGCTGCATGAGAAGGAAGAATAACTCTAACCTGAAAAAGACCAAATTGTGCACGTGAACTATTTTGCGACTTATTTCTTCTCTGGTTTTGTTTGTTTACCAGATGAGCGTTTCAAATTAGCCTAATGTTGTCAGAGATTTCCAAATAAAAACTAGATTTGTTTGAGAGTAGCAATGACGTTACCCAAACTCACTCTGCTACTGTAGGAATGCACATTCTTAATTTTTTTTCCCGCCTACATTTCTCAAGGTATATAACAAAACAAACAAAAAATTGTTTAGTACAATTTAATGTAGTAGTAGAAAGTCCATATCTATGTATCTTAGAGATTCTGTTAATAAAAGTGGCGACTTGATACGCAGGGTTAACCTAATCCAATCTACAGGCAGGAACCTCACCACTACCCATAGAAGGCAATACATTTAATGCTGAAGCCACCTATTCGGCATTCGGAATAATACACGAGGATTAAGTAGTGTGTACAGATTTTCTATTTCTATGTTGTTGGCAAGACCTGGGTGTAGAGCATCAAATAGAAAAAAATCTCATGATTTACTGCACGCAGCTATTCTTGATACCTGTACTTATGCATGCAAACGTATGCATGCTGAGGTATGCACAAGCACCCTTTGCGATGCCTGTTTGGAAAATACTCTTGAGGAGGCTTCCATGCGTTGTGCTAAATGCCCTCGATACCAGAAACGTATAATGTAAAAAATAGAGGTTGTGAGGGGAAGCCGATATATGGTATTCACTTTAAAGCAATAATGATGTCTTACCATAAAGAATTGAGTCGTGCGGTCAGATTATTGTATTGCCATTAACCACTCATCAATCCAGCAATGATCTACTAAGAAATCGATACATAAGACCAATGCAAGCCAACTTCGATTAAAGTCAAATGTACCAATTGTTATAAAGTACAATATATAATCCATAGGAAAAACGTTTAGCCTATATATCTAACCCTTAGTAACCAATTTTAGAGAATGGGTAGCCGAAAGGTCTTTGATCAGCAAGCCCTTCATCTACATATTAGTCCCTCTCGCCTTGATGTATTAGTAAATAGTAAGTAGAATAATTAATACGAATTTAGGTTATGAGTACTCCTCATCATCTTTAAGTTTACATTTCATGGTTTCTTACAACATCATTATCAGGCCATTGAAGTTGCGTGCAAGAGATGCTGGTAGGTTTTGGACCGCTAGACACAATATTTCCAAACCAAGGCGACGTGTGGGCCATTCTTTATTATCTGTACAGGGGATGGCAATCCTTAGACATGATACGGCGGCTGCAAATAATTATCCAGACGAAAAGCATATTTGGCCACAACTTTGAGTAACAGGGAAAGTTGTGTCTCCTCACCTTCCCCCAAAAAGACCATCAGGAAGGTCTTCGCTTAGAGAACAATAATCCAAAGGAGGTAGGCGAAGCTGGAAGACCAAACTAATGAAATAAACGAAATAAATACTCGATACGAATTGGGGAAAATTTTGAAACCAAGCAATAGATTGCGAACCACAACAAAGTAAATATGCAAACTTAATAAACGTACAAACTATTATACTTCTTGATACAACGGTAAAGCTTTGTCACTATGAAACAGCTAAGGAGACCGATTTTAATTGTCTTACCGATCTTTCAAGTGGACTTTTGGTAACACTAGCATTGGGTCACATTGAGCGTCTGTGATTATGCGATGCAAGGTAAGCAGTGCATGTGTATTCATTTTCGATGTGTGAGTGTAGGTCAGACCTACTTTGTGCTAAATGTAGGAGAAGATGAAAGTCTACACATGGAACATTCTCATGTGGAGATCCTGTCCATTGTATTGTAGGCGCCAAATACGGAAAGTGGCACCCCTTCGACCTATGAAAAGATATTACAACCACATACACAATAATGCTCGGGACGCATAACAGGCAAATGTGATTCCATTCTTTGTTAAAAATAATTTATTTTATTTACTCTATTTCCTCTTTTATGTAGGCAGGTTTTGTTCCAATGTTAATGTTGCTATTGTCTACGTTATATTCTCTATTGTTTACATTGCTGTTTGGAGGTTTTTAGTTCCCACCTATTTTACCTTGTTGGTTTCTCAATGGTGCATACCGTTGTTTAATACTCTACCGGGTTCTTATCACGGACTGCATTCTTTTCTTTTTACTTTAAATTGTGTCAGGTACATGTTTGCCTTTCATATATATCCTTGCCATAATGGCCAACTAATTGACTTTTCTACTTCACTTCGTCAGCATCTTCATCCCACCCAAATAATAAACCTTCTTGTTTTAGTACTACTGCTATTGCTACTCTGTTCCAGTTGATAATTTGCTAAATAATCAAAAAGTCAATAATCAGTATCAATACCATATAATTATCTTTTTTTTTCGCATCTATAGCCCTTTGCCTTACCACCATATCATACTATCTTTAATCGAGACATTTTTGAACTTTACCTACCAACTGTCAAATGCTAAACAGAGATTCTGGTATTATCTCAAACAGAAATTTGCTTTCACCGGTTGGATCATCTTTTACAACAATTCATGAAGATGCAATCTCCCCTGTTCCAATGATCCCTGTAACTACGCCAGTATTGGGTCCTCCCCAACCTACAACTGTACAACAACAGCATCAACATCAACAAATACAACGTTTACCACCAAACGCTGCTGTATCTCCAACTGAAAACAAATCTTTGGTGTTGAACTCAAAACCATTGCCTCTAGTATCGACCATATCAGGTCCTCTCCCTCCCTTATATCCTTTAAATTCCCCGACCAACGGAGTTGTTCTTCACAGTTTACAGCTACCACATCATCATCAACAACAACAGCAACAACAACAACAATCACAGTCACATCAACATCTACACCAGCACCAACACCAATATCAACACCAACATCAACATCAACATCAGTTACTACTACAACAGCAACAGCAACAAATGTCTGTTCACCAAGTTACTCAAGCTCAACAAACACAAGTTGCATATGTTAATACACGCAAGCCCCAGGAATCTCCACCTACTTATCCAGCAGCAGTACCCGATAGCTATCGCTATGTTGCATACCAATCTAGACCACTCCAAAGACACAGTTGTCCCACACATGACACTAGGTCACAGAAACCACCACCCGCTCAACCTTGGTTTGCATTACCCGTTACCGCATATGGCAAGCAATATGTTGAGCCGCAGTATTATCATCTGAGTTCAACACCTTCGTATGTTTATCACACCTCACAGTACATTTACAATCAGCAATCGGCTATCGGACAGCCTCGGAAACAAACGAAGCAAACTACATGGACTCCTGAAGAAGATAAGCTTCTTCAAAAACTTAAGGGAGTTCAAAAGCTCGGTTGGAGGGAAATATCTGCATTTTTTTATGATCGCACTCCAAATGCATGTCAATTTAGATGGCGACGGATAATTAGTGGAATCGCTAGTAGCAAGTCTCATGGTTCCAAGAGTATTGCCGGTCGAGGGTTAAACCAAATCAGCAAGAAATCTCACCATTCAATTAACTTTCTTTTGAATTAGAGAATTCTTAACATTATATTATTATTATTCTTCTTGTTATTTATTATTTCTCTTATTGTATTTTATGGATCATTAATGCATATCACCACTTTTTGACGTACTATGCAGATCAGTTATGCATCATGTAGTTGATTGTTTCCATTTGTCAAACTTCTTGGTCACCTCCTTTGGCATGCAATAAATTGGATCTATGCTTAACATAGAGTACTTTTCATTATTCATCAAACTCAAACCCGTAAGTCCGAAGCATGTATGGAACACGTCACATTCATTATCTGGACGATCACTAATACCTCCATTTTCAGTATCTTGACAACTCAATATATACTGTTCAAGCTTATCGAAATCTATCCAATGGGCTTTCCCTATCATGGCTAGCGAAGATAATACCCACCAGCTGTAACAAACATCAGGTAACTTTTCTGGTCTACCATTTAATCCTCCACTTTCAACTTGTCGATCACTTAACCAAGACCCGATCTTATCCACATCTATATGGTGTAAATTGTCAGTTATGGCCAAAAACCCAATACATGTGAATACTTGTGCTGCGTGGCTCTCTGCTCCAGGGACCATTCCAAATCCACCATCAAAGTTTTGACATCTCAATACAAATTCCAATGCTGGCTCAGTTACATCTTTGGTCAATTCTCCTAATATGGCCAATGATGATACAGCATTATAAGAGAACCTTGTATCTACTTCTCCAAACCTATCACCTTGGAATGAGCCGTTCGGTAATTGAAGTCCTTTAATGAACTTGACCAAGTCCTGTTTTTTCTCGTTTAATACGTCCCATGCTCCATAATTGGCTAGGATCTGAATCCCAGATAATGTAGATAACATGTGTGCATCATGACGGGGAAACGGAGCAAATCCTCCTTGCTTCAGATCCCAACATTTTAATACAAACTTGATTACTTCTTGTTGATCTAAAGTTGAGGGTTCTTGCAATAGAAGGACTGCTGTGAGCCCCCAGTAAATTCCATTTAACCGAAGATGTTCGCTTAGCCAGTACTCAATCATTTGTTCAGTCACATCATCGTTTAAGCTTTTAATAAACTGAATGTGTTTCTCCTTCACCAATGCCATGTTTACAATTGAGTTAAGTAATGACAAGTAGGTTATGAACTGAGGTTCAATGAAGTAAATGCTATGTTCTTTTCCGCTCCCAATGGACTGCATATAAACTACATGTACACTATCTATCGATAGAACTTCTATGCATAATTAAACCTCTATTCAAAAGAATATCTTTGCATAATGAAACTTCTTTCTAGAAGGTGTATACTCCACATAATTAAGGTATCTGGTAGTACCAATCAACCTCGGCACATTGATCACTTTACATCCATTGTAGGTGACTTCGAAGAATTCAAAGTTAGCATCATGAAGAATAATGGTCGTGGGTAATGGTTCAATTCTCAAGGCATAATCATAACTAGCGTTAACCACCTTTAAGTTTTTCAGAAATGGTTGGAGAGTCCCTTGATCTAATAATGTCTTAACAAGTTTCCTTGATTCTCTAACTTTGGGTGAAATATGAGGAGTAGTCGAATTGAGACTTACTTCTTTAACCATTTCTTCCAATGGCATGTTTTGTCTCTTTGTTCTTTCTTGTTCCATTTTAATGTCGTGGGGTAAAACGATATCATTTCTCTTACACTTGTTGAAAATGTCGTCTTTCATTATCACCATTTCTTGTGAAAGATAACTTATTCTGGTGGGGTTCCAACCAAAGATAAGATTCCCTCGAGGTAAAAGTCGTTCTAATCTTGAGGCAAATAATGTAGGTATGGGTTTCTGAGGGAATACATTCATTTGAGATCCTCCAAATGAATATTCAGATTGCCATGGATCATTCAGTCCAGGTATAAGTACAAGCTTAGCCCTGCGAATAAGATTGGGGCAATTAGTCCCCAATATTGATGCTAGTTGATTGAATAACTCCTTATATGTTTCAGCATTAGAAGTAGATGATGCGCTTAAAAGACTTGAAGTTGACAATGGCTTAGAAATAAATGATCCAACCATAATAACCGCCAAAGGCGCAAGCCCTCCACCATCATCAACATTTAAATCTGTTTGAGCCACATCTATCCTTTGTTCCAATTGTATAAAGAACTTTTTGATTGCTTCTAAAGTTTTGAAATCATCTAGAAAGCAATCTGAACCCATAAATATCAACTTATGACCCAATAAAGATTTCTCCAATACCCCAAGTTTCCTTTTCAAAGGTTTAGGAATCTTTAAAGCATGGGTCTCAACTATGTTACGCAGTGATACTCCAATTGAAGTTTGAATGCCTAAAAAATCAATATTACCATAGTTTTCAATACTTTGGTCTCTTCTTTCTGCTGGTGGATGACTCATGGTACTTACATGGAAACATCCACCAATTAAACTCTCTGAAGACCTATTCCCCCCAGTACTCGAGTAGATCCCCTCAACAATTATAAACATCCCAGGACAATAGAAGGATCCCTCTTGTTTAATGGCTTGTTGCAAGTTCAACTCAATACAACCTGATGAATCCTCAAGAATAAACTTGTCTTGATAATTCTTGGTCATAAACCCAAACAATATAAATCTACTCCCATCTCTACCCAATACATTGGATATCAACGTGATTTCATTGGACATCTTACCCCTCAACATCGATTGATTGATCGATGCAATACTTGAAATAGATGTCTTGTGAAATGATTCATTCCGTGATAACCTATCACTTATAAGATTGTATCTATTGCTGAAATAATGCACTTGTGCTTCAAGATGAGCTTGGAATCTACTCCCGTTCCGAATCAAAAGGAATTGTCTTCTTGTCTTATCAAAAGTGAAGTTCATCTGGTCATCAGGATTGACCACTTTGAAGAAGTCTTCCCAGTTCAAACTGAGATCTTCTTCTATTTCACCACCATTTAAATCAAGATCAACAATGGTATCTGATCTTGAAGCTATTATGCTTGATGTGGGTGATGATTGACGCGATTCTATCTGGTTCAACTCTTTGACTATTTGTTTAAGACCAGCTCCATCAACAAATAGACCTCGATCTTGTAACTTCCATGTTTTGGCTATAGCTTCTAGAAACTTCTGACACACGGGTCCTCTCCAATCCACTCCAAACTTATTGCTTATGACTTCAGTTAATACCTCTAACGCGTCTGTCTTTATGTTCAACGAGTGTTTCTTAGAGAGTATTCGGTACACAATGGGCCGTATATTAGACGGTTGTAGTTTCACAGGCAACGTTCGATTGGTGTCCATTATACTATATAACAATAACAACAACACGTATGAGAACGTGTACGGTGAGCTTTGTAGTTAATGACTTCTCGATTCCATCACCTCACCTAGTAATTTGGTGCGCGCAAACTGGTATTTATGTATATATGATTCTATGACTACGACATCTCACGACATTTCATTTATGTCATCTTCAGACGACCCTTCATCGTCAAAGCAAAAGGAAAGCCACTTCTCGTGTAAGGTATAAGGAAGTCCCGAGTCCCTGACATCAAGCTTAACCTGAGATTTATACTCAAATTTTAAGAGTAAGATTTGGATTTGAACTAAGGTCAAGAGCTTACAAAGAAGCCCATGTATTTGTCTAACTTTCCTTAGATAAACCGTAGACTTCAGTTCGGACAATTGTTCAAGTATTATCTTTAACTTGGTAACTTTCTTTGACTTCTTTAACACCTCTGAATCCGTGTAACTCATCATTCGCTCCACTAAGTCTCTCATGGTAGAAGCATCAAAGCTATTCTCTTGGAACTCAGAAGAACAAAGACTTTCCTTGATACTCTCATAGGTCTTCAGAATAGCATTGGTCTCCAATGTTGGAATAATATCATCTTCAGTGTGATTTGACTTTGTAAGATGCAAATACTTCAGACGAAGTTGATCAATATCTCGTTCAAGTTTCGCTTGTTTAAGTAGTAGCTTTTCTAATTGTTTCATATAATGACATTTTCTTTCAAAGAGTTTTTGACTCAACCTTAACTCATAATCATCTCTTTCTAATCTCTTCTGAAGATCCAGTAGTTGCAAGTCTCGTAGATTTATGGACGATTCTTTCTTCTCCAACTGAACCTTCAAATTTGCTTTATCTCTATTACCAGCATCAAGCACTTGTTCAAGCTTAGATATTCTGCTTTCATACCGTTCTTTGGTCAATTGGATTTCATTCTTTAGTTGTTGTTCTTTCATCTCCAAAGCCCGAAGTGATGAAAGTGCGTCACGCTTCTCTTCTCTAAGAGCCTCCACATCTTTTGAAAGCCTTTTGATTTCTTCTTGTAACCTATCAGACTCTCGAATAACACTAGTTACCAGTTCAGTCTTTACCGGAGACCTTCTGGCACTACTATGACTACTGTCGTTATTCCTTGCTTGTTGCACGATCTCATCAACTGGATCAATATCTATTCCCTCAGTGATCTTATAAGGATCTTGAAAAGTAACCTTCTTCTGTGACAACGACGACTTCTCCTCCAGAGGATAAAACTTCTTTGCAGACGATTCTAAAGTCTTAAGTTCATCATATCCTTCTGTATTAAACGGATTAATCCCCTCTAAATATTCACGGAGTCTGGAAAACATAGACCCTCCTTTTGTCCCAGTCCTGGAACTATTCAGTTGAACCTTAGACAACTTGGATATCCTGCTTCTATTAGTTCCCTTGTTAAATGGTGGTGTTGGTGGTGATCGTAAGTGTGATCTCCGGGAGTACAGGGGACGCGTATACCCACCAGATGATGATGTTGGCTGCTTTGACCAATACGACTCTTGGCTTCGCACGGTAACAGGTTTGCCATATTTTTGTCCAGTATCATAATCGGCTATTCTATCGGGAACAGATTCTCGTTGTCGAGGAATGTACTTGTTAAGATTGGCTTTATGGATTTGATACTTGTCTCTAAGATTAGTACCACCACTTGAAATTTGATTGGATCGCAGTCTACGACTATTAGCAGCTAGTGACCGCTCGTACTTCAATCGGAGCTCGCTCGTATGTGAATGTGTATCGGACATATTGTAAAGTACATCGTATTTACTTACACATCCATATAACACCAGCATAAGAATGAATATACTTGTGTGATGTTTACCTTACACGCTTTGATTAAGAAACCCGGTAGCGCAGACACAATCATCGCGAATCATTTTAAGGGGTAGTGGAATAACCCCCATAATACATCATCAAAAACCAATTTCAATCTCACCACAAAGATCAATCCTTCTACTAGAAGATCCAACGAATATATCATAACTTCCAGTTTGAAGTATCCATTGTTGGGAATATGCATCCCAAACACTAAGATCTTTTCTTGTCAACTCAAATTTCACTTGTTGATAGCCTTGAGGTTCAAGATATACTTTCTCAAACCCTCGGAGAACCTTAGGAGGACTTATATGAATGGTACTTGGTAATTCAACATATAATTGTACCACATGACCCCCGGCGAGTCTTCCTGTATTCTTAACGTCAACAGTTACCTCATAAAATACATCCCAAAGAGCTGGATTTCCTCCTAATCCACCACCAGCTAAAGGAGGAAAGGTTTCATGATCAGGCTTGTAGCCATAAGGGTAGGGGAATCTTTCACCATCCCTAAGAGTATAGACGTCTCTATCATAGAGATATGGATATATATATCCTGGAACTGGGTCTAATTCTTCATGTGGAAAAAGGGCATCTTCAGGGTCGCATATATCGTCCTCAATAGTACGATAAATAGGTAAGTATTCTTCTGGGTACGGGAGGTATTCACTAGGAGGTTTTATTTCTGAAATTTGAATATTCTCAACAACAAATGTTGAATAGGAAAGACCATATCCAAATTCATAACGTGGCCGTAAATTATGTTTGTCGAAGAATCGATAATCCAAATAAATATCTCGGTCAAAAGTATCTTGAGGTTCATTGGATTCATCAATTTCAGTCACAATGGGAATGTAATGCTGTTTCTTTCTTGCAATTGTGAATGGTAATCTTCCCGAAGGATTTACTTCCCCAAACAATACTTCGGCGATTGCTTGACCAACAAATTGACCAAGAGGAGGTGCAAATAGAACTGCAGAAATCCCTTCAAGATCAATCCATTCTTCCATATCCACTGGTCCAACAGCGTTCACAACAACAACTGCGTTCTCACAATTTTCAGCAACTTTCTTAATAACCTCATCACCGTTAAACCATAATGAAAGATTAGTCCTATCTCCATAGTTTCCCTCAACTTCGATAAAACCTTCGCCAGAATATGCACCAACAACAACAATACATAAATCGGCTGCATCTGATACTGATTCCAAATTCTCAAGGTCCCAAGGATCACTAGCAAAATCAACAACCATACCCAATTCTCTAGCTTTGGCCGAAATTGCTTCGTAAGGAGTAATGACGTAAGGGTTGTTCACTGCTGCAGAGCCCCATCCCAGGGTCATAACTCCCTCAATACATCTCTGATCTTTACAATTGAAACCTTTGGGATCAGCACCAGCTAAAACTCCAGTCACAAGAATTCGCTTAACACCACATTCCACGTCTATTGGAAGAATTTTACGGGAGTTCTTCAACAAAACAATTGCTTCTTGAGCTACTTGTAACGCTACTTTATTGCTAAAGCTTGTTCTTGCGTCAATATGCCAATTTTGTTGGACTATTGGACCATAATGTTGATATGGAAAGCGTTGTCCAAACGTATGCTGTGTCCACGAACTAAAGTTTGGTGTATCATCTTCCCCTGGTATGGAAGTTGATTCTATTGCAAAAAATGGTGCCAAAATACGTATAGCCATATCGTTTAATCTTTCCTGTGGCATGGTATGGTTGTAAATGGATTTTGATAGCAATGGACCCCAATAAGATTTCCCTGCTAACCAATCATCAAATACATCCCCTGGCATTGACATATCTAGACCTGCTAACCCTGAATATATACCAGTATGTTGAGCACCCCAATCAGACATTACAAACCCTTGAAACCCAAGTTCTTCTTTAAGCAAGTAATTGAGTAGATAAGAGTTTTCACAAGCATAGGAGTTATTGACCTGATTATATGAACACATTACAGATCCAGCTCCAGCACGAATAGCTTCTGCAAAGGGCCAAAGATAGATTTCGTGCATAGCTCTATCACCAATGTTGGAACTAATGGATGTTTCTAAATCTCCACATACACCTTCATCCCATTCACCTAGTTGACGGAAACGTTCCTGTTCATTACCAACCAAGTGTCTCACACATGCCACAACACCTTCTTCTTGAATACCTTCTACTGTGGCAGCTCCAAGAACTCCTTGTATATAAGGGTCGGCACCAAACGATTCCCAGTTTCTACCACCGGCAGCTTTTAACCCAATTGGTCCAATGGTTGGTCCCAAAACAATATGGACACCTTTAGCCTTATGTTCCTTACCGATAGCCAATCCTCTTTTATATGTTAAATACTTGTTGAAAGTCGCACCGGCTGCTAAACCCGAAGGGAAATGGGTGACGAAATCAGTGAACCTGACTCCATTGGGACCATCCTGAATACAAAAATTAGGGATCCCTAATCGAGGAACTGAGCCAGTGTTTCCAATACAACGATCTGAACCCCAGCCAGTACCGGTGGTCAAATTTACCTTTTCAGGGATAGACATTTTTTCTACGACTTTTCTAGCTTTTGTATAGGCATTTTGCCATATGCGATTCAAACGGCCTCCTATGGCTGCAAAACACGTTAGTAAGGGTGAATGAAGACACACTAACATTGAAGAAACATACGTGAAGGGTAATGAGGCATCGAATAGAAGTAACCGGAAGGATGTTCGCCTTCGATCAAATGGTATAGTGATTGCTCTTCATGATAGCCTCTTTTCTGAACAATCTGATCTGTCATGTTGGCTGCATCTTTTTGGGAAGCATACAGAAAGTGATGCAATACAAAACAAAATATGGCTGAGAGTCTGAGCCAAAGCATGGTGAACGCAACAACAAGACTTATTAAATATCAGCGGTACAAACTATTAGGTGGTAAGACTTAACTGGAGCAAATATAAAAAAGTACTAAGGGGAAATGTTTATACTAGTAATATAATATAAATGTCCCACGATTTTAAATACGACATAATTTGTTGCGACATTCTTTGAAACTACTATACGATACAATTCATTGGCATCATTAACAATCCTATAAAATAGATAAAAAACCATTAGCATTAAACATTAAACATACAACAACATAGTCCAACGGACTCTAGCACGACATTGTCTAAGAAAATCAAGTACTCATTCTGGCAGTAACTTGCACTGGAGTAAGAATGATAGGAGCAGTGGAGGTGGTGGCTGCAGTGGTTGGTGACTCAAGATCAACCTGGGTAAATGTAGTCGACCTTCTAATAAGTGAGGGCTTGGAGGATTTGGGGGTCAACAGTTGGGGTGTAGTGGTCGCAGTAGAAGCATTTGCTTGCATAGAAGCATTTGAAGTGGACATAGTGGATGCAATAGTACCATTACTAATTGATAGCTTTTGATGAATATTATCCATGGTTTGACTTTGCGGGAGGACTGAAACTGTTGCAGTGGACATAGTTACTGAACTCTTAGAGAGCATGCCGTCAAAATCTCCATTGGTATTAGAAAGATTGAGATTAACACTCAAGGGCATAATTTTTGAAGTTGAAGTTAATAATGTGGCTGAGGAAGACGTTGATCTTTCTTGCTCTACAATAAAAGTAGAGTTGGGATCTAATGTTTGATTATGACTTGAAAATACCAGACTTTCTTTTGGAAGATCATGTTTCGATCCTTCATTTTCAATTTCTTCAACTTCTTCTTCACCGGGTTTGGATTTGGGTTGTCGTATCTTGAAATAATTCAATTTGGTTGTCATTCCATCATCACTTGTGATAATGGTTAGTGGCTGTGTCTTTGGAGTCTCCTTTAAAACGGCTGAAATATCTTCTAGTCTATTGCAAAGTTTTTCAATTTCAAATGGAGGTGGTGTTGCTTTACTTTTGGTTGTTGATGTACCATTGGAAACATTTATGGAAAGATATTTTGTCAAATTTAAAAAGGATGCCTCTTGATCCAATAACAATGCCCCTTCAAAATAACCGGGTCTGGAGTCATCAATTTTAACTGAATTCTTATATTTGACCCCATTGAATAAATTGAAAAGATCAATTCGGTAATGTTTACCCAAATCTGGATTCAGAGAAACATAAACATTACTAAGAATACTTGGAATCTTCACAAACAAAAGAACAATTGGTTTTAACGATTCGATTCCTTTCAATTTATTTCTTCTCAAATCAAGTTTTTGCAAAGTCTTCAACTTTTCTAAGCCATCCAAATTTGTGATATGGTTACTGTTTAATGAAAGGGTTGTAAGTTGTTTCAAGGATGTTGGCAAGTTCTTTAAACTGGTGATATAATTGTCGTTCAAATTTATGAACCGAACATTTGTAAGCTGATTTAATCCAGGAGGAATTTCTTCAAGTAAATTATTGGATAAGTTCAATTTAACCAAGTTGCAAAATGGCTTGAACACAAACGGAGCAATTGATTTTATCGAAGTATCTTGAATTGTCAATTGTTTTAAGGTCAGCCATTTACCTTCAGGTAATTTTGTGTAGTCTCTTCCAACAGAATCTTCTGGATATGTATGTGAATAATGTGAATGGCAATTGTCTTCTGTTAGGTATTTCAATGAACTGTTGTAATCTTTAGGAAGTGAAGAGGAGCCTGCTCCTCCTCCAATAAGATCAGTTGAATGAGTTAATGCGGAATTGCTTTCATTGCTGTTATTATTATTGTTTCTTGAAGCAGACATGGATGAATTGATGGTAGCTTGTGAATTATGATAGAAGGAGTTCCTTTGATTACCTTCGGAGCTGCTAGAAGTGTTTGCTCTTTGTCTTCTAAAGTTCAAATTTTTGTAGTGATCATTAAAGCTAGGAGGAACATAATCAAGTTGGGAATGGGAATGGGAATGGGAATGGAAGGAAGGTAAACTTAAAAGCGAAGTCGTTGAAGATGCATTTTGATGATCGTCAAACAAATCAGTAGACGGAAGATTGTGACGGCCACTTGCTGCTGCTTTCAAGGAAGAATGTGAAGTTGTGGAGTTAAAACTTGTGCGACCATATTCGTCATCAACCACTAAATTGAAGAGAACTTCTTCAATTGAGTTTACTTTATTACTTTTAATAATTAAGATTCTTAATTGTTCACATAAGCAATGCCAACCAAAGATTTCATTGGGTTCGTAATCAATGACTTCGAGAACTTGTAAGTTTTTAAACATTTTCAACGGCACACTGGTGTCACATGGATATTCTTCATAGCCCAGAATGCTATGGATTTTCGTTCTTGGATTCAACACTAAACAAGGGATTTTAGTGAAACTTGAATATAAATAGTTCAAATCCTTATTGATGGCTTTAGGATCTTTCAGATAACCTAAATTACGCCAATAAACAGAGGCACTGGACATTATTGATCTGACGGAGTTAATGGAAGAAATCGAGCGAGCATCACTATCGAAATGTTTGGAACTTCGAGCATTGTTAGCCATAAACGATATAAATGTAGGCTCATGGTTTGGAGTATCTAACTTGATATTTAATGGACCCACATCAACACCAAGTGGACTGCTTTCAATTCTATCGGTTATGAAATATAAATGATGGATGGTGAAACTTAATCTTGAAGATTTCACATTTGATTGAGACTTGGCCTTTGAAAAATATAGTAACCCATTGGCCAAACCTTCTTCGTTCTTACGGATATGACTCGCCAATTGTTGGATAAACACGTCGCCTTCGATAGACGAATCGTTGGAATGCAAACTCATGATGTTACTTTATATGACAAGGAACGAGGTGGTGATGTTCATCAACAATAATTGAGCAAGATAACTATCAATGGCCCCAATGATTTTCCATAAGATATACAACGAAATGTAATATATATCTTTGGTATAGATAACTAATGTAACTTATATGTGTATGTCTTCGCCTATAGATACGGTATATATCTAATGGGTATGCCTAGGGATAGTGTATATAGTAAGCGTATATATCTTTGCTTATGCTTATGAATATGTGCCAGCTTGACTCAGACGTTAGCCAACAACACCAAGGCTTTATGTACTGCCAAGAGACAGATCTAATGGTCAAAGGGCCTAGTATGGTAGGCGATTAAGTTCAATGTTTTGGATTTATAATTTGTCCTTTATAGATCAAAAAATTCCTCCACCCCTGCCGTCATCGTCATCCCTGCGATGTGGATCGAGGGGTTTTTCCATCCATTTATGGCAATTATCAAAACAGCATCAAACAAAACAACATTGTGACACTTTTGCAGATGTTTATATATAGATGGCTTGATCTACTTAAAACTGTAAACTGCATCTGGAATAAAATCTATTTAGACTCCATATAGATTAATTGTAGAATAAGTGTAGAGATCTATGTAGCGTCTGTGTGTGTGTATACGTCTGCATGTCTGTTTACGTTGGTGCTTACATCTTATGTTCGTATTTATACGCTTTGTTCTTTGAAATTTCCGTGTTATTCTTAGTTATATACCATTAACCTTCGATGCATCAATAACGTGCGTGAATCTTAGTCTTCTATACATTTCTCCATGAGTGTTCATGCTCCAACAGACGTCTCATTTATACTCGTAGTTACAGGTGATTCACCTGAATTCCCACCTTCATTGTTGGAAGTAACAACACTTGACGCATAAAGTGATCCAGGTTTACTGTTAGAAGCATGAGATACAGAAGTCCCATTATTGGGGTTACCCACAGCATTGGAACTCAGCGTAGAACAGGTGGTGGTGTTTGTGCTTGTAGATGTAATACGGTTCCCTCCCCCAGTGGTGGTGTTTGTGGTGTTTGTGGTGACTACATCACTGTCTCTCATGTTCTCCCGTGGATATACGCTTAACCTTTCAAAAATACTGGCAGGGGGGATCCCATTGGTCGAGCAATTAGTATCAATACTTCTTCGTCTCATACGTCTGGAGCTTGACGCCAATGTAATAATACTTTCTGTATCCATAGGTGAATGAACACTAGGAACTATTAAGGTATTGGTCATTATTGAAGGTGCAGTAGTTGATGGTTCATGACCTGAAAACAGATCAATACCTAATCCTTGTGTCATACTAGCCGCAGTTGAGGTGGATGTAGCTGCCGTGACAATAGTCGCAGCAGTAGATTGATGTGAATAATGAATATAATGACCATTGGGGAGTCCACTTCTATGGTTATTAGATAAAATACTGGGCTCTCTGGTGGCTGTTGATGTCCCCAGAGTAATTGACTTCAACGGGATAGTAGAAACATTATCACTTTCAATATCGTTACTTTCAAATGATGATAGCCCACTGGTTAAAGACCTTCTATCGACATCATTAAATGAAATCTCACTAGTACCAGCACTGTTCCTTCTATCAAACCGTTCATGTGAAGAGTCATTGCTTGCGATACCCAAAACTGACGTGCTAGAATTTTGAGCAATTGTCAGAGATGTCCCAACACTGTGTTTTCCAGTTGAGTGACTCCTACTATGACGGTTATTGCTCTTGCCCTTCCAATTTTCTCCTCGTGGTTCAGAGTTGGAGCTACTGTTCTTTCTACTACTGGACCCGTAATTACCGTAGTACCTATTATATGAGCCAATATTCTCGTCAGGAAACATAGCTGTCGTATTTGTAGTTGCTGGTGCGGAAGTTGATGTGGTCGCTACGTCATTTCTTATTCTTCTTCCATTCATATGTTTCTGGGATACTCCATTAGGGCCAATATGATTATTAGCACTATGACCTTGCCCCTGGCCCTGCATTAATCTTTTGACCCATCCAAATCGACCCTTGGGAGGGGGTTTTGGTTCGGCATGTTTAACTTTGCTGGTATGATGGAGTTCCACGTTATCGGTATCTGATTGCTTGGAGTCACTGTGGGTCACAGGAACGTTAGACACATTTTGGGGGGTTATAGCACTGGAACTATTTATACTGTTATTATTATAGTTGCTAATATTGTTATTGATATTGTTATTGTCATTGATTTTGTTAACATTATTATTATTAATATTAATATTATTATTATTATTATTATTTTTGTTAGGCTTCCCGTTAACTTGTGAAGAGTTGGAGGACATGACGAAATGTCACAACTAAAAAACCCAATACCTGATGATACAGAATGGCTGTCTGGTTAACTGAATAATTCAATTAGGTACTCAACGGCGGTGCTATTATAAATTGCAGGTGAACACAACTGAAGACTATTTTTATGTTTGAAACCGTTATTCTTGACTCCTTCCTAGTGCGGAATTACCTTTTGGACCCTTGCACTTATACTTTAAATGGCGTATACGGACAGATGGAACTGATCTCGGGTAATGACAAACCTGGAATAAGTACACAATATTCTATATAAGGATAACGGAAGAAGATTTACATTTCACGATACCGGACTTTCCTCAATGATTATTTAAGGGGATTCTTGTTCGTAGGGTTAAGACAATTGCTTAAGGAATTAGAGCATATTAATAATATATTATAATTACGCTCTTTTAACATTAGAATGTATGCTACTAGAATTAGTACTATGGCCCCTATAACGTTAGTAGTATGTTTTTCATATGATGGGGATAATTTCAATCGCCATCAATAAAAGCTTTAAGTAATGTACTCTAAACATTCTTCACTGGTAACTAATGGAAGTATTAGAACCACAGTAAAAGTCAAAGAAAGCCTTATGTCCGCATAAAATCCGATACAGACTATGGCAACAACAAATCGGACGACATTAACCTTAATGATGTTATCTAATTCGCTAGTTGTAAAACGTATATATAACTAGGGTCAGAACAATCCCTGAGGTTGCAACCGCACACATAAAAGTATATTACAACCAGGCTTTACCATACACTACTATTGTATCAACACCTTCAAGTATGTTCGACTTCTTGACCGTATCAATAGAATGATGTCATAACTAAAGTATAGATTAGTCAGCTGTGTAAACGGCTGTGCTACCTGAGTCATGTTCCTAACTTGTGACTCAATAAATCTTGTATATCGTTGGGGTAGCAGCCTATAACGTTAATAATCGGCCCGAGCATCGGACTCCGGCTTCTGAACCTTTGTGCAGAAACCACAACCTTTGCTTTGATCCGATTCTCTAACTACTTATACACCTGTAAGTAACAGAACGAACATGATCTGACCACAAGCAAATCATAAACATGGAGATAGCAGAACCGTCCAAGCAGGACCACGGAAGTAAACCTGAGATACTTAGTATTCTTCCGACTTACTACATGTATAGTACTATTATGAATGGACCATTAAGTCCGCATGATCCTCCTAATTACGATGCCCCATATTCTACCAGTAGTAATGGTACGTCCAGAACCAACGTTTCAGAAGTCGATGGATATACCTCTACAGTGGGCTCTAGATCTCTAACTCATATGTTAAGTGCAATAGATAGTGGTGATGATGTTGTGGCCGACCAACGAACCCAATCATGGGAAGAAACACTATTAAATAACGTCCACAAGTTGGAAAACTTAACATTCACCAGTAACGAAATGTCCAATGCTGTTCACCAATCTGTCTACTTTACAAAGGAAATAGGTGAAATTGGTGTAGAACCCACAATCTTTGATCCTTCCAAATGTGAATATGCTCCTGGTGAATATCTTAATGGGTTTGTACTTCTAGAAAATACCCTGGATGTTCCTATCCCCTTTGACATGTACTATGTTTTATTTGAAGGCAACTACATCTTTGGAAATCCAAAGGAGAACCCTTCTAATCCTATAAGATACGAGAGATTTTTAGAGATGTATGATTTGAGTGCTAGTTACAACATGGTCCATGTCACGAGGTTAGCATCCGAAGTTCCGGATCATTTAATATGTGATGGGTTATATGATGAAAGAGATAACACATATTTGACTCTATCTAATCGTTTGGATAGAAGCATGTTTGGTAATATACGGATGTTACTACCGGGTCGTAAATATAAGAGGTTTTTCAACTTTAAGATCCCTGAAAGACTCTTGGATTCAGAATGTCAAAGGCATTCTCTTTCAACTCACATTGAATTGCCTCCCACTGTGGGAAAATGCCATATTGATAGCGCTAAGAAAGAATTTGAATTGAAAGAGTTTGCTCCAAAGAATGTCTCTGTGTCGTATTCGGTTATGACTCGTTTCATTGGTAAGAGATCGTTATATGAAGCCAACTATGCCTCCAAATCCTCCAATAGATCCAAATTAGTCAGTGATAAGGGTGATGAATTTATAATTTTAAAGGAAACCAATGATGCTATTCGTATAGTACCGAAACATATCCCACAGAAGGAACTTTATCTTCAAATGAAATCTAAAGAACAAGATCTCATGGTTCAAAACTTGAAGAATAGACTAGAAGAACGTATTAACGCAGGTAACCGATTACTAGAGGCGATTAAAGCTGATGATTTTAATGAATCAATAGCTATTACAAAGGAAACTGAAAGTGCTGATTTACTATTGGCAAAGCTACTGCAACAATACCGAGAGTCTAGATTAAATGATGATGATGATCCCAATAGTTTAAAATTTTATAAAGTTGAAATTCCCATAATCGCCAAAAAACAAGCTAAAAAGGCACTGCTTTCTAACTTCATGCATAAATCAACACTGGAAACTACCATGGGGGTATTTGGTTTGAATACTCCCGCTTCAACTTATCGAATACCGTATATTCCTTCTAAGCCATTTCGAACCCAAATGGCACCAATTGAATTGGAGAAATTAAAGAAATTTTGGAAAGTTGTTGTCCCTATTGAACTACAATTTAAGAACAATTCAAAGAGCAGCGATTTCAAGGGTCCAAGAATCAAATTCATCAAGGCAACGTTAGTGGTAACTACATTGAAATCTCAAAAGTACCCTATAGCACTAGAATTCAAACATGATCTAATATTCAACCAAAAGCAGTATCCTCCAAATTCGGATGTACATGCTGCAAAATTTGGATCAAAGGATCCAGATACGTTTGAAGCTAACCTTAAGAATTCATTCAGAGAAATTTCTTTAAAGCTTTATAAATGTTTAAAGACTTTGCCAGAAGAAAACTTTCAAGTGTGCAGATCATTGACCGATGATATCAAGCTGATTTGTCATATAGAAGATGAGACAGTAGAGCTTCCTATCAATCAATTATCGCTTGCCAATGAGGCGGGTGTAGTAAAGTGTTTCAATTCCGCACAAAGCTCGATTGAAGCATGTAAAGCAATTGAACAAATGGAATGGAAGAAGAAGAATGCTGACGAAAGTTCTTCTAGCTCAACTTACCATAAACAGCTTGAAGTATCTCTTAATTTAGATACTGCAAATATTTTAGGTACTAGATTACAAGAAGGATTTTCAACTACTGAAGAGTTCACATTAATACCAGGGTTCCAGAACTGTTATATGTCTAGATTCTATGCCATCAAGTTGATGTTAATCACTGTTGACGATCAAATTATATCCGTTAAAGTGCCCCTCAGTATTGAAAGGAGCTAATTACTAGATATTATCTGTATGAGCATATTTGTGGAAGCGCATGTTTCCGAGCATATTTACGAGCATATTTCAGATTAGATTGTTTTCGTGTACGCATGTATGAGCACATATGTGTGAGTGCATATGCATGAGCAGATATACGTGAGCATATATGTATGTATGAGCACGTATGTGTGAAGGTAAATATGTATGAGCACATTCGTGAGCACAGTGTATATAAGAGTACATGAAAATACAACAGTCTCAAATTTCAAAGATTAATTTCTATACATCACATAAATATAAATTATAACATTACTCATCAAGAGTAATAGCTAATTGTTGGTTCCTTTATAAGTTGGTCTTGCAACAGGCCTTTTCTTCAGCTTGACCATTGTACAACACAGACTTGTTGAATGATTGGTTGGATTGAGGGTAGTCCAAAGCTGGATTCTTGTCAAAGAAGTTAGCTGGTTGCAAGTGAATGTTGTGAGTTTCAACAGGCATGACAGGGAAGTCTTCAACACGAGGAATGTGAGTGAAACCCAAGGTGGCCCAGACAACAATATCTTCATTTCTAACTTCATCCTTACCATCAGCCCAAACACCTAAACCGGTATCCTTTTGGGATTGGTTAGTGAATTCACCAGCAGCAAACAATTGGTGATCTCTGTACTTGGTGACCCAAACTTGTTGAGTGGCAAATGCAGCTCTCTTGACGTTGAAGGAATCCTTGTCGGCCAAGATCATTTGTCTGGCAGGCATCATAACCTTGAAACCAACTGGGGACTTGGAAATAGGGTTGATCTTATTTTCGTTGATGATCTTGTAGGTTCTGTTGGCAAATGGAGCTTGGTCAATGTAACCGGATCTTTCAACAAAGTTTCTCTTTGTGACGAAACCAATCCCGTAAGGGTTCAACTTACTCTTTGGCAACATTTCAACATCATCATAGACAACAGAGTTCTTGTGGCCATCAATAGCAGGGTCAATTCTGAAGGATAAGATGTGTTGATGGTAAGCAGCCATAACATTTGGACCAACAATGGTACCCCATGGAACAGTGACGTTTTCGTCAATTGGCATGGTAGAAAGAATACCAGTGGCTCTGGTTTCAATGTCAATAAGACCATCGTTACAGAACTTCAAGTTGATAATGTATTCGTAGTTGGCGACAGTGGCGATGGTTTGAACAACAAATTCTCTCTTTCTGGCAACAACGGCAACATCTGTTCTATAGTTGACATGCTTGTATAAGATACCGTTGTCTTGTTCATGCATACAGACGGTATTTGGAATGACATAAGGTTCACCATTGGAGTGAACAGACATACCATCTAAGTAGTGAATGGTACCCAAACAGTCACAACCAAGTCCCAACTTGTTACCGTTGGTACCGAAACCACAGTCACCCAAATCAAAGGCTTGCTTTCTGTGGTAAGGAGCACGTGGATCACCATAAGGAACGGTCATTTCAGATAATGAGATTCTGTAGAATACTTGTCTACCCTTGAACCAAACATCATAAACAGCAAAACCTTCTCTGGCGGTGGTGGCGACTCTGAATTCCCAGCCTAACCATTTAACCTTGGAACCTTCAACAGTGAAAGATGGACCTTCTGGTTGAGAGATCAAAAGTGGCTTTGGATCTCTCATGACAGTTTCACCATTCAATTCTGGGTGATATTCAACACATGGAACTTGTTGCCATGGTAAGGTTGGAGTAACGGTCTCATCAAATCCACCAGGTAAGTAATCCATACGAACAAATTCAGCAGATCTTGTTTCAAAGACTGGGGAGAATTTTAATGGTAAAGAGTAATGGTTAGATTCAGCATGACCGTTGGAAGCACAAAGGTACATGTAGAATTGAACCAAACCTCTTCTTTCATTTGGATCATCAGTAGCATAAATCCAAGGATCGGTACGAACAACATAACCTGGGGGTAACTTCAATTTTTCAATTTCAGCTTTAATCAAAGGATGAGCAATACAAATTTCTTCCCATCTGCCAACATCATCAGGTAACAAAGGACCTTGAACACCATTTTCCAATTGTTCCTTGGTAATAATGTGACCTGAAGTAACGTTAACTAAAGCCTTGTTGAAGGTAAAAGTATTGGTGTAATAATAAGCATATAAAACACGAGAAATGGTTGGTAAAGCACCACCAGCTTTTTCAATAGCTAAGAATTTCTTCATGTCTTGCTTTGGAGGATCCACTTTATCAATTTGAACAAAGTTCACATTGGCAGATGCTGGATAAGCATCCTTGACCAATTTAGAGGCCAATCTAATTTCATAGTCCTTAACGGAATCGAATGGGTGAATAGTTGGGGCCATGTTAAACAGTAAAAGTATTTAATGTAAATGACTGTAGAGTATATAAAGTAAAAAAGTCACAACAAAAGTGACGGATCCCCAAGTATTTATAGGGTTGAAATATTTGGTTGAGGGGCACTGATTGGGTCTATTATCGTTATCGGAGACTACATGTAACCAACCATTTGTGCTACTTAGGTTACCGTTGGGCTAGGGAACTAGGACAAGATATCATTTGTGTGCCGGATCTCATCCCACATTGTCGCGCTAAGCACTACTAAAGTAGAAGGTCGATCTCAATCACGGGGAATACAGAACATCCTGTTCTGGAAGGGTTAAGCGGGTTCCGTATCGGGTAATTCGATGCTTTTCGTGGAGTGGCATTTTTGCTTACGATCATATATTCTAGAGTTGAGATTCTAAGTGGGGTATATACTAGTGGAAGGCGGCGGTCTTAAGTTGTTGTCCCGCCTTAAACTTGTCCCATTCACTTGATATAGTTACAAGCGAGATACCTTCCCCCCTTCATGGGGATGATCACAAATCCTAATACTAAGAAATTAGTTTGGTTGATGGTGTCAAAACATGATGAGAATCTTTGGTTCTGTCCTAATTTGGAAGGTGGAAGTTCATTTCCCAAAGAGGAAAGTCAATGCTGATATGGATTTTTTCCACAAATTTAATCATTAGATCTAGTTGGTGTTACACAACAGTCGTGTTTCAGATCATCTTCATACAATAACAATAGTAATAATAATACTAATAGGAAATGTTATTTAATAAAAATGTACAAAACTAAATTATATACTAAAAGATGCACCGTCATAAAGATAAACCAATGAGGAAGAACTAACATGATGAATAAAAATACAAGATCAAACAAGTATGATAAAAAAAGTGGTATAATGATGAATTGAAATAAAGTGAAGTAGTAAGCATGCAAAATATTGCTATTTCAACCGAATCAAACCCTCCAGAATGTAATTTAATGTCTTCTCGGATCAACCGATTACTTTGTGCTTAGAGCAGGTGAACTGATTCTCATTCTTGTCTGAGGGTTGATGATCTCAATAGGTTTTCTAATTCTAGGGGTATGAACACGAGGAGATGTAGCTGAGGTTGGAGGTGTACTACTAGTGACTGATTCCTTAGCTGAGCTTGTGGGAGAAAACACCGAAGCTGTGTAGGGATTGAACTTCTTTGGTTGTGGAGACACTTGTGTAGTGTTAAGTTGCAGAAGCAGTTGCAGCTGTAATTGGTTAAAGTTTTCAGGAATAGCAGGACAAAATTCCAAATCGTCTTCTATTTCAAATGACTTTGATAAGAAATATCTTAACCTTGGAACATGAAACGAGTACTCGGGGATCCCACTACTGGATGATATAGACGATGAAGCAGACCCGGGAATCAAAGAGTGTTGATCTGTTGGTGATGAATTCGAGGAAAGGTATTCGTGTTGATAACTCATATCTCCGCCCATATTATTACTATTATTATTATTATTGTTATTACTGTTCATCTTGGAGATGGAGTACATTTGTCCAAACGTTGGTGACGTGTCTAGTTGATTGTTATCTTCATATTGTGAGTATCCCCCATTAGTGGAAACTGACATGGGGTATCCGTGCTTGTTGTAGACATATTGTTGTTGAGACATTTCGATATCATAGATGGACAACAACTTGGTAGTGAAACTATGATTGTATGGATATAAATAACTGTGTCTATTTATATATATACTTGTGTATACTTGTTTGTTTGTCTGGGTGTGCGGGTGTATAATTAGTGTTAAATAACTGTGGTAGTTTAACTCCTTAACGTATTTACTTATGTTCACTGGAATGCCCTTTAATGTCGAATTATCCTTCATCCGGTATATAACCGTCATATCATGTTCTCATGTAGGTAAATACACGACTTAGTCTTTTCTTTTTCTGTTTCATAAGTGACATTGATTGCCTATTTGGGCTTGTGTCGCAGTACAGTGCTGGTAGTAATCAGATGTCTATGCTGGTTATTACCATTAATGCTGGTAGTGTTTATTGTTATTATTCCATTTGATTCTTTATTAGTGCCTTTTTATATCAATATTTGTTCCGTTGTTATTAGGTCCTTTTGTTCCAATACTTTTTTTTTGGTTTCTTTTTAATGATTGCCCTTGCACCTTCCAAATCGGACGGTACCATCGGACTGTCATGTCTTATCGGTAATGTCGCACATTTCCCTAATGGGTAATTCAGAGTTTTTTACTGAAACTCAATGATAGCCAGCTGTTGATGAAAATCTTGAAAACTATCAACAACAGCTTCTGGGAGAACTGGCTCCAAATCCTTATACACATTTCCATATTCTCTTTTCAATCGTCTTAATTGACCTGTATCAAGTTTACTCTTTGATTTATTCTTTGAATCTCCAAATATCTTTAACACCTTCATGCCTATTTTTCCGATAATTCCTCCGGCCAACCCTAATTCACTGGCTATTCTGAGCATGTCACCTTTATTTCTGTCGATTAATGAATCAATTTCTTCCGAAGTCATATCAATCCCTCGGCTTTCAAGCAATTGGGTTATCTGAGTCTTTTTGATCTTTCTCTCTGCTTCTTCTTTGCTCATGGTTGTTCGTAACAGAACACAAAGACTCGATCTAACATTGGATTTAATGGAGATGTAAGTTCTGAAAAATTTCCAGAATTCATTGGCTTTCAAGTTCCTGGCAATATCAAGATCGATTTCATCTTCTCCCTTTTGAGCTCCAAATCTGTAGGTTCGATTAAGAATCTTTTCCCATTCATTTTTATGACTTAAATACACTTCATTTTCATTATCAAAATTAGTACTGCTAACTGATGGTGGCAGATTGTACACCAAATTAGTAGGAATAAGATCATTGTATTGACCAACCAGGGAAAGAAAAGGTCTAATAATTTGCCGTTCAAATGTTACTTCATTGCTTATCACCGGATATAAACATGTTTCCCACTCGAGTAAGAACATTTCTATCTCTTTCATTAATTCCTTCGGAGTATATTGACTGCTTAGAATCATCAAATAAACTCCAACAGTAGTTCTCATGATTCTCATTCCATTAATTACAATGTACCCTAGTTGTTTCCTCTCCCGGAGCTCTTTCAAGGCTATAATTCCAAGTAAGTAGTTGAACAATTTAGTCATTGTTCTTACATATGGATCATTCCGTGGTCCTAATTGAATATAATAGAGTATCGTGTTCACGGGATCATCCTTATGAGCTTCTGTTTCAAATGTGAACCGTTTCCCCGGTGGAATATAATATGATGCTGGTTCATTATAATTATTCTCAGAATGCAGCATCAGCAATACGGAATTAGATGGTGTAGGATATGTTGATGTTGCACTTTTAACAGAAATCATTGATTTATGCTTTGACTTTCGGAAATTACCTTTCTCATTCTTATCATCTCCTCCGGTTAACTTCTTTATAATGTTGGCAACTCTTACACAGTCTCTCTCCAAACAGTCACCAGTAATTAATAATCGGGTGAACTTACCTTCGGAGATCCCATTGATAAAGGATTTACAGATAAGATCAATATCTTCAAACTCAATCAATTCCAACTCATCTAGTCTATCTTCAGCAGACCAAATATTCTGTTCTAAAAAGCCCATTAGCCCAGCAGTTGCCATAGTTAAACCTCCAGACTCCATAAGTTCCTCATAACGTTTTCTAACGGTTATCCGAGCTCTAATGTACTCTTCACCACTAACAACAGATGTCCAATTGGTTAAGATGTTTCTAATTTGGTCCACAACAAATTGAATCACGGGTTCAATTGACTCTATCAAGCCCTTTATAGTCAACAGAATACTGTTGGTACTGTTCAAATTGCTAAATAACCCCCATTCAACACCCACGGCTTCTGCTCCATAAAGACTTAACTTTAACTTTTCTCCTATGACTTGGTTAATGAGTTCAATTGCAATGGTTGTGTGAGGAGATTGAGGTAATGTTTGATGCTGCCATTGTAAAGAAACCACTAGTCTGTGTCTTGTAGCATTGTCCAACGAGTTACGGAACCATAATTCATGATGCTTGGATTCAGATATCTTGGTCGGAGTTGTGGTGGAAAGTGTAGATGCATTTTGAAATCCAAGGGGGTTATTCTTAAATGAGGTTATCAATTCATTGAGTTCCTTAAGCGTTGTAGTGATGAATAATGGTGACAGAAGACTTTCAGGAAGCAGAGGAAGACTATCTGGGGAAGGGGATTGGAAAATGGCATCATTTACTTCACATATTCGATAATCAAATTGATAATAAGGGTCCGTGATTTCTTCCAGAATTTGAGTAGCAATAGATGAAATGCTTGACATCTTTGCTGAGTCCATCATACCTAACAACTTGCAATTAGCAGGTGAAAGAACAAGTTTTGTTAACGCAATAAAATCTCTAGCTAGTTTCTCCCACCAATTTTTATCTTCTTCATAACTTCCAACAAACCGACCCTTTCTAACATCAAAATCCAAATCTCCAAACCCCTTTATAACGTTTTGCAACCCTAAATCATTCAAATCTCCAAGAAGTCGTTCCCCAATTTCTTCAATCTCATCCACTCCACTTCCTGGATTGCTGTTATAGTAAAAGTTCAGCTTGTTTATGGTGGTTATTCTGCTCAAGTATTTGGCCACTTCACTTACATTAGGTAGCAAATGACGTATGTAATAGAACACCGATTGGACAATCTCAAGAAGATGCCTATCTCTCCCCCTATTGGTCAAGTCCAAATCGATAATGAAGATCGATTCATCGTAAGTCAAAGCACTGGTGGATGTCACAAGACTGTTGATGAATTGTTTCTTATGGAAATACTGGCATAAAGTATTCTCTCGTTCGTCACCAAAGATATCACACCAGGCATTGGAAAACAATTGGTTGATACTCGAGCTTTTAAACGGGAATATCAACCGAAGACATGAGTTGGTATCTGAAGCTATAAGCAATAGCCGTGGAGCTGGTTGGAAGATTCTTGTAGAATAATTAAACTGCTTATCAACGATTGCAAAAGATTTTTGTGTTGTTGATGATGATGATGATGTTGTTGTTGTTGTTGTTGTTGTCGTCGTTGTTGCCATTCCGTTGTTGCTATTGGGGATTCTGGAGAACGTAGTATAAGCCAAGTTTTGAAGGTTGATCAACAGGAAGGGACCTTTCAAGACCAAGGCCATATTCTTGGGTAAATAGTTTTCAAAAATATAATCTGTCAAATGTTTTCTGATGGTTGTATAGGAAGTAGCAAGAATGGTATCACTATTCCCAGTGCAAAACCTATGGAAAGGATGTTCTTCGTTGGCAAGAAGTCTACATCCATGGTAAAGGATTCTAGTAGTGTTGTTTGTATTGGCAATATGTTCTTCATCAATAGCATTGACTTCTCTTCTTACCAAATGTTCCAGGATATTGACCTTTTCAAATAACATTGCAAATCTATCCATCATTGCCAAACTACGACCTTCATCTCCTTCGTTAACTGGAGCTTGCCAATAATAATTGGTGATTTCACCACTAGTGTTGGCATTAGCTATTCCTCCTACAGTATCAACTGCTTGCTTAAAGTCTCGTTGTCCCATAATAATATGTTCACATAAATGAGCTAGCCCTTGAGTATCGTCAGGATCCATGTGTGCACCCCCCGCAACTGAGAGACAGGCGCTTAAATTTGTCTCTGTTGAATCCAGAATTACTAAGCATCTTAAATGGTTCGGTAACTCAAATAATCGATATGTCTTATGAGAATTGGCTAAAGAATTATGGATCTTTACTGGGATAGTCTGACAGTTAAGCATTGCAACCCTGTTATTATATGTACTCTTCAGTCGTCTCATAATGATGATGATTCATTTATATGTGGCTGTTCCAAGAATTCGATCTCAATGACGATCAGCGTATCAATCAGGAATCAACTCCATCACTTACCTGCCACTTTTGATCCCCAGTTGTTGAGGAGTTGCGTTGGTGATGGGCAATTACCTAATTGAGCTTCGTCTATTACGACTTGAACACAAAGTGCCGGTTTCAAGGCGTCCTGCGTTTGCATTGATTTTGCAATCGTATTTCCCTGTGATAGTTACTTTGAAGGACAGTTGAAGGGTATAACAATGTACTTGTTATATTATTGGTTGGTTTCAGTACACTTAAGGTACATTAAATGAATCGAATTCTTCAGATTCTAGGTTACTGGCACAGTGGTAAATGCATGGCTTATCTCAAAAGATAAGAGCAACAGTCGTGTGGTTACAAAGTGAGTGTTTCTTGGGTCGTGTTTTATGATTTATATTTCTCTCGGAATTTTCCTTCGAATTTTGCTTCACTAGCTCAGTTGGCAGAGCGTCAGTCTCATAGCTAATTTTAGTTGTGCAATCTGAAGGTCGACAGTTCGAACCTGCCGTGGAGCAGATTTACTTTTTTAAGTATTCAACGTTATAATATTTTTTTCACAACGTGTTACCTTTACCAATGCTGGATGTTGTAATTGTTAAACTTGAAGAACTAGACGATTTTGATGATCTCTCTAGGTTGAAACAAGCGTTTGGTCCTGATTCATTGGGAATTATTATCGTGAAACATCAGGATCCTCATATAGCTTCTCTCCGAAACATAGTACTTCTGAATGCTTCTAAATTAGCAAACTTACCTCCAACCAAACTTTCCCAACTTGAATGTCCCGAGGCATTCTGGCTTGTAGGGTGGTCACGAGGTCGAGAGAGACTTAAGAATGGTGAATATGATTTCAACAAGGGTTCTTTCTATGCTAATTGTGCGTTCCATGTTAATCCTCAATATGAATGTCCTCCACCGGAGATGTGTCTGGGGGATTATAGTCAGTTCAAAGCATATACAACGAGGAACATATGGCCAAGTGATAATACGATTAAACTGTTTGAAAAAGATTTCAAAGAGTTGTGCAACTATATCTTGAACGTGGCTGGGAAAGTAGCTCGAATATGTGATCAATATATGACCCAGATAGTTGAAGATTTCCAGCCAGGATTCCTTGAGCGGATAGTTAAAGAGTCTACCACTACAAAGGCTAGAATGCTCCATTATTACCCTATTGCAGGCACATCAGGCATACAAGATGATTGGTGTGGTGAACACTTGGATCATAGTTGTCTTACTGGGCTTTTACCTGCCTCATATGTTGATGGTGGTGGTGAAATTGTGAGTGATACAAGTCCGGACAATGAAGGAGGACTTTATATTCGCAATAGGAAAGGCGAACTGGTTAAAGTGGATATCCCATCAGATTGTATAGCTTTCCAAACGGGGTCTGCATTAGAAGAAATTACCAGAGGCAGATTTAAAGCTGTTCCTCATTATGTAAAGGGTGTTCTGGTGGAAGGCATTGCCAGGAATACATTGGCTGTGTTTTGTCAGCCTAATTTACATGAATTGGTTAATGATACTCAAGACTTTGCTCAATATGCACAAATGATTCTTGAAAAGCATCACTAATGTAATATATACTATTATATATACTATTATATATACTATTATATATACTATTATATTTACTACCATATGCCATGACTCTGTTACATGTTGATTGTTACCCTATATTGCAGCGTAGATAGGGATTCATTGATTAAGTTAAATAGTCTTTAGTAACATCGCACGAAAATCATAGTACATTCTTGTCTCTTCTTCCTCAACTTCAATGGACTCCAAACAAGTACCGACAGACGATGGAGAAGTGAGACACCAACTTCGGAGTCTTGGAGAACCCATAACGATATTTGGTGAGGGTCCGTTCCAAAGAAGAACCAGGTTAATTCTGGTGCTTGAAAACAGAGCAAACACTAACTTTGACTTTGCATACATTGAAGAAGGTAATAATGATGATGAAAACTATGTTGATGATGATGAAGATGACGATGATGACGAATATTATACACCCGGACCTCCAGAGCTACTAGAGACAAGAAAAAAAATTCTACATTATTCACTTGAACGGGCATCAATTAGAACCACCAACTTAAGACAAGCATTCAAATCACAAGATTTCATCAAGCAATTGAAACATAGACGGCACATTAACAACCAACTAAAGACGTATGGCTTGTATGGATCACAGGTCATTCAGGGGAATACCAGAGCTCTATCAAGTGTACGTATCTCTCCAGATAACACTAAGATAGCCACTGGGTCTTGGGATGGAACATTGTATGTGCTTAACCCTGAGGATCTACTCACGACGTATACGTCTGGACCAGGCCATCATAGCGAGAAAGTCAGTGGAATTGACTGGAAAGATAATGATACGATTGTTAGTGGAGGCAATGAAGGTACCATCAATATATGGAAATGTGAACCTAACAACAAAAAGCTAACGGTAATAACATCGATCCCACAAGCACATGAGTCCAGAATCACCAAGACATTATTCCATCCTAGTGGGGATAACGTTATATCTACGTCATTTGATCAAACATGGAAGATGTGGGACGTTAATAGACGAATTGATACTTGTTTAGTACAACAAGAGGGTCATTCAAGGGAAGTGATGTGTGGAGCATTCCATCCTGATGGTAGTTTATTTGTATCAGGAGGTCTAGACTCAATTGCAAGAATATGGGATCTCCGCTCTGGAAGAAGTATTGGTATACTTGATGGTCATATTAAAGGAGTTTACTCTACAGATTGGTCACCCAATGGATATCAAGTAGCTACGGGAGGTGGCGATGGGAATATAAAGATCTGGGATATAAGAAGACTTGCTCAAAGTAATAAAGAATTATATCTGATTCCCGGTCATACAAAGATAGTAAGTGATGTCAGGTTTTACCATAGAACTGGAGATGATCTTCTTTCTTCACCAGTAACCAACGAAGATGGGGAGAATCCCGAGACATTGGACTCTACAGGAACGTTTCTTGTGAGTTCTTCGTTCACAGGAGACGTTAAAGTTTGGTCTAGTGATAGCTGGACCAATGTTAAGAGTTTAAAGGGTAATCACGATAAGGTTATGAGTTGTGATGTTTCCAGTAATGGTCAAATGATAGTTAGTAGTGGATGGGATAGAACAGTGAGGATGTGGAAGGCATGTATATAAGGATAGTCGTGTGTAGCTTGATTCTTTAGTGGTTGCAAATACTCATTGGTAGAGGGTATACGTTTATAGTCTGTTGATCCTTATTTCACTTTGATACGAGTCACACAATAGTAATGTTTAATATCCAACTTTATAAGCTGGCTGGGTGAAAATATAGAATTGACAATCATGGGAACAATATTTAACAGGATACTATCCACATCAACTTGCAGATGGAATGTGTCAATTTTCTGTTCAAAAGTTCTTTCTCTAGATTAATTAACCGAGAAATATGACTGGGAAAGTAGAACAGTCCACTCTGAGAAAAACAATGCTTATAATATCTATTTGATTAAATACGTAATGATGACAGTAGGTGTGTACAAGGCATCTTGAAAACATAGGGAGAAAACGTCACTTGTCTTTGTCTTCTTCTATTATTTTTGACTACTATAACGGCTGCTGTTTTATGTCTATGATCCCTTCATATGATGCATCACACCCAAATTGGTCACGTTTCAAGTTTCCATTCTACTTTAGTTGCTAGTCTCACCTTAGTTTCTTATGACTTCACGTATCCGTTGTGGACTGAAACGACGATTTCGTACCCATTAAATTGTTTGAAAATTAAATTAGTTTGAGGTGATGCATACAAAGACACTATTTACAATAATAATCAACTTATTCTAAGAAGAGGGGGGCTATTACTTGTAATGATACAAAATTAATAGATTGTTATAGCTTTAGTGGTAGATTCACATACCTATATAATAACCACCAATTTAACATAATGCTATTTGGGATTGTCCACGACTTTTCGTTCCGAGTCTCACTATGTAGGCGCACTCACTATGTATAGGCTCACTATGAGCAAATATATACCACTCTCTTTTGCATTCATTTAACAAGCTTCCTTACCATGAACCTATTAAAGATCTTGGACGGGACACCCGAACCTCACATCATTGATTTGTATCTTGATCGAGTCAATGAAAGTGGTGATTATCATCTTGCAACTCCCATGTATGACTTTCAAAAGGAACTCACTGACCTGATTGTATCACTTCACTATTCAGATATCTTAAAGTATTGCGAGACAAATGATTCCAGTGATCTTATCATTAAATCCCTTGAGATCTGTATCAATAACTGTATGTTGGTCAGCAGTCATCCGTATCTTCTTATTAATCATTATATGCCCAAGAATTTGGTTCTGAAGGGTATGTCAAATAAGATCGCTGAGACTTCGGGGAAATTTAGTGTACTTAAAGACTTGATCAATGTTATCGTTAGAAACCGTTCCGTCGAACCAAAGGAAATTGGTATAGTCATGAATAATAATACAAAGCTTTTCGATTTGGTTGAAGCAGTCTTGGTGGGGTGTACCAAACTGGGTCAACTTAAACGTTATGTGGGAAACTATGTAAAAAAGGAGTCTTCAAAAGTTGGAAAGAATAATAATAATATTAATAGTACCAGTAATAACAATACTATTAATACTGCTGTAAATAATGGTTCAGCTTCTAATGGCTATAAAATGGGTGGTAGTGGTTCGACATTTCACTTGATTCCACATGATGGTGCATTGACTAGAGATGAGGCCAGATTGTCACAGCTCAGCTTTGATGCACTTATAGTTTTTGATGGATACGTTGATACCAAAAGTGTCTTTTTCACTAAACTTCGAACTCAAAATAGAAGAGGTGAAGCTTGTATCATACGGTTAGTACCTATGAAAACCATCGAACATGTTCAATTGTATTATAAAGATAAGAAAGATGATAAAGATTATCTTTATAATTTGATTTCAGCCATAGTGTGTCTTCGAGATTTCATAGGCAATTTACCTCCTGATTTGGTACCGATTTATAACCAAAACTTGAATTATTTGTCTGAAACATTTTTTAATAAGCTATTCCAAGCCAATAATAAGACCATCACAAGTTATCCTGAATGGCCATTGCCTGATTTGCCCAAGATTCATAAGTTTAGTTCTGCAGATGTGGAAAGATCCTTATTGACTGAAGTACATTATCATTATACTCCATATGATAGTAATAATGGAGGAGGGGATGGGAATAAGGATGATCTTGATAAATCTTCAACCAATAAACGAAGAAAGGAAACTTATTATGAATTGAAAAGACTTCAACTGGATTATGTTACTAATCCGTTAAAGAATGAAATCAATGAACTTATAGGTATTCAATCTCATGCTGCTATCCCACCACCAAAGAATAATCATTTACTTACTCATACGATATTATTCCAATTGAATACGGCATATATGGAATTAAAACTTGCAAGGGAGGAAGAGGAATGTTATAGGCAGTTTAATTCCGATCACGTTCAAACTAATCGATTAGGGAGAAGAGCCTTAGAACTCAAGCGAGTTTTATCCAAGGTTTTAGATGAATTAAACCATTGTGAATCTCGAATCACGATTTTCAATAAAAAGATTATTAAAAGAACTGAAGAAAATGAATCTACTTTGGGTGTGATTGGAGAAATCACCAACAAATTGGAGAATTTCACAGAAGAAAATGAAATTACCAATAAAAAGGCTTTGACATATATCTCTAATCAATTGAAGATATGGAATCTTCAACAAGAATTGAGTCAATCATTGGATAAAATTAATCTGAAGGCTGAAGAAAGGAAATATATGGAGAAAGAAATAGACAATGCCAAACTTGCCATTGAAGATTCCAAACTTCAAATCCAAAAAGTTGAGCAAGATATAAAAAATACGAAGACGAAATACGATAATATTGAAGTTGAGGTTGAAGTAGAACATAAGAAGTTTAAGAAACAGAAAACAGATTTGATGGAACGACTTCAAGAAGTCAAAGATTCTAATCAAAGTTTAAAGAATCGATTAAGTTATAATGTACGATTTTTACGAGACACTGCTCATTTAAAGAAACGGAAAGGAAGAGGACTAACTCCAGGCAAGTAAAACAACTGCATATATTAGACTAAAGAGCATATATGGGCATTTCAGATTTGATTGAATCAAGAATAAGAACATTATTAATTGGACTTTCCTTTTTACTGATCATTTGAATCACATCTTGAGCCAAACAACCACCTATTATAGCAGCAACCGGAGAAAACTCAGTGAAGGCATTTCTGGTGAATAATTCGACATACTCATCAGTTATAATTGATGAAGGAATGTTTAAGGCTTTACATATGTCCAAAGCTTTACCCTTTAAATCATTATGAGCAAGAATACTTTCGGGATTCTCCGGTCTTTCAATCTCCAATAAGGCAAAGATTATTGGTAAAGCCCCAGATAATCGTTTCAATTGTCGATTATTTAATTGATGAGGTAATTGTTTAGAGTGGAAGATATCTGAGATTTTATTGAAATTATCTTTAATGGTAACCAATTCTTTTCCGTTGCCTCCCAGTTCAATTTTTATTATTTGTTTCACATGATTCAATTGGGTACCCGGTTTCCTCTGTTGGTTCCCCGTATCCCATTCACAAGTGGCTTCATGTTGAATCAAATCAGTGAAGATATAACCAAATAATCCATGCAACCCAGTGAAATACACTGGGACTTGATTTCCTCTACAAATGTCATTTAATTTTATCATTTGTTGTTTGGTTAATTCAGTGCCTATAACTAAATTGAACTCCGAGAAATACTCGGGGGAATCCGCCAAAAGCTGATCTAAAGATTTTATATTGATTGTAAGTTCAACTCTCAGATTTAATTCCTTTATGGATTCAACTATTAATGGTAGTTTTACTTCTCCAATGGCTTTCTCTTCCTTCGGAAGGAAGAACTGACTAGAATAATCTTCTTCTTTTACTTTACTATCATCAAGTAATTCAATTGAATGCAAACCTCCGAGTACTAGATTCTTAACTATTTCTGTTCCTATACCTCCAACATTTATTAGTAGTAGTTTGAACGATCTTAGTCTTAATTGGGTATCCATCCCCCATAATCGAATCTGTCTATCATAAAGTGCTATTTCCTCTTTGGTAAGACCGCCAGTCATTGTAACCTTGACCAAGGTATCATTGACTGTCTTTGAAGCTTTCATCATTGGAAATTTACTTATATTGGTCGGTGCTACCACCATGGAATACATTTTTGGGTGCTACCATATGATTCATACACAGATGCTCTATATATCCAGTATATTTAACTAGATCCACTAACAACTAACTTCTGTAAATGAGCCATAAATACTTGTAAAGACACATCATCGGTCAATACAATTGCTCCACCAGCACCAAATGTAGAATTATTGTTATAAGTGGTGGAAGGATTCAATTTGGCGTATAAGAATCTTGCTTGAGAACCACCTTCTTCTGTATCAATAAATCTTGGTAATGGATATCTATCAGATAATAATTCAATGGCTTCTTGTTTGGGTAATTCTAACAAACTCTTGAAGTTTTCATAATCTGGTAAATCTTGGTATCCAGCTTTTCTCCATTGAGCTATGGTTTTCCCATGGTAAATTAAAATGTGAAAGAAGGTATCCAATAACAAGATTCGATCATCTCTAATGGAAACAGAATCCAAAAGCACGGGTTCTGGTTCATTATCCAATGAAAAGGATGTCAATGATGGTTGAATCATAAGTAATGAATTGTTGGTATCTTCATTGACGAAAACGTGTCTATAGAATGCTGTTTCATCTGGAGAATTGTTAAACACTTGTAAGAACTGTGATCTTCTCAAGTAATATACGAATTGAGGAAATAAGGAGAATGGTGGAGGTAATCTAAAAGATTCTCCAACATCTTTTCTATAATCAGCAAATTTCTGACATAATCTGATAAGCATCCGATCAACCCATCTTAAAACATCTGCACCATCATCTTGTTCTGCTTTGAATAAAGTAACTCTGGCTAAAAGGACAGCAGCAGCTTCTTGATCAAAGGAATTGGTCAATGTTTGTTCATCTTGAGTCAAATAATTGGAAATAGTAGTGACTCTAATTCTAAATGTCCCAGAAGAATGTTGATAATGAGTAACAAATTGAATAAAACATTGGGAATTTGGTGGTAATGGTTGAGTATTAGCAATATCAAAGAATACAGCATAGGAATCCTGAGGTGAAATCCCACATAATCTATATTGTGAAGTACCTCCTAGACCCAACTCATTTTCAGAAACATTTGGTGATTTAATATTCAATGAACTTGCATGTCCAATTAATCCACTTACTTTTAATTCTCTAGAAGTTTTAACTTCTAAAGTACCATTGAATCCCATAAGAAGATATCCATCGGAATCCTTATTAAACAATCTAAGGAATGATTGTTTGAAAATAGAAGTGGTGAAAGCATCGGTTAATAAAATGGTTCCACCAGTTTTATTAGACATGCCTCTCATTTCATATAACCCAGTTTGATCATAACAACCAGCAAAAATATCAATAATATGGGAATTCTTAACGGCCCTATCAGCAATCATTTCATAGTATTTCGTTGCTTTCTTCATATGCTTGGCAATACTATTATCCTTATCAATATCACTATGAGATCTAAGAGCTTCTTTCAAATGTTGGCCAACAATCAAACCAGGTGATAAAGAACATGGACCTCCGGTGAACAACATGATTCTGGCACCTGTACCAGGGAAAGCAGATCCTAATAAAGTAGTGGCAACGTTAAGAGCAGATCCAGTACATCTAAAAGGTCTGTTTCCATGAGCTACAGGCCATGAATCTTTACTCAAGTTTTCCAAAATAGCAGTTAAACCAAATTCAACATCTTCAACAGGTAATAAGAATCTACTTAAAGAATTAACAAATTGTGGTCCCCCATGGATTCCTCCTCCATGGCCTGGACTTAATGTTGGTTTATTTAACATTTCACTGATTTGTTTTTCTGTATATTCTTTATCACCTCTAAAGATATATGATTTGTTGATCTTTTCTGAGCCCAAATCATAAACTTGAACCATTGTTCCATAAGCAATGAACCCAACCAATGCATTTGGAGGTAAGAAACTCAAAGAAATCGTTAAAGATTCCTTCAAGGCATTCAAATTATCTTCATCTTGACAAGTATCCACAACAAACATGAAGATCGGAGGGTTTTGCACAGGTCTGGCAGTAATATATTCAATGGTGGAATTAGCAGCATTTAATTCCAATGGTAAGTTATCATAATTGATTCCTTTATAAACACCAGGTAATCCATTTCTGTTTTTACACATTGTACACATCCAAAAACCACTGGGGTCAACAGAACAATAAGGATTCAAAATAGCCTTACAACTAGCATTTTGACATATAACAGGATCATATTGGGCAATAGCCAAATCTTCTTTGGCTTTCAATGGTGTATATAATGCACCAGTAGGAACAACTATCTTAGCAGCTTCTGCTTTTGTAGAAGGGAAACAATTCCATGATAAACGTACTCCATTCATATCTTCAGCTTCTTCAAAGTCCAATGGGCCATCTCCCCCCATTTGTTCTTGGCCGTCAAATTGTGACCCATATTGAAGATTATCCATATTTGATAATTATATAGTTTTATGTGCTGTTATACCTAGATAAATTATGACTGGTCACTTTATGACTCCTCACACTGTGACAGCAGCTACTTGAGTCTATTCAATTCAATACGAAAGCGCACACTTCTAGAGAGTTTCTTGTATTGGTTGGCAAGTTGTAAAGTTTGTTTGTTTGATGCGTTGGTCAAAATTTCAGTGGTCCTGCATATAGCGGGGTCGTTTGGAATCAACGAATCTGTAATTGACCAAGTAGTGTACTAATAAGCTGTATGCATAGAACACATATGCTAGTGTGCAAATCAAAAGATACTTGTAATAGTGGAATAGAATGTAGTCCATATGGTAGTGTACTTGCTAACAATATGTACTAGACCCAATTTACTTACACATGACAGTAGTATCAAACACTGAAGATTGAGGTACTGGACCCAAATTAATCAATGGGACTAATTTTGGGAAGTGTCGTCTAATGCATTCGTATCCTCCTTCATACAGGTTGCCCAAATCTTTATGAGGACAAATGGCATTCAATGAGTTGTTAGTTGGAAGACTATCAATTAATGATTTAATCACTGATAATTGAAGCAGTTGGAATGAAATCACAAAGAGGTTGTGGCATTGTCTTGCATCTAAACGAAGATTATCACCGATGGTTGTAAAATGAAGAATCCGAAGACTGGAAGGCAATGAACTGGGGATACTAGTGAATGTGAATTGATGTTCAGTCATTCTTAAATTGCAAAGTTTAGTCATCCCATGAAGTCGAAGTGATGAATTGGCCATTGGTAATTGACAATCTAGGGTTTGTAAATTGGGGAATAGTTCAAAATCAACGTTTTGTAATCCAGCAATGGGTTGTAAACATTTCAAGTTCTTTACATGAACAAACGGAGTTAAAGAATAATCTTTTTGTTGGATATCGCTATCGGTGATTAAGGTATGTAAACTGGGGAACTTGTTGAAATCCATTTCCATAGTACGAACACCAACTATTTCCAATCGACGAAGTCCAAGACAATTTTTGGTATTGAAAATTGTATCCAACCCTTCTGAAGTTGGAGTATGGAAATCTGATACTTGAATTGGAGTGTGTGCTTTAATTGAGCAATCTTTCAAATTGGAGGGGAGTAACACTTCACTAAATGAATTAGAATGCCATGCAATATTTAACCTTGTAAGTTGATTACTACCAAGAAGAAATTCTCCAAATGTCTTCAATAATAAATGATCAGGTTGATGGAGGGTGATATTTATGGAATCAATATGAGCTGGGAAATGGAAAAAGTCTGCAATTGAAGTAATCCGAACCATTCCACGATCTTCCACCGTGCGTTTGAGTAAAGTTTGGTGTTGTTTGAATACATCATTCTTGGAAAGTTGCAACGCAGAAGAAATATAATATGTAGTATGGAAGGGCCCAACAATACATTGGGTTTGAAGGTGTTCATCATTTCTAGATAAGAATGCTTTCAATGCTGGTGGATCTTCTACATCATCTGATACTCTTGATGTTACTATCACTGCTGTTTGTAAATTTGGAAGTTGCAAATCTGCTACCCATTTCTCAACTGGGATACCCATAAGTCTTAAAGTTGATACTGAGGTTGGTAATTTCAAATCAAACAGTTCAATAAACCAACTTGAATGTAATTCAAACGTCGAAAGGTTCTTTGGTAATACCCAACCATTAAAGGAATCCAATCTGAATCCATTATCATGGTTAATATCAATCACGAGTTTGGATAAAGTTTCCGGTAATTCAAGTTGGGACACGATCACATTTTCAAGAGTTAAAGATGTAAGACAAGTAGATTCACTTAAATCCAAAAGTGCTGGACATTCAAAGAGATCCAGATTTGCAAGTTTCAACAGCAAATGTTTTATATGATCAGGTAGGAACAATTCAAGTTGTGGTGATGGTTGTAGGAACCCACTGTTTTCCGAAGGACCAATATTCATAGTTAAAGATTCCAATTGCCTGCTGGTAGGTGTCCGGGTGTTGTTGAGCCAAACACACCAATCCAAAACATCATTATTGGATATAGTTAGGATCAATTCTGTTAAATTAGGACATACCAAAGAGATTCTATGAGGACTCAAGCCTTCATCATTAATTAAAGTCAATCTTTGGAGGTTATAAAGTTGAAGGGTCACTGGTTGTTGTCGTCTCTTAGAGCTATCATCAAGATCCAATTCCAAGAATTTTAAGGAGTTGGGCAAATGTTGTAGTAGTTTCCTTTCTGAAGAAGAGTTGATTCTAATACTTGTGAACCTATAAAGATCCAAGTTATTATTATCTATACTGGAAAGCGGAATCCAACCCAAGACAGTCAAATCTATATTCTTTGACATCAACAAGAACGGTTGCAATCTCTTTAAAAGAACAAAGTTCAGCCACAGATCAATGACAAGTCTCTGCGGGACATGATTATATTTGGCCATAAACCTTATGAAGATGGGGAGTGGCATATGATTTAACTTTTGAGTCTCATTGATTTGGTACACTAGCAGTGATTGTAGATCGTCTAAATCATCCACCGACCAAACATACGGAACCAGTTGGATATATATGGTTTGAAACACAGCATTGAATGGATTGAAGTGATTGGGAAGCACTTGGTGTAAGTTAAGGAGGGATGCCAAATCTACATGTTGTAAGACTAAGCTAAGCAATTCAGGGGGTAAATTCTGTAGCATTGTCAAATAAAATCACACAAGGCACTTCAATAACTAACTATGGTATACATTACTTTTGGCTATGGACTTAAATCAATTGTATTTCATAATATATACTGGTGTGTGAGTGTGAAGGTAGTCCGAGCTCTCCCACTGTCTCACACAGTGCTCTTCTCCTCCTTATGACCCCCCCCCTTTGTTCTGTATGTTGTCGCAGGTCATAATCAAATTATAATGTCTCCACAAAAACAAATTATGTAACAGCCAACTAGCACAACTAGCACAACTAGCACAACTAGCACAACTAGCACAACTAGAACAACTAGAACGACTAGAACGACTAGAACAACTAGAACAACTAACTTGTGCTTATGGCTAATTGGATGCTTGTAGCTCTCTATTAACTGATAATACATGCGCTCTCAGCATTGCGGATAAAGTCAAAAACGCAGTCATTACTCCAAAAACTAACAAGAAGTAGGAACCGCTTTTACCTCCCAACTTAACTATGCCTAGCACTGTCATGGCCGCCATGCAGTAGTAAATTGACATTATTATTACATACTGTCTATTATTGTCGATCCAAGACCACCATGCACATACAGGCAACTGAATTGCATCTGTCATGTCAAAGCAATGTCATGTACAAGATTGTGAGATTTATCTTTGCCGAAAAAGCCAGGCTTGGTTAAGGCTTGCCATGATGTCAGAGAGGACTTCACGACCTCGGCACGCTCCAAGTATTAAAACGTTTAGTCACGTGAATGAAGAGGTTTATAAAAGATGTCACGTGACAGAAATAGGGCTATTTTATGTAGAGTAGACCTGAGTTATATAGTAGTCATAGAGTAGTCATTAATAAGAATAGTAACCTGGTATTCACATAAGACAACAATAGTATACTTTGATTGTATTATTCAATACTATCAAACGCAAAATTGCTAGGATGACTAAATGGCCATAAAGTATGAGCATACCGCAAGAATATTCAGGAATGGTATACTCTAGAACAGTAATAATTATACTATAGAACAGAAGATATTATACACTATAGTACACACTATCTCACTATACTTCACTATCATAGAGTATATATTATATAGTTGCGCAACACGTCTCAGTATCGTCTCTTTTATCATATATTCTTTGTCCCAAATTGGACTGTCGTACACAGTGCAAATTTTCTCACTGATTTTTTTTTCACTAACAATTTTTCACATCACTTTCTTTTCAAGTGACATCAATTAATCGCTGGTAACCGCTTCTGCTATCGGTGTGTCGTTGTAGAACGAGAGGAATAGATTGGTGTTGCAATTATATTATTGGCTCCCTTTAAATTATTATCATTTCCCCAAAAATAAAAGTATAACCTTACTGAAAAAAGAATAGTAACCCACTGATCTTTCAGTTTACAATGTCTTCCAGTCCAATTTCATATGCTAATGTAGCAGCTAATGGTTCTGCTGAACCAGTGTCCGGTTCTGCTGCTAGTACTGTTGGTGCCAATTCTAGTACCACTACCACTGCTACTACTGCTACTACTACTGCTACTGAGAGTAGTAATGTCGTACCTGAAGAATCAACAGTCACTTCTGAAATTCCTCCATCTGAAATTTCTAAAGCATCGTCGACATCGACATCTGCTCCCGCTAAGAAGGAGAAAAAGATATTGGCCCCTGCTCCAGTTCCTACTGAATCTGTCTGGGGTACTCCTACTGTATCTGCGTCTTCGTCAGTCTCCAATGGCGAAGACACCTCCGCATCATTGCCTACTGATACCCACCTCCAATCATCCATTTCTGAAAAATACCCTCAACTAGCTGAAGCTGCTACTGCCTCAACTTCATCCAAATCATCCCTGCAAAAGTTTATCAAACCAATTACCACTAAATGGGTGCCTATCACCGCTAAAGTGAGTTTACCCAATCCCAGAAACAACCCAAACTCCAACAACTCCAACGGCAACTCCAATAGCAGCAGCAACAATCAACAACGTCAGAATAAAAAGAACAAGAACAAGAGTAAGAACTCTTCAGCCAGTAATGGCCAACAACAACAACATCAACAGAATGGCTCTATTAAGAAACAAACTTCTCAACAGTCTCTAAATAAGAAGACTCAAAGTGTTGATTCTAGTGAGCAATTTGAAGAAGCTTCTTCTGGTGAATTTAGCTCTATGCCTGGTTCGACTGAATCTGGTGATACCTCATTACCGGATGCTTCCTCTTCTTCTGCTGTCCCATCTGAAAGCAAAGATGCTGATGAAAGATACCAACAACATGGTTATAACAACCAACCTCATAAAAACCAAAACCAACAAAACTACAAGCAAAACTATTACCCTCAAGGATATGATAATAATAGACAACGTTTTAATGCCAACAACGGTGCTGTACCTAATATCTCAGGCATGCAAAGAAACTACAGACGTTACAATAATAACATTAATAATGGAGTACAGCAATATAGACAAAACCAATTTAATCTTCATGGTCAATTGCCCCCACAAGCTCCAATAGATCCACAAGCATCCATGCAACATGCACAAGTACAAGTACATGCACATGCACACGCATACCCTCCAAATGGATATTACCAACATCAAGCTTTTGCTCAAGCTCCAGGATATCCCTATAATAGTCACAATAATCGTGCGTACAAGCCTCAGAATGGTCAATACAGACCTTCAATGAGCAATAACAATAGCAGAAATTATAGAAATAATGGTGGGTATCGTCAACAAGTGAATGGAGGATTTGTTCCTAATAATGCATTCTACCCTCCCTCCAAATCACAAATACCTCCACCTATTTCTCCCAAGCAAGACCCTCAACAAGCATTAATCCAACAAATAGATTACTATTTCAGTTTGGACAATTTGATACGGGATGTTTTCCTCCGTAAGAACATGGACGAAGAAGGGTGGGTTCCTCTTCGGTTAATTTTGGAGTTTAAGAGAGTCAAGATCATTGTTAACGGGATTCAAAATTCCAACGAGGAAGAAACAGCTACTTCTGATGAACTGATCTTGGAAAGTGTTGATAAATGTGAGAATGTCGACATTAAGAAGGAAGGAACAACCATTGATGATGTCAAGTTACGTGTTAAAGAGAACTTTGAGCAATGGTTATTTACTGAGGCCCATTAGGACCAACAGTACTGATAGTACTAGTGATAGTACTCCCTCTACTACTGTTACTGGTACAACTGATACCACCACTAATACTGCATGCTATTCTAAAACCTAAATATGATTATTCCGTTGTATATATTAATTTAAATCTATATCTATTACTCTTCTTTCTGGGAAGCATCACCGTCTTCCAAGTCCGATTGCGTATCGTCGTCCCGAATCAATTGCAAGTTTCTAATGATGACCTCATCAGCCACTTCACCATCCAATTGAGTCAAGTATTCTTTCGGGATGAACTTGGGCCAAACCCATTTGGCACAGATGGCATAGAAGATCAACACCGCTGGGAACCCAATCGCAGCCTTGGTCAACGTTATCACAAACTCGCACATCCCAGCAATCACCTGGAGTACCGTATAAACCATAGGCCATTTCTTGGATCCAATCTGAGCCATTTGTTTGAACTTGACAGGACATGAATCCAGTTCAATGTACCGTGGATCAAGAAAATGGAACCTTATTCGATCAACAACAATATTGGAATCTAATCCATTTATACCCATAGTAAAGAATAACCCTGCTAAAATGGCTTGAGGTATAAGTCCTAAAACGTGTAGGAAAGGTTTGGTCATAAATATAAAAGTAGCCACTCCTTGTAGAGTATTTGTTAATCTCTGTTCCACCACCTCCTTAACTCTTCCGTGTCTATCATGGACCAAAAGAGATTCAGTGTGTAATGGAGCTTGAGGAATCAATCCATTAGGGGCAGGAAACCCCAATAACCCGGCAATACCAGTGGTGATCCCTAAGAGAGCAAAATCGTAATGAAACGATGAAGGTTTCTTCAAAGGGTATCGTTTTGCCTGACACATCAAGGACAGGACATTATGATCAAAATAAAACAAGATGGTCAATAATACCCCAAAGGGGATGGCAAGAAACACGTCACCCCAAGAGATATTTGTATTTGGCCAGAAATGAATAAACCAACCATGAGGACGGACCAGAGGGTCTTTACCCGCTGTTGGTTCGAAAGCTGTGGTAATAGGAAGTCGTTGCAAATCAACATTGTTTAAGTACCCACCAAAATGCATAAATCCACTAAAGAAGATCACAGACATGGGGACACCGTAATCCACAAACACTTTACGAACATGATGATTGAAATAATGTAATTGACTGCCAAACACCTGGGAACCAACACCAAAGACAACCATCAAGATACTAAGCATGACAGAACAGAACCCACCAGCAACAGAGTGTTCAAACTGACGACTGAGAATCTGAACTCCCTTTTGTAAATAGACAAAATTAATAAAGAATCCAAACACATCACACGAGAAGTTGGTAATAAAACTTAAGTATGAGACCCAATTCAAAAGGGCCATCACCAAATGCATTATCATTGACCAAAGATATATCCAACACATAAAGGGGAAATAAGGAGTCCCTCTATCCTTAATCAAATCATACACAGTATATGAAAAAATAGCAATAGGTCCTGTGACTCCAACTATACAAAGTGGTTGACCCAGAAATAACCCAAAGACTACTCCAGCCAATGCACTGGAAAATAAGATCTCGTTGACTCCATACGCATTGTTGGTTCTATCAAACATATCTTGGGCAAAGGCAATAGCTGGTAACAAGTTGGTGAAGAACACAAAGATTGTCAGTGGGATGACTCTATAGTTCCAAGCATCTTTGAAATCTTGAGCATAGTAAGGTATTCTTGATGTGACATCGGTATATATTCCTAGCCCTACTTTTCGGGAGAGTCTTAGGAAATACTGCATTGCGAATAACTATCGTACTTATACTATCGTACTTATACTATCGTACTTATACTATCGTACTTATACTATTGTACTTATACTATTGTACTTATACTATAATACTTATACTATGAATGTATTTGTAGGTCAACTCGAGATGAAAGGGGACCTTATTTCTCTTATATACACAAATAAAGTGCATCATCTAGTACGAAGTTATATGCACAACAGGGGGACTTCTCCATTCCAATTTACATCGCCGCTGAACTACGTCAGAGGTTACCCGATTAGGATGAGGGCACTCGTGATTGATCCGAGTCTAATGCCAAGTAAGACATTGTTACCAAGTGAGACAGGTGGCAATAGATGGAGGAATGAAAATGAGCTAATTAGTCGTCCTTGTGGGGATAAAGTGGAGAGGGGGTTATGATGATGACGATGATTGACTGACGTCTACCATTAGGTCATTATCCAGAACCGAGCAGTACACGACTTTGGGACTGTGTAATTTAGTTCACACTCTGATATTACAAAGATAGATAAGATAGATAGTTATGAGTTGATCTAGAGATAATTAGCAGTGGTATTATATCGATCAGGTGGAGCAACGTGTCTTAATGTAGTATGGATAGTTAGAGTATAAATTAACGTGAAAGTAGCAATGAGGCGGTGAGGATATATAATAGCACTAGTGTGTGCGTACTACAGTGCGTGTTCGCATACTATAACATATTGAATAAATACATTGTAGTGTATAGTAGTATCGCTTTAAAAGGCTATAGTACGGTATAGTAGGTTAAGTATGGTATGTATAGGGTACGGTATAGAATGTAATGTGTATAGATCTTCATATTCTTCTTTACCATGATTCGAATAGCCCATTTGGGTGCCGGCCATCATGGTCTAGATAAAACATCTAAATACGAACAATTACTATATCGGTCCTTACGTAAGAAAACTCCGCTAGAGACTTGCGGAGTCATTGAAGCAAATCATCTCACAAACACCGGCAAGGGATCGAATCTCAATATCGATGGTAAAGTTAAGTGTGATGGCTGTTTCATCTCATTAGAGAATAACATCATCAAAACTGGTTCCATGTTCAATGTCTCTAATAAACATCCAGTCAACTGCGTGATCCAAGTTTATCGTCAACTAGACAATTGGCTGAGTGCCGTCAATAAACCTTACATACTAGACTATGATAATCTACACCATTTAGCTATATCATTGGAACACGACGATGACGATCTGTTGATAACCAAATCGACTCGTCACATTTATACAAAATATAAAGATCAGGTCAAAAACAATATTATTGACAGTTTATCTGATACCACAGGGGTAACTGATGTATCAGAAGTGTGTGATACCATAGGGGTAACTAATATAGATGTTGAACATAAAACAGTGGATATCATGTGCTCTTCTGGGGGCAACTTCTTTAAACTCCCCAATAGAATAGGATGTGCTGCCCTAATAGGTAGTGGATGTGATCTAATCCTTAGGAATGATAATGATACTTATATAAGTATAATGTGCACGGGTAATGGTGAACAGATATGTCAATTGAAACTAGCAAGTTACATCATAAACAACATAACAGCTGATGATGAAACATCTTATGCTTCTCAAGTAGAGACTCTTATCCACCAACTAGAAATACTATACAACATCCAAAGCTACTTTGGATTAGTACTATGTGTGACTGAGAAACTCTACACCACAATTGTGTACTTACACACTACAGAAACATTTTATTGGGGGTTCAAATATAAAGACAAGATCGATGTTATTCTAAGTCGAAGCAAAGTTAAAGGTAAAATGACATATGGAGAATTCTTTCTACGTCATTAACACATCAAAGTCAACTACACCTCAAGGTTTTTACCAATTAGCATGTATGAATGTTAAAATACACAAAGAAGTCATATAGATACTAAAAACAAGACAGTGAAAACTGTTTCATCCTTAATTATTCTACTTAACGGGAGGTAGCAGCAACCTTTTGGAAAGCACCCTTTCTTTGTTGCTTAGACAACTTCATTTGAGGACCGGCAGCAGCAGCAGACTTAGCCTTTTCAGCCTTTCTAGCGGCCTTGCTAGCCTTCTTATCTTCCTTGTCCTTGGCCAACTTAGCATCTCTGGCAGCCTTTCTGTCAGAAGGCTTCAAAGAACGACGTTCCTTGATCAATTCCAAAGAAGCACCAACAATACCTCTTTGGTGCTTGATGGCCTTTCTGCTTCTCTTCTTGGCAGCTTCTTCAGAGATACCCTTCTTGTGGGCTCTTCTGTACAAAACAGTCCAGGAGATTCTTCTGGGGTTCTTTCTTTGGTGGAACAAAGAGGCAGACTTTGAGCTTTCAAATCTGAAAATCTTAGAGTCACCTCTAACGAATAAAGTACCTCTACCAGGGTAGATCTTGGCACCGGAAAAGGAGTCTAATTCAACCTTCATTTTCTATATGACTTTTGTTAGTATATTTATCTTTGAATGAAGTAAGAGATTAGAGGTATCGTATCGTTGGAGCAAGGGAAGGATATGTACCAATCAATAGGAGTTCTTTCGAGTGCACAACATCGAATAGTAATTATCATTAACTGCCAAGGTATAAATTTTTCACACTATTGGCTGGCCATGACTTATTCACTCAAAGTCACTAGAGGATTCCAATGATCATTATTAACTTATCGAAGGGACTTTCATTAATTATATTCATGTCTGATTCAACATCAACATCAACATTAACATCAACATGGTTATGCCTATCACTAACAGTAATGTTAGCTTCACCTTCATTCATCGTTTCATTCAATGCTCCAACTCCAACAATACTTTCAATCTCAGTCAACTCAGAGTTAACGTTAGGTCTCTCCACATACCTATTACTGGTGTTGTATGGTAACTGATTCAAACAGAAGGAAATCTATTCTAAATTATTTCAACTTTTTTCGTAATATGGTCTACAGCAAAAATTTTCACTACTGGGTGCATTGGTAGGGTATAATACGACACTGCGCAGTAGGCCTTTTTGCGACATATGGGGGTAGTGTATCAAAGTATGTCGTACATAATTCCATTATTTTCATAACACAAAGAGTCACGTGTATAAAGGGCTTTAGCCCTGGTTTCGTTGATTAACGTGTGTGACTGGGCAAAACACAATGGCGCTACCGCTTCGACATAGCACTGTTACCTAGAGAGTGCGACATCACTGTAGTTGGGTGTACGGGTGTCTATTACACACAGGTATGTAATGTGAGATGGAGATTCGAAAATTTTTCAAAACTTACTGCACTGAATATTAATATGTTTCCTTCTCTTCTTTCCTTATTCCATATCCAAGACCGGAGTGTATTACATTGAACGCAGAGATGGTCAGTATACTTTACTTCACTTGAACCTCCTTATGGAAATGTTTATACGTTTTGAATCATGCTCATAGAGGGCATGAGTTTAGTTTGAGTTGGAACTAGACTGAACACAATAGTCATATAGAATGGTTAAAAAACAGCCTTTATGTATATTGTGTCTAGGAGAATTGCTTTGATGCAGTTCTTTTAGTATTTGCACTGATTAATGTATGGTATTTCACAGACGGAATCAATTGAGAGAGAACTTGATTATACTAACAAATATTTTTAATAGGCCCCAAAGACAAAGACTCAAGAAAACCTCAACGCCAAGTTAGGTTTAGTTATCAAGTCCGGTAAGTACACCTTAGGTTACAAGTCCGTTATCAAGTCCTTGAGAACCTCCAAGGCTAAGTTGATTATCATTGCTGGTAACACCCCAGTTTTGAGAAAGTCTGAATTGGAATACTACGCTATGTTGTCCAAGACTCAAGTTCACTACTTCCAAGGTGGTAACAATGAATTGGGTACCGTTTGCGGTAAGTTGTTCAGAGTTGGTACCATGGCTATTTTGGATGCTGGTGACTCTGATATCTTGACCACTTTGAACTAAGTTTGATTGATTGGTGGTTACTTCATTGTAACTATAAGTATGTCGATTTATATATAACATAGTGTATCATAATAGAATTGGATTATCCTTTCAAATAAAGTTTTGCTGTGATGCAATGTAAAGTAATGTAATGCTATGTTATTAGAATAAACCTATTTAAAGTAACCAATTTAAAATATACCAACCAATATAAAATCTAACCAAGCAACAACGTTGAATATCAATTATAATAAAATGCTATCCCATTCCCGATAATCAATTTCTTTCATTTAAACGTCTTTCCAAATATTGAGCTTCTAAATCCTCTCTAGCAATTAATTTGTCAATGTCTACTTCATCATCCATCAAATCTCCTGTTCTACGCCTTTTATTTGGACTAATGTTATCTTCACGATGATGTTTGCGTAATTCTTGACGTTGAGATTCAATTTCTTGTTCCAACTTCTTCATATCTTCATTAAGTAGTTCATATTCTTGTTCAATATCTGTTAATTCATGTACAAATATTCTTGTATTTGGTATTAAATCTTCATATTTTGTAGCCATCAGAACAGTAGAATTAAATAATCCAGCAAACTCCTCATCAACAACTCCAGAACTTCTAAATCCTGGTACCAGTTGCAGAGAGCTAGGAAGTAAAGGAATCTTACTTCCTAAAGGCGACGAGGGAATCGTTGTAAGAGCAGTCTTTTCACTAACATAATCTTCCTTGGATGTTAAACTTGCAGGATACAGTTCAGGATCAATACTTTCAGCTATTGTTACTGCAGTATTATGACCAAGATTATCAAATTGATGTGAAACCCAATCTTCATATGATTCATCAACATATGTGGGTCTCCCGTCAACTCTTTCCGCTCGAGCTCTAACCATGTTTTGATAATGACGGTCAATTTGAGCAGAGATATCAAAGTGTGCACTATTATTATTATCATCTGAAGGAGCAGTTATTTGATCTGGCCCGGCAACTATACGAAACAAGGCATCATCATGAGAATCCGAGTCTTTAAGGATGTTTCTAACATCATTAGAATAGATGACACTGTTTGTGAATATTCGAGCATGTGGGAACAGATAGTCTTCCAAGCGACCACACACCGCTTTGATACGATCAGTAAAAGATTCGGGATCCATATAGTAATCAATCGAAACCAAATCAAATCAAATCAACAAAAGAAGAAGAAGACAAAATAATCAGCCGAGATGGTTTGGCAGTATATTATATGATGGGTATTATTATGACGTGTAAGATTATGATGAGTATTATTTGATAAAATACAGCTAAGAAAGAGTATATATATATAAATGGTACCCTTGTTTTTCTGTGTTGTTTATATTGGATTCGAGGTCCTTTGGGATTTTCCCATCATCTTTCTTCATACCGCCATTCCGATCCCCACCCACCCGTAGACAGTGGAAGACCGGAGATAGCACAAGCCGCGCTACCATTGACAAACGCAAAATAGGACACCTTTTAGAACGATTCTTGGAATAATCGGAGAATGGAATGCTTAACGGTAAAAATAAAAACAAAATGCCACAGTAACCGTGGATTATTGCAAATCCATTACGATAAGTCTAGTCATCAGCGGCAGGAACACTTATTATTACATTTTACTACTACAAATTATTATTACAATATTTGTGTAGTCCGGTTTGGTCCATTTGGAGTTCCGTCACAGAAAAATTTAATTCTTATCCTTATTCCATTCGATGAGGGGGAAGGAAGTGGACTTTACATCTGTGCGAATTAACATTCACTACACATTGACATCACCTTGTTAACTTTTAATGCTAGAAAACAATTCATAAATGGGCTATCTTTTACCTCCTCTCTGCCCTCTCCGCACTCCGCTTCACTCTTCATCATACCACCACACACAACCCCATTTACTGTGGTACAATGGAACACTTGCGATATGGTCCCACGGCTTTTGAATACTGCATTTGATCATTTATTTCCAACCTTGCGGACCTGTTTTAAACCCACCCAATATTGGTAAATCCACTGATGTAAGTAACAATACGACATTCGAGACCATAAGAATATGCGGAGAATATCTTAACTTGATAAACTTGACTGGAACAATATTACATGTTTCTTCTTAAGTTTTGGTATTGCCGTAACGACTTACCTTAAACGTTCACCCTTTTAATGTGATTAACTAATGTCTTACGTAATCATAGTATATTCTAAATTGTAAACCAAGTCGATGAGATCAAAATATACGCTTATTCTCTTGCATATCATATATTATGACTGTTGATTTAGATAAGTTTGTCAAGCCTGGAAAGGACCATTATATTGCCCTTGGGTTTGAAGGATCTGCTAATAAACTTGGAGTGGGTGTAATCAAGCATAATGTTGGAACTTTAAGTGAATCAAACCCAGCTATAGTATTATCTAATGTTAGAGATACTTATATTACACCACCAGGAGAAGGGTTTTTACCTCGAGACACTGCAAGACATCATCGGAATTGGGCTGTTAGAGTGACCAAAAAAGCATTACATGATGCTGGGATAAAAGGATCTGAAATAGATGTCATTTGTTTCACCCAAGGACCAGGAATGGGAGCACCATTACAAAGTGTAGTGATAATGGCTCGTACTCTTGCACAATTATGGAATATTCCAATGGTTGGTGTTAATCATTGTGTTGGTCATATAGAAATGGGTAGAGAAATCACAGGAGCTCAAAACCCAGTGGTATTATATGTTTCCGGAGGGAATACTCAAGTCATTGCATATCTGAGACAAAGGTATAGAATCTTTGGAGAAACATTAGATATTGCCATTGGAAATTGTTTAGATAGATTTGCAAGAACTTTACGTATACCTAATGATCCTGCTCCTGGGTATAACATTGAACAGATGGCCAAAAAGGGTAAGCATTTGGTTTCATTACCTTATACTGTAAAGGGTATGGATTTATCAATGTCGGGGATTCTAGGATACATAGATGGAATTGCTAAAGATATGTTTGGGAAGAAACCTAAACAGAGACTTGATGAAGAAACTGGGGAGCCTATAACGGCTGAAGACTTGTGCTTTTCATTACAGGAACATTTATTTTCAATGTTGGTTGAAATCACTGAACGGGCTTTGGCTCATGTAAATGCAAACCAGGTATTGATTGTAGGAGGAGTGGGGTCTAATGAAAGATTACAAGAAATGATGGCTGCTATGGTTAAGGACCGGAAAAATGGACAAATATATGCCACTGATGAACGGTTTTGTATAGATAATGGTATCATGATTGCACATACCGGGTTATTGAGTTATAGAATGGGGATTACAAATGAGTTATGGGATACTGTTTGCACCCAAAGATTTAGAACAGATGAAGTGTTTGTGAAATGGAGGGAAGATTAGTAATATATTTGTTAGCCACATCCATTTATTGTATTCAAACCGACAATCTGGGGACGTTTAGATTCCATTTGAGTGGATCTTAATTGCTAGTACTTTTGAGGCTATACACATTGAGCCTTGATAGTAATTCTGAGGCTGTATACCAATTGAACCTTGAAAGTGCTTCCCATGTCGAATATAAAACAAAGTATTTTACAAGGCTTGAAAGAGAAGCAGATACATTTTCCACCTTACCTCTTTCAAGTCAGATACGTATTTGACATCTCGACATCTTGTAATAATTGTTTTTTCATGAACGGGAATAAGACATTATCCAAATGGATATTTTCTTGATATCGAACTTTCTTTGCTTCTAAAATCGAAGTTAAAATATCTTCCTTCTTACCCATCCGATCTTTATAGTCAGATTCAAACTCGCAGCTTCGAAGCAAACTTGCAAGTTTCCGTACATTAGTGCCATCCCATCTACTTGCTGAACGAGAATAATCATGTTGAGTCGCATCATAAGCATCAGATAACTTATTGAACTCCACAGTACCATAACTATACCTTTGACCCTTTACATGATCCCATATGGAAACCCTTGCTATGGGTCCAAATTTACTCATGATCTCTTGTAACACATCCGCTGTAAACGCATTATCGCCTAGACTTTCCTTGTACTTCCATCGCACCACGACTGTCTTATCCCAAACGTTATCAAATGTCACATAAGTTTTGAGAGGAGAAACTGCTTCCAATTGGTTAAAGGAAACATGGGTCTTATTTATATTATTATTCCGTAGCTCATGTTCTAGTTGTCTTATTCTATTCATCCCATCTATAGCCAAGGCTCTAACTTTTGCATCTCGCAGTTGTTTCACTTTGGCCAGTTGGTTAGTCTGTTGTTGAAGCCATTCTTTAGCCTCTAGCTGTTGTTTAAACCCCTTAGTCAATTCATCTAGTCGTTGGTCTCTTGACTCCTTAGCGATTTTGTAGGCTCTTATACTATCATACTGACGTCGAAGTTGGGCATCAGAGAGTACTGTATAAATTTTGAATAGGAGATCAAACTTGAGAGCATTACCACTTTGCTTATCAGGATGATACTGTAGAGCCTTCTTCCTATATAGACGACGGATTTGGTCGGCTGATGCATCGGAAGAACATCCTAGGAACTCGTATAGATCCAAATCACCTTCTACGATGCTCTTTATGTTATCAGTCATTGTGTAAAAGGAATGAATGGTGCAACATAATGTTTTTCCGATGAGATTAAAATTACATTTTCAACAGTTATCATAAAATGAATATATATTAATATATTTAAAGGTGTTTGAAAAGGAAATGGAAGTCCCATCAAAAAACTCCGAGTGTAAGCATTTTGACATGGCTTGGGGGTTCAAGAAATGTAGTCATTTATATAAATATATTCGACATCATGACTATGTACTGATACTATTCTTGTCGTGTATTTTTTTGGTTGGTTTGAAAGTTTTTAAAGACTGCTTTGTATGATTTAGGACTTGACGGTTCTAATACCTTGGGTAGATCTAAAAATGGCATCACCTTCAGCATATCCTCTTCCTAAGCCAAAGCCAACACCAATCCATACAGGGAAAGCTCTCCTTTTGAAAAGAATGATGGAAGCCAAAACACCACCACCAAGACCCAATCCAGTCTTAATCAAGGCGTTGGATAAGACAACATCCCACTATATATATATATTGTTAGTAACTATTGTAGTTGAAAGAAACCTACCCATTTATAATACATACCTTGTCATTCAACAAGTTTTGCGATGGAACAACAGTAGTTTGCTCAGTAGTTGTGGTAGACATGATCTAGAAAAGCGTTAGTTATGATCTTCAAATTAATAGGTATAAGTGAAATATACAAGGCATAGATTCATAAATGATATCAAATCACTTTTCAGCGAAACATTCAAACTGAAGGATAGATGGATGGATGATCTATATGCCTTGGCTTGTATGCATGTATTCACGACATCAACATACCCTTTATTTAACCTGTTAGACTTGATTATTGACCTTGACTAGCCAGAGTTGTTCTCTAGTGGTAGTTTTTTTCACTGCTCACCAAATTGTACCACCAATCATTTGGCTCAATTTGTGGTTGGCAGAAGGTCGCACAAAAACGCGGCTGCAAACAGTAAGATAAGTTAAGACTTGATGATAGACCAGTATACTTTGTAATTATGTAAACAGTCTCGCACAAGCATAAGATAGTACATATGGATTAATAGGAGCACTCGTCTACGGTATCACAGACGTTGATGAAAGAGGAAGGTAGAGCAGTAGCTAGCTCGTTTCCTTTACCCTTGTTGTACTAGAGTTATAAAACGATATGACTCCAACCCATAACTAGCAGTTGTTAACAATATCCATAGAAAAAGTATTCTAGGCATACATCACTATTTAGATAACATATATTTGTGGGGTTTATATATTGTTGTAGGAATGTCGCGATAGCGTACGAAAACCGTCACACATGCTGTCCTCTGCAACACGTTGAGGAGCTCATCAACTAAACCGCTAGAATAGGAGTACTCCCTTTCAAAGCCCTCTACAATACTAACACGCACAAGTAATCAAGCCTATCATCAATAGATGAATCGTTACTATCCTGGATAGGCTCAAAAGGAGGTATTATCACAAAAGTAACGTTTAGGTTACAAGATTGATGATGTTGATGAGGGAATGAAATCATTCCATTTCATTTCGTGTTGGAATGCAGGAGGTCACCCGGGAGATAATACAGATATAAATAAATAAATAAGGAAATAAGGAAATCAATAACCTTCTCCACAGTTAAATTACGTCAGGTAAACAACAACAGATCATTATCGACCTCGATAACCGTGGCTTATATCAAGTACACATTCTTCCTTTATACAGTTACATTTAATAGGTCGAACAAACGTGTGTAAATGTTCCATGAATCTGGTACAGCTGCACCTGCTACTAGTAATACTAATACTAGTAGTAATAGTTTTGCTACTACTAGTAGTTTAATGTTACTACCAGTGTACTTATTACTGTATAATGCTGTATTGTCGTAATCTATCGTAGAATGTCCACTGTAATGCCGTTCCACCGTACAATGCGCGCACTTCGATCGTAGATATCAGACAAACAGTTTCAGGTGCTCTGCCGGAATGCATAGTGACGACGTGACGGATTTAATGTTTGGATATATTTCTTTATCTGGTGGCCACTTCTCCAAAGTGCCATCAACGGCAAAGTGGACGTAGACGAGATCGTTGTTTATGATCCGGATCTCATTCAACTCTCATCATTATATCATTTTAACACCACGATCATATCTTCATAATGCCATTGCTGAGACGACTGTTAGGTACCATGCCACATACTCCTGGGGGGATTGATGTTGGGGAAGTTAATCGACTCACTAGGATGCGATCCATAAACAGATTGGATATCACCTCTCCATTACTCACTCCAGGTGGTCAGATCCAATCATCAGGTGGTGATTGGAATATCCCTTTACTTTCCCATGGCCATTCAGTTATCCAAGAATCATCCCCAGGGCCCCCAACTGGTGGAGATGGTGGTCTATTAGAAGAAAACCTGCTCTATACCGTGAAAACATCCGTCTCCTTACCTTCGCGTCTTTTCAGTGTGGTCCCAGAATCAACGTTATTCTCCCTTAGAAACTACTACAACGATTTCACTACCATTGATTGGGCCAATGCCTTTGTCAGAACAAATAAATGGAACTATAAGTTGGAACATCCCAAAACAGTATGTGACTCCGATGACTCTAATGGTACACCAGATGGTCTGGACAAGAACAACAACTACTACTACAATAACAAATCAATCAAGAAATATAACAACACTACAACAAACCGTATGCTGTTGATGTATAGTACTTATGTCCAATTCAGTAAATGGATCCTTATTGTTCTAATTGGGTTGGTATTTGCCTGCATTGCTTTCACCATAGATAAGTTTGAACTCTTACTAGTGGGGTTTAAATACGGTTATTGTCAACGTAATTGGCTATTGACTCAGGTAGCATGCTGCAATACTGTAACTAGTAAGAAGACAACAGCTGATACCTGCAAGCAATGGATAACTTGGGCTTCTATCTTTAAGGAAGATGACTCCGAATTCCAGATCAAAATGGATTACGTCATTTACGTCTTGTTGACCATAATATTGGCCTATATTGCATGTCAAATTTCATTAACCACTAAAATGCAAAGAAAACCACGGACTTTTGAGCATCTGGTGGTTTCAGAATCATCCGACCCCATTGCTGATATGAAACCTATTTCTCCTAAAGTTATGTACACTGCGTGTGGATCAGGTGTACCGGAAGTCAAAGTCATCTTATCAGGTTTCGTGATCCGGAGATTCTTGGGTACTTATACTCTTTTTTGCAAAACCATAGCATTGGTGTTTGCTATTGCTTCCGGTATGGCATTAGGTAAAGAAGGCCCGTATGTGCATTTGGCTACTTGTGTGGGTAATGTGCTAACTCGGTTCTTCAAACACATAGATAATAATGAATTATTGAAGAAACAAATTTTATCATCAAGTGCTTCTGCTGGCGTGGCACTTGCCTTTGGATCACCGTTAGGTGGAGTTCTCTTTATTCTTGAAGAAATTAATAATTATTTACCCTCACACCATTTATTCCAAGTGTTCTTCTGTGCAATAATTTCAACTTTGTTTTTGAAGTTTCTTAATCCATACGGCACGGGGAAAACGGTTTTATTTGAGTTGGAATATCTGTCGGATTGGAAACCTATTGAGCTTGTTTTCTTTGTTATACTTGGAATTCTGGGTGGAATATTTGGTGCAATGTTTGTCAAATTTGCAAGATGGTGGGGTTCAAACTTTAGAAACAAATATTTCAAGAAAAGACCTCTTTTTGAAGTCTTTTTAGTTGCATTGGTCACAGGTCTTGTGACATTCTGGAATCCGTATACTAAACAGGCATCCAGTGAATTGGTTTTGGATTTAGGTACTTCTTGTACTAAAGAATTGGATGCAAGTTTATGTCCTAAAACTGAAGCTGAATATCTTAATGAGATCACCAATTTATTAACAGCATTTGTTATCAAGGTGGGGTTAACTTTTATTACTTTTGGTATAAAAGTACCCTGTGGTATCTACGTACCTCTGATGGTAGTTGGGGCATTATTTGGTAGAGCATTTGCAACTGTTGCACAATTTATATTCTTCAAATACTCAGGAGTTGAAGACTTTGGACTTTGTTTATTAGAAGGGCAATGCATTGATTTTGGGATCTATGCAGTAATAGGTGCTGGGGCATTTATGGCTGGAGTAACAAGAATGAATATTACCTTGGTGACAATTTTATTTGAATTAACCAGTTCTTATACTTATGTTTTGCCTATTTCAATCACAATTGCTGTTGCCAATTGGGCTGGAAATTATTTGGAGGCAGATTCCATTTATGAATACTTCTTAGTTGCTAATGACTATCCATTCATTTCACCAGAAACTGAAGCCATTGACCCTAGGGTTCAAGCTAGAGATGTGCTTGATGATTCCGAAAAGATGAGCAAGGTTATAAAGAAGACACCTGCAGCAGCTGCTATTGCTCCTGATCCGTTCAGAGGTATAAGTTCTTTGAGTCAAAGTCCACGATTGGAAGGATTAGGTGGTTGTGGTGTTGGAGGAGATCCTATAATCGGGAATGCTCCAACTGAAGAAAAACTTTATATTGATTTAAGTTCATCACCCTATGTGGCTTTAACGACTTTACAAGCCAAATTGAACTTACTAGCATTAAAGGGATTGGTAGATGGCTGTTTACCACTACTTAGAAAGGGAGTGTGTGTTGGATTACTTTATTTTTCCGATCTAGAAATTTGCATCGACAAGCTAAAAGAGTTTGTTATAGAGTATCAAATCCAAGATGAATTATATGTCAAGCTAATGGATGGAAGTGACTACAGAACCAATGAGGTTGAATTATTTCTGCGTCATAATAATAACGTGATTGAATCATTAACTGAGAGCAATGGTGAGCTGAGTGATTATTTTTCATTCAGTACTACATCAAATGGTGATATGAATGAACTATTAGATAACTTGGCTAATTTGACCAACATGGTGGAGAAACATCCGATATTTCTTAATTATGATAGTGAATTATCATTAGCATATTTGATCTTTGATCAGATTGGTAACCGTGCCATAGTATTACTTAAGGATGGATTATACTATGGAGTATTGCATAAGAAGGTGTTTATTGATTTTATTAGAAGGAGATCTGAGTAATATATGTGTATCCTTAGGTATGTGTTACATAATCATCTATATACATATTTGAAACACAAGATCATCGATCTTGTTTCAGATTTCCTAATGCATCTGATTTGCAGCCACATCCCCCGCTGGTGCTTATATAAAGGATTTTACACACATTCAATTAATGGCCTTAATAATGGGAACAAACTAAATGTGATACCTCTTTATATTCCTTCTTTCATCTACTAATTAGGAAACTACAAGTGGTCACTTTCCTTCAAGTGTGGAACAATCCCTTTATCCTCCACGCTATAAAAGAAAAGCAATACGACCTGTAAATTGTTGTAGTATAGTCTATAGCTAATCATCATCAGAATGGCTTCAACTAGTTCCAAATGGTCCGAGGAGAACGATTACGCCAATGAATACATTCATACCGGAGTTCAACCTATTAGTCATGTTAGAAATGCCACTATGCCAAGAGAAGGGTATCCCAAACTAGAAAAATTACATCAATTAAAGGAAAAGAAAGTGTCAGAACATGCAGTTAAGCCTTATGGGTGTCGTATAGCTGCTCATCTATTAATGATTCAGAAACTTAATAGTTGGATCACAGATCATGGATTGGTATTTGATGTGATTATGATTGGAGCATTAGTGGAGAATCAGTTCATTTTACCACTTTTAACTAATCTCCCAATTCAAAAATTATGTGCTAAACCTGGTTACTTGTTCATATGGGCCACTACTCAAAAAATCCAAGAATTAACAAAGGTATTGAATAATCAAAATTTCAATAGTAAGTTTAGAAGACTGGAAGAATTAATTTTTATCCAGTGTAATCAAGAATCTGGTGGTGGCAAAGGGTTTGGACCGGAAGATTATCAAACATGTGAAAAAGTTCCATTACTTCAACGTCAACAATGGCATTGTTGGATGTGTATAACGGGAACAGTTAGACGTCTGACAGATAATCATTTGATTCATTGTAATGTTGATACTGACTTACAAATCCAAACTCCTCAATCTGTTCATGAGGGTCCCTCTGCTGTACCTGATGCCATGTACAAAATTGCAGAGAATTTCTCCAATACAAATAGAAGATTACATATTATTCCTTCAAGAATTGGATATAACGTACCTGTTAGACCTAGAAAGGGTTGGGTGATTATGCTGCCGGATATAATTCTTGATAATTTTGATCCCTCAACGTTCCAAAAGGAATTGTACGAAAAGTCAAAAGTAAACTACGCCAAGAGTAACCAGCCCCAATTTCTTGTACCTCAAAGTGCTGAGATTGAAGAATTAAGACCAAAGAGTCCAAACAAATAAAAAGGGTTATCGTTATCCATTTGACCCATTCCTGGCTTGAGAAATATTATGAATTTTTAGATGGGGCAGTAAATAGAACATATTTTCTGGATGATTTCATTCTTTATCTTTTGAATTAGATATACTATGGGAAATTAAATATTATACCTAATACTAGACCTTAGTATTATAATAGTATGCGACTAGATTTATTGAGATAGTGTGTGCTATTTTGTTGTAGTATGTCTCCCTTGTTTTTTATATATATATTCCACCCTAATCTTTAGAGTATAATCTAGGGTGTATTTGTAATACGAAATTATAATTGAGTTTTAATTGTATAATCACCCAATTCTTTTTCAGTATTACATAGATTTTCACCTTCATAAATCCTACACCTCCATAATAACCAATATTCGTGGCTGTATCACACATTTCTTCTAATCTAAGAAACCTGTAAATGAAGGTGTATAAACATTTCATTTACAGATTTATGTGTTATTTCAAAGTATAACACTTCATAATCATAAGCATATACTTTTTCTAATTTTTCTAAAGTTACATCGTATTCTTTACTTTTGACAACTTCAATATATCTATATAAATTTACGTCGATACATTCATCCCACAAATCATCTTTGGTTATATAAATAAATCATAACCTAACAAGACAATTAATATGTATTCATTTTAGCACTCATGCATATAAACGTGTCTATGAGAAATCACTTGTTAGTAAATTGGTCACCAAAAGTAATAATAAGGTAGTTATTCTAGAAAGAATGAAGAAATCAGAAAAAATGATGAATGTTGGAATAGGAAGTTTTATCAGCACCGCCCAAAGGACTCTGAGTGAGCTGAGTAAGGTTTTCATCATAACAACATTAAACTAGAAACTAAGCAAATGGTGGGAACATACAATTTTATAGATATATTTGTCTGTCTTGGTTAAGAAGAGTAGATGAAATAGAATAATTTTATTATGAATGAAAATTTTCAAACTCAATGTAAGAACCTGTGTCCGGGTAACGCCATTAAGGCTCAAAGAAGAGTGTACTCACCAACTACTCCTAGATCACGAGGTGGCCATGATTTGTGTCGTGCCCCTCCCGACGGAAAGTATCGGAGTAAAACCATCGCCCCGCGTTAGTTATCCATATTGGCGGTACCCATAGCGGATGTGACCTAACAAAATCATGCTCGTGCAATTGAATTGAACTAGTTGTTGAATCTACTTTATAGATGCCTGAAACGGGTACGACGCTAGAAAACAAGAAGAGCTTATATTTAGAACCCGTAGCCGCTAAAGACGGATATTAATAATGGAACGATGAGGGGCATTAACTTAACCGAGAGGGTAAAGCCGAAGAAAAGTCCGAAATTCCCCCAAAATCGTTAGAAATTCCTGCGGCGCTGCCATAAATCAGGCGGCCACTTACTGGGGCGGAACAAACAAGATCTCTTTGAGTCTCAATTGGTTGATGTTATTCCTATTCCTATTTAAATGGTACGACAGTTTCCCCGGAGATAACAGGTTTCGGAACAAATACACGTATTTAGTCAATATCCGATAAGATTGTAGGCTATCCATGGGAAACAATTGAATTAATAAGCAGTGGATCCAATGAGTGTATTCTTTTAGTAAAGAGCCAAATAGTGTACATTATTATGCTTGTGGATTGGTGGGAATAGAATGGTGATAAAGTCGAATCATAATGCATAAAAAAAGTGGTAGCATTGATTACGAAATAGTATATTATGACATGTATTATACCAATCAACATCAAACACTATTCTGTGCCATTCCTCCCTACTCCACACAGCTCTGCTCGTCTGCTCGTCTGGTCTACTCGTCTGCTCGTCTGGTCTACTCGTCGTCTCCACTACGGTCTGTACTACTGTGATGTTATCTGTTCCAGTACTTAATTGACTCAATGTGCCTTAGCCTTACCCCTATAGATCTGGTCGTAATAACTTAGTGTGTATGTAGTGCATTGTTTCCAAACCCGGGGATGTTACATGCCTTCGACTCCACAAATTAGAAAATCGATTACCCCATATACAGATTCGGATATCATTTAAATAGAGCCGAGCTTGCTGTTCTATACAAAATTATTTGTGGTACCTTTTTTGTATAAAATTATACGTAATAATATTATACGTAGTAATACGATACATCATAAATTTTGTATTGGTAGTCTGATCTTATCCTCGGTAAATCATGTCTAAGATCCAAGTTAAGACACCTGTCGTTGAGATGGATGGTGACGAAATGACCAGGATCATTTGGGAATTCATTAAGGATAAGTTGATCTTTCCTTATTTAGATATCAACTTGGAGTACTATGATTTAGGCATTGAGTACAGAGATAAGACCGATGATCAAGTGACTGTTGATGCTGCTAATGCCATTTTGAAACATGGTGTTGGTATCAAATGTGCTACAATCACTCCTGACGAGGCAAGAGTTAAGGAATTTAACTTGAAGAAGATGTGGTTATCACCAAATGGTACCTTAAGAAATATCTTGGGTGGTACGGTATTCAGGGAACCTATTGTCATTGAAAACATTCCTAGAATTGTTCCTAGTTGGGAAAAGCCTATCATCATTGGTAGACATGCCTTTGGGGATCAATATAAGGCTACTGATATTGTAGTTCCTAGTGCTGGTCAATTGACATTGGTGTTTAAACCAGACGATGGCTCTACTCCTCAAGAATACCCAGTGTACCATTTTGACGATGCTGGCGTTGCCATGTCTATGTATAACACTGATAAATCTATTACCGATTTTGCTCATTCATCATTCAAATTGGCCATTGACCGTAAGTTGAACTTGTTTTCCACGACCAAGAATACCATTTTGAAGAGATATGATGGTAGATTCAAAGATATCTTTGAGGAATTGTATGCTTCTACATACAAGGCTGAAATGGATAAGGTGGGAATTTGGTTTGAACACAGATTAATCGATGATATGGTTGCGCAAATGTTAAAATCAAAAGGTGGCTACATCATTGCTATGAAGAACTACGATGGGGATGTGCAATCTGATATTGTTGCCCAAGGATTTGGATCTTTGGGCTTAATGACATCTGTATTGATGACTCCAGATGGGAAGGCTTTTGAATCTGAAGCTGCTCATGGAACCGTCACAAGACATTACAGACAACATCAACAGGGGAAGGAGACATCCACCAATTCCATTGCTTCAATATTTGCATGGACCAGAGGGTTGATCCAAAGAGGTAAGTTGGATGGTACACCTGACGTGGTTAAATTTGGTGAAAACTTGGAAGCTGCTGTTATCGATACAGTTGCTAAGGATAACATTATGACTAAAGATTTGGCCCTAACTCAAGGTAAGACAGACAGAGCCAGTTATGTTACCACTGAAGAATTCATTGATGCTGTCAAAGCCAGATTGGATAAGAACTTGGCTGCTTAATATCACAGATATTGTTATTTATTCTATTATTATTATTAGTGCCAGAAACAGTCTTATTGTAGGTTACAGTGCCGTACAGTAACAACTTTGCTTATACTCTTCAATGGTCGTGTACCACACAGTAAACTGGTATTGAAAAACATCGTGAGCTGAGTAAGAAGTTTTGTAGCCAACTCCTTGCTAGCCACGTCCAAGATGAATGTGGGATCGATACTTAACAATGACTCCAGCAATGAAGAAAAGAAGCTGAAGAAGACGCAACATGAGAGCGCTTTTCTGCGACCCGAATTAGGACTATCTCCGGGCCAGAGTCAAGCACAATCTCATCAGAGTCAAACTAATCAGAATCAAGCACTGACTCTGAGACCAATTCCAACTCCAATACAAACTCAAACACCTGGTGCTATTTCCGTGAGTAAAGTCCGTGTCCCCAGTCATGGACGTAGCTCCATTGTTAGTTTGCTAAACAATGAACCGGAACCAAAACGTGAAACTCCAAATAGGTCTACATCTTCAACATCCTTAACATCTGAGTCCATACAGGCATCTCCCACGCAACAACCACTGCAAAACCCTCCACGGGGTTCAAGCATAGTTGCAGCTCCAGAACAAAAGGGTCAGGGCGAGTCAAACCACAAACCTTCATCTCCTGAGAGCCACAGCGGGTCGTCTTCAGATTCCAGCGTCATTAGAAGTTGTAGTAGTACTCAGCCTCAGAAAGAGAGAGAAGCCATTATACAGGCCGAAATTGAACAGATTAGAAAACTTAAATCATCAAGAAAGCCAAAACGGTATCAACAACCTCCAATATGGGCAACGGAATGGATCCCACCTTCCAAATATGCTCAACGAATTAATAATGGTAACGGTGGAGTCAATGCTGGGTCCTTGCCCGGGGGCACAGGTATACAAGCTGTCGGGGCTGCAGATTTTGAACCGGTAAGATATACTGAAAAGAGAGTATTTGATACTTCGAAAACAGCTAGTGTTGACCTTGAATGTTGTATAACCGGAGTAATCCCACCTGCTAGTGTTATTAGAACCATTGCAGAATGGATATATGCTAATTTCCAGGAGATTCCTGATAAGGATCGGAAGAATATTGAATTGGAGCTTAAATTTGGGACCATAATAGATAAAAGTAAAGGTCACAGATTAAGTATTGATGTTTCCACTGAATGTATTTATACTAACTCATCCCAAATACATTTTGAGCCTGGGGTTCATGAAGATGGATTCAATGAAATGATACGATTTTTAGATGATTTGGAAAAGGGGTATCAAGACGATTTAGCTAAATCAGGAGGAGGAAATCCATCAAGACCAAGAAGAAAGTTCAACAAATTAGAATCAGACATTACAGACACTTATTATCGTATTGCAAAAAGAGGAGAGAACCCCAAAAAGATTAGAATATCAAAGGATAATTTGTTAGATGTGGAAAGATTGACAGCCATGAATAAGGTCCGGATTTCAGATTTATATATTCACAATCCTTCTTCGCTTTACGATTTAAGATTATCATTAAGCTATGAATTCCCCGTTCCATCGGAAGAAATCGAAAGCATTGTTTCAAAGAACAAAGTCGACCTTACTAGAATAAAAAAGAGACAAAGTTGGACTCATAAACCCACAGCAACAAGGTTTGATTTGACCAGAGTGCTACGTCCTGTTGAGTTAAAGAATAATAAAGGTAACAAAATCATTGAACACGATCAAAAGTTTGAAGTTGAATTGGAAATTAATACCATTGAATTGTTTAATGGCTTTGATCAATTTAAATCCGGACAAAATGATATACGATTTGAGGAATTAGTTGAAGTGTTTGTTAACAATGCTCGAGCCATGAATAACCGTGTGACCAAGTTTGCCAATAAATAGATATAAGGCAGTGTATAAATATAATGTTGTATAAAGTAGTATAAGGTAATGTTATATTAATGTCGTAAGTACATCGGAAGAATGTCGTACCAAATTTCGACATCGCATTTCTATCCGTGTTTTTGTGTAATATTTATACCCTGCGAAACACGTAGTGGACATGGAAGATGATTGTGAACGTTACTCTTTTCATACTAATAGTTATCGTACACATAGGATGGGTCTAGTTGAGTATGTGGTAGCCGCCGTGGTGACGATCTTTGCCGCTGTGTATGGAGTGATACTCTTTTTCAGACACCAACCTCGACTCCCAGTTGAATCAGAATTGAAATATATAACCAATGACAAGACACAGAAGACATATGACCTTCCCGAACGACTCAGCAGTAGACTGAAACCCTGTGAACGGACCAAGGAGTTGTCGGTGATTATTCCCTGCTACAATGAGACCAAAAGGTTAGGGAAGATGATGGATGAGTGCATTGAAGTGTTGCGTAAACAGTACGATCAAGACGACAGTAAGTTTGAGATCATTATAGTTGATGATGGATCTTCAGATGGCACTGGGGCATATGCGCTTCTGTTAGCGGATGAGTTGGGCTTGAAGCCTCATACGATGAAGGTGGTGACCTTGGCTAAGAATAGAGGGAAAGGTGGAGGAGTTACCCATGGATTATTGTATTCTAATGGTAAGTTGAGTCTTTTCGCCGATGCCGATGGAGCCACCAGTTTTGGTGACGTTAGTAAGTTGATCGATACGTTTAAGCTGTCTCAAGACGATGATGACACTATTGACATTGTTAACCCAATGATAGCCATTGGATCAAGGTCTCATATGGTTAACACCGATGCTGTGGTGAAAAGATCATTTATTAGAAACTTGTTGATGTATGGATTGCATACATTGGTCTACATTTTTGGAATTCGTGATGTTAAAGATACTCAATGTGGATTCAAGATGTTCAACGTTGAAAGTGTCAGAAGAATCTTTCCTCATATGCATACTGAAAGATGGATATTTGATGTTGAAGTTTTGTTATTAGGAGAGTTACAAGGGATCCCCGTTAAGGAAATTGCTGTTAATTGGCAAGAAATTGATGGATCCAAAGTGGATTTAGCTCGAGACTCAATTGAAATGGCCATTGATTTGGTGGTGACTCGGTTGGCTTACTTACTTGGAGTATATAAGTTGGATGAGTGTGGAAGATAATAGACGCTAAGAGTATACTGACGTATGTAGCTGAATAATACTGACATGCTAGTATGTATGTAATTTAGTGTATACTCTTGTGGCATTTGATCCACAGCCTCGTATTCATATGTGTAAATGTTAGATCGCCATTGCCCGGAAAATTGCTACAAATGCCGGAAATTATATGTACGGAGTGTGTATAATAACTGCGGCCCAAAATACGAAAACCTAAATATGCCAACCTAAATGCTCCTATTGGAACCACAATACATACTTATACCTCTAATATCAATTCTTCACATACCTCCAATACCGAGTGTCTTGATGGGTCTCTCCGTCTAATGATAACGTCCACAAAGTTCGCCAAGATTGTAATAATTGTCCTCATAGCTTCAGCTGTGGGGTACATTTTCATAGTGGGGAGTCTTGAGGCAACTCTTGAAGCAGCTTATGCAATAATCCCTTCGACATCTGTCTTCAAACATCCTGCAAGGTCCGTACTCACATTAGAACAGAAGTCGCTTTTGGATACCATTAAAGCCGATATATACGAGAAATTGGCGGTGTCTGATGTCAATGACAATCCCTTAGACTCAGTTATCAATCAGGTAGTAACCACAGTACAAGCCCTAGAGACAGAAGACTCGCTTCAGGGACTAACGAGAGCCGATCTCCAATACCATGTGATCAATGACCTTTTAAAGGAAGCAGTAGGGTGTTTTAATACGGACTATGTTGCTCAAGAACGAGATAGATCAACATACTTCAAGTACATAATAGAGCATATGATTATAAAGAATAAGCCCCTAGTGCCAGCATTCACAAGACGTGAAACCGGCAAGAAGTTCGGTGGTAGATACTACTCAGGAACGAATACTCCACGGTACACGTTCGAAGAACTCACAAAGGACAGACTCAAGGTAGCTGAGGAGAAGCTTAATGATTTGAGACTTCATCATCAACAGATAGTAGACCATCTTAGACAGTTGCCCTTGCCCCCTAGAAAGTTCTTCAAAGGTAAAGGGATTGTCATCATGTCATCTCGGGAGTTTTTACCCGGTGCCTTGGTGACCATTGGCCAATTGCGTGAGCTGGGATCCAAGTTGCCTATTGAAGTGGTGTTGGACTTTGAAGCTGATTATGATGCCGATATGTGTGAGAAGCTTTTACCCAAATTGAATACCAAATGTGTCATTATAGAGAGAGAGTTAACCACTGACGTAATGAAGGAATTGCATATGAAAGGAGGGTTCCAACTTAAAGCTTTAGGCATATTAGTATCAACTTTTGATCATACTATTCTTTTAGATGCCGATAACGTGGCAGTCAAGAATTTTGATAAGCTTTTTGAGTCTGCGGCTTACAAAGAGACCAAGTTCATTCTTTGGCCAGATTTATGGCACAGAGGCATTTCTCCTTCGTACTATGACATCACGGAAACAGAAATTGGAGAGTTGGTGGACAGAGAGGGACTACCAAATGGACAAAACTACTTGGAATACCTCAAGCTGGATCACAGAACAGGTCAAGCATTCTCGGATTTCAAAGGTGTTAATCCAGGACAACTGGTGGAATCAGGACAAATGGTCTTCTCCAAGAATGAGCATTTCCGATCGTTGGTTCTTGCTCTCTACTACAATGTTTATGGGGAATCTCATTATTATGCCTTATTGTATCAAGGAACCTTTGGAGTTGGTGATAGAGAAACATTCCTACCGGCATTAGCAGTTATGAAAGAGCCTTATTTCTTTTCTGCTTATACAGTTTGGCTTGCAGGCTTCTTCCATGATAGTGCCATGGAACAGTTCCAGGAAACAACCATAGTTCAGTATGACCCTGATCAGGTTTATTTTTACTTGAAATCATGGCGCAAATGGTTAAAGAAAAATGGCCACGATACAAGAATGCCCATTGGTCAAGCTAACGAAGATACTATGAAATTAGTGGCCGAGTTTTCTAATAATATGAAGGATCAAATGGTTGAACCGGACATAATGTTCTTACATATGCACCGTCCGAAAATCAACCCCATTATTAATGCGCATGCTCAAAATGAACTCAATTACGAGGTTTACACTAGAAGAAACTTGGGGAAACCCGCTTTCTATTCAGAGTTCGGTGCAAACGACTGGGAATTGCATATACACACAGTATCTAAATGGGTAGCATGTGAGTTCTTGCATAAGCAGTATTGGGACAAAATCGGCATTGATCAAAAGTTTGTATGCGACAAAGTCTCCAAATATGTCGAATTCTTGAAGCAAGATACCAAATACCCAGATTCTGGTATACTAAATGTGTTACCGAATATCTTTGAAAAAGCTACGGAAAAAGGCAAAGATAACTCCAAACCGAAGACCACAGAGGAGGAAAAGGGAGAGAAGAATTCCGAAGGTGGTAAATATACGAAAACCTGATGAATGGGTGATAAATCTAGAATTAGATCAACCAAGATCTACCTGGAAAATTACATAGAGGAAAAGTAAGACTCCTAAGTGAATACATTAACCAAGGTTTAGTAACCAGCACAACCTTATTCTTGTAGGTATGAAACCCCAGATTTAGGCGTGGTATTTACATCGGAATGAAAAAAAAGAAAATATTTAAGCATACTCACGCACAATTATGCAATGCAGATAGTAAAATCCATACGTCAAATCAACTGTTTTCTAACATGCATGCAATGACACCTTCCTTTCCTTACTCATGTACAAGTACACGAATACATACAAATATATAGAAAGAAAATGAGAAACAACTAAAAGGAACTATATACTAAAGATAGATAAAACACCAGCACTTTATTCAATGGAAGACATGTTTGATAATGCTAGGGTTCGCCCAAACCTTAAATGTAAATTGGGCAGAACTGAGATAATCTATACACACCTGAGATTCATTCAACGGTGAGGAGATCTAATCAAGACCTTTTTAAGATTCCCACAACAGATCCACCACTTTTCATTTCTCTATTGCTTCTATTTCTCATTACACTCTATTGCCACGATTAATGAGACCGTTTTCAAGAAGTTTAAGCAATGCCATTCTTCTATTGCTAGCAGGATCCATTTTATATGTGCTAGGCACTAAGAAGTATAAAGACATAGGAGTTGGAGAGATTAGTTATCTTCGAATTCCTATGTTTGAAATAGCTCCAACTTCTACTTCTATAGCCATCAAAGTTGAAACTGTAACTTCAACCGTTCACCAAGTTTCGGTCGTTACAGTTACTTCGGAGCCGATCAGTACAGGCTTTGCACCATTAGATAAGCAACAAAATGAGAAGCTCCATGAGTTGAAGCATAAGATCTCAACCCAATTACTTACCACCTACAATGAATCTGATACTACCAACAATTATTACGGAGCCATTTCTCAAGCTCTCAATCAGGAGTTGGCCAATCAGGATGTGAGTAGCTCGTTCCCCGGAATAACTAACGACATTCTTAGACATCAAGTGATCAGTGAACTCTTGAAGGATTCCATTGGGAACACAGACCCCAAGGAGGGACTCCATACTAAGGATAGACAATCCTACTATAAGCACATCTTGAAGGATATCATTGTGAAGAATAAGCCGTTTTCGTTTAAACTTTCCAAATCAGAACAAGGTCAACCACTCCATGGGAAACCATATAGATTTACTGACGATCCTCGGTTCACACGTTCCTTCCTTGAAACTGGTAGAGTGGTGTTACCGGATGAGACGTTTGAGGATTTACAATTCCATCACCGGAACATTGTCAAGCAATTGAAACACACTTCGCTACCACCCAAGAAGTTCTACCATGGTGATGGGATAGTGATTCTGACGTCCCGGGACTTCTTACCTGGAGCGTTGGTTACTATCGGTCAACTCCGTGAGACAGGGTCCCTCTTACCCATAGAAGTGATCTTGGACTATGAGAAGGACTATGACTACGAGATGTGTGAGGTGATGCTCCCAAAGTTGAATGCGCGGTGTTTGATTGTGGAACGGGAACTAGGGCCAGAACTCATGAAGTCGCTTGGGTTGAAGAAGTTTCTGTTAAAGGTTGTCGGAGTGCTTGTGTCAAGATTCGACAACATAATCTTACTTGATGCGGATAACATTCCTATTAAGAACGTTGATAAGTTACTTGAAAGCGATGCCTACAGAGACACCAAGTTCCTTCTATGGCCCGACATGTGGCACAGAGGCACGTCCCCAATGTTCTACGATCTAATTGACCGTGAGATCGGAGAAGTGGTCCATAGAGAAGGGTTGAAGAACAATGAAGACTGGGACGTGTACCTGAAGCAAGATAAACACAATGGGGTGGCTTTCAACGATTTGGAAGGTACATTCCCTGGCCGACTGGTGGAAACAGGTCAAATGATATTTTCTATGGTTGAACATTTCCGTGCGTTTGTTCTTGCATTATACTATAATGTGTATGGGGATTCACATTACTACTATCTATTGTTTCAAGGCTCTTTCGGCGAAGGCGACAGAGAAACATTCTTACCTGCATTGGAGGTGATGAACGAACCTTATTATCTTTCGACATATAATGTGTGGTTAACCGGGTTTATAGATTCCAATAATATGGCAAGGGAAACAACCATAATTCAATACGACATTGACCAGACATACCATTTTGAACGTCAATGGAGATCGTGGCTTAAAAAGAAGAAGTTGGATACCAGACTCACATTAAATCAAGAGAATGAATACACCAGATCATTAGTACAAGAGTTTACTAAAGACGAGAAGCTTGAAATCCCCGACATTATGTTCTTACATATGCACCGACCTAAAGTCAACCCTATCATTAATGCCGATCCCAAACACCCGGAAAATTGGCAAGCATTTGACAAACACAAGAGAAACCTTGAAGTGGCGGCGAAGCTTCCGGAATTCAAAGGACGAGATTGGGAATTGAAGGTTCAGTTGATTTCCAAATGGGTAGCCTGTGAATTCTTAACTGATTCTTATTGGAAAAATTCTCGTATAGCCAAGAATGAAGTTTGCCAGAAGGTTGGAGATTTCGTCACTTTCCTTAGGAAAACCAGTAGAAACCAAAACGATGAAATATTAACCGTATTACCGACTATAGGTGCTGGTGAAGGGACTTTTTGAAACAATCAAAGTTTTCTTCTTTTGTGACGCGTCTACCGTATTTAAATAAATATCATGCATATCAATCCGGTTTCCATACATCCCCACATTATTCCGTACATAGAACCCTTGTAGGTACCGAAATGTGGCTTAACAGAGATCGAAAAAGGATAAACTAATTACTTTTGGAACAGATAAGCCTTCATTTGGAACAGATCAACCGATCGAAAAAAATATCCCAAGAGAATAAGGATAAACCAATTCTTTTGGAACAGATCAACCTATTGAAACAAAAAATATTCCTCTTGGTATTTTGTTCCTGTCCATTTGGACCAAAGGAGGGCCAGACGGAATCAGTCTATTGTAGTGCACACTTTCTTTTCACACCTAGTCTGGCCAAATCAGGTCAAATACCAAATTAGGACATCTGATTCACTTTGAGTACCAATAAAGAACATCATGTAGCAAAGGCAGTATAGTAATTGGAAACATATTTCCACTGCATGAACAACACACACACAGATACAAGATGACTACCGTAATCTCATAATGGAACGCCTACAATAGTACATACATACGAATATTAACTTCGTTGCCAATACCACATTATAAAGAAAGCCCCATAAATTCTGTTTTGGGTATTCATGAGTTGCAGATACTGCCTTGCTTACATAAATCTGTGTAAAGAGATAATACCACTTAAATGGTTATCGTTCTTTAGTATTAGCATGAAAACCAAGAAACATTCTCTCCTATTACTTCTAAGCAGAAATGCACGTCGGCAGGGAAGTCTTCCATTTCAATTGATAGTTTAGTCATTTGTAACCGAAGAAGGAGTCGATTTTAAAATTCAGAATGGTAACGCTTTGCATCAAAATTAGATTGTTTTACTTAGGTATTTGAAGGATTTAGTCAACCTTTTTTAGTAGAGATGAAATATGTATCGATGAAGCCAAAAAGCCTTTTACAACATACATAGTTTACTTGGCTTCACAGTGGCATCTACAGTATAAATTAACAAGAGCATTTTACCGAGCCACTCTTTGCATAATATCACGGGGCTTTCTCAGAGCAGTGCAACTCAACATCATCGAAATTCGGTGTTGGACTATTAGCAATTCTGTGCCTATAGCAACCCGCCATCAATTGGAGGTGGACTTCTTATTGGGCATTTATTGCCGTCTCAAGGCGCCTCGAGCCACAAGTTGATTCGTTGCCGTTTTTCCTCAATAGGTAATCAGGGCACTGGACCGCTTACTATGCAGATGCCATATTGACGTTAATTGCATTGTGTAAGTGATGTTTACAGGACCACATCAGTGAATGTAAGCACAATGTTACAATTTCTAAATGGCCTTGCATTAACTAAGCTGCCGAATGCAACCAGAAATGTACGAAAAGTGACACAAAACTAAAAAATAATACGCATGTCTGCATATGATGCAGGGGAGTGTCTATGTCAAAAATTGTATAACAGTTAAATGGCTTTAGTAACTACAAGTTTATACTGAATATATAGCCCAGATCATTCTAAGGAGTTGTATACATAATGTTTTCTTCTACATCACTATTAGCTTTTGATAAGCTAAAACTATTGATCAGTTTTCCCTTATAATAATCTTGTTATGTCATTGATTAGATATTAATAACAATGTCTGGCTTACTTTTCCTTACGATTAATACTCAATACAAGTACGAAAAACCTCGAAGGAACTCTATAACGTCCAAAGAGTCTAGAAAGTCTCTGAAAAATCACCATCATCACCGCAAACATAGTCATAATAATTCTGAATCCAAACATTTTAATACTAGAACTCCCTCCACAACTGCTTCTTCCATCTTCGTACCACCTAAAGAACCGCATACTCCTCATATACCCAGCTCATGGGAAACATTAATAAACAACTTTCAATACAAGCAAACCAAGTTCTTTACTCTGAAAAACTTGAATATCTTACGATACACTTATTATGTTGAACTTATAGACGATTTCGAAAAGATTCACGATTTTTATTCGCCCAAACAAATAGGCTTTGCATCGTTCCAATTGAATTCAACAATAAGTAATCATCAATTAAAAGTAATGGACGATTTTCTAGATCCGTGTACTCCCTCACCTTCCAAGCCAGGGAACCCTTTTCAAGAAGGACCTCAATCGATTCGGACATTATTATCCAGTTCCAATATTCAATTTTGGAATGCCTTATATCAAGAGTTAAAGATGGATACCAGTGTATTCTCCAGTATACCGTCAATTGAAAGTCTACTGGGGTTTTTGATCGATCTAATAGACACTTTCTTAGATTCTCTTATCAAAGCCAAACAATATGACGATGATGATTCTCTCGTTAGAACAGCACCTTCGACGTCCAAAGAGTTCAACAGACTCTATGGAGACATGAACAGTTTGTTGCCCATTAACAACTCCAAGTTATTATCCAAGGTGATTGAAGAGTTGGTAGAAAACATTCGGATCTATCAATTACGAACCAAAGCAGAATACTATGATATTCTTGGGGAGTTTCTAAGGTTCTTATTATTGCATTTATTATCGTCCAAACAATTCCGTCTGAGTCAAAATTCTTTGGCTTCAACTGCAACCACAACTGGGGCCTCTATTTTTCTGCCTTCTTTGAATGGGTCCACCACTTCTTCCATCAACAGTACCATGATCCCAACTCAATCGAAGACTGAGGAAGACCTTGAAACGTTAGCTAAACTGAAACATTCCTATCATCATTCTCCAGACACACCTGACGTTAAACTTGAGACTAGAAATGAAATTGGTAACACAGCTTTCTCTTTAGAGCCAGCCAAAAAAGAATCAAATTATTTTCTTCGACCACCTTCAGAGAAGAGAAAGAGATTCCTTGACCGCTTCAAAAAGATACAAGACTCCGAAAAATAATAAGTAGTATTATCACCAATTGGTTATATTCTTTTCCACTTCTCCAAACACAGATTCTCCACCGTTATCAACCACGGTATCAACATATTTGGGCCAATCAGGGAAATCTATATACTTTTCCGAGGTAGGATCGTAATACTCACCCAATTTCCTGTTTAAAAAGTCTAGACAAAGCTTATCAATGGTTTCAAATTCAAGTAGAAAGGCATCATGACCTTCAGGTGAATTCAACTTGTGTAGTTCTGAATCCGGAATACAATCTCCTAACAACTGCTGTTCACCGAAAGTGAATAGCCCATCAGATGTAATGCCAATGATCAAATGAGGTAAGGAAAGCGTCTTTAAATAGGAAGGTAAAGGGTCTTGATTACCCACTTGGTCAAAGTCAACTTTGCCTCTTGTTATATCATGAGTGTCCAACTTTCTAGAGATGGAAATGTAGCAATTAGCATCAAATCTTTTAATAAACTTGTTGCCTTGATATCTTAAATACGATTGAGCAGTGAAGTAGGTCTGTGGCTTGTTGATGGTAGTACTACTACCAGCATTATTACCATTAGAAGTGGTACCGTTAGTAGTACCGTTAGTAGCAGCAGTACCGTTAGTAATAGTACCATTGGCAGTCCCACTACGTGCTCTGGTTGAACCTTCATTATGAGCTAACCAGTTCTCTTCCTCATTGGTCTTAGGATATATTCTTGACTCTGTTACTGACGATGATAATGACGATGACGATGAAGGAAGCTTCCTTCCAAATCTCGTTTCAAACGAGTTCCTGGATCTATACGTTAATAATGCCGCCATTCGAGCAGCAGAAAGACCTGAATTAGGAGAATTGCCACTCTCATAGTAATAGCCATCATCGTAATACGGATCACTAAAGATCGACTGTCTTTGGGTCTCGTTCCATGAAATACACCAAGCAGATGCTCTAGCAGCCGTAGCCAATGCGATAATGGATTTGATATACCCCGAACCATTGAAAGTAGATGAGAACTCTAACGTTATCATCCCCCCCATGGACCCTCCAATGACACAAGCAATGCTGTTGATGCCAAGCGAGTCTAGAACCAACTTCTGCACCCCTACATCGTCCTTAACCGTAACCAAGGGGAATAACGGTCCATATGGCTTACCTGTGGCCTTATCTATGGTCAAGGGCGATACAGATCCATAAGGCGACCCCAAAAAGTTGATACATATAATAAAAAATCGACTGGGATCAAAAGTCTTTTCTGTTCCAAGCAAGGGACCCCACCAGTCTTGAACATCACATGACCCCGTCAAAGCGTGACATATCAATAATACATTATCACGGTCTTTATTAAGTTTCCCCCACGTCTTGTAGGCCACAGGGAAGTTGGTCAAGACTTCACCGCACTCCAAAGCATACTCTGGAATCTCCACGATCCTTTGACCCGGCACAAGTCGAGCCAATGGGTTCTGCAGCGTCTGTTCCTTAGTAACGTCCTTATATGTGGACACGGGTATTTCTATGCTCATGCTGACCTAACACTGACGTTGTTAATGCTAATGAAAGTTTGATGTATTGGTTGTAGTTGGAAAAATCTCACCCAGTGGGTTTGCCTGATTGTTTGAAGTTCACTGTGGCTGACAATTGTACTAAGGACCGTTGTCGGTAGGTATATGTCCCAATGCAGTAATGTCCAGTCAGAATGATGTACTAAAGGATCCACAGTTATTCACAATTGTCAATGCTATTTTAATCATAGATCAGTCATCACATGTCATGTGACATAGATCAATCTATTTTTCATTAATCACGTGATCAATATCAGAGTCACGTGAGCTATATCTATATTGATTTTTTGTTAGCCTTCACGTGATCAACAGGTTGATCACGTGATTTAAAAGTCTATACAATAAAGTTTTACTGCAATTTCATTAATTTGGCAATCATATAATAATAATAATACACTCTCATTAGACCCATTTCATTTAATTAGATCTTCGCTTCTTCTTTGAAACCGACCCCCCTTGGCCTTCATCTTCCTCTTCATCATCATCTTCATGGTCAATCTTCAACATCAGTGAAACATTGATTGGAGAGTCATTGATGCTGCCACTCTCAGGTTCAAGCTCAATGTCTTCGTCCCTATATTCAAGTAGTTCGTCTAAAGGAACTGTTGCCAGTAACCCGTCGCTGAACTTGTGACGAGCCAAATCAGGACGTGAACTCTGTTGCTTGTTAATGATCAAACTCCGGGCATATTCAAGTTGGGAATAAATAGCTTCAATGGCATCCAGTACACCGTTTTCCTTCTTGATCATTCGACTAACCTTTTCTGCCTTCTCAATCATCCTCAAGTCTGTCACTGCTGTCTTCAAGGCTTTACTCAAAGTCTTTGTATTCAACTTTCGTAAGGCAATTCCAACCCCAACATCTTCAACTCTATTGGCATAAAAGAATTGATCTCCGAAAAACGGCTTAATGATCGTTGGAATTCCCGCCCGAAGTGTGGCTCCAGTAGTCCCAGAGCCACCATGATGAACAGCAGCATCGATTCTTGAAAACAACCAATCATGAGGGACATTACCACTACTAAATATTTCTGGTGGTAAAACAATGTCAGATTCATTCTTATCCTTCTTGTTTAATCGATCAGACCAACCTTTATTCAAAATGCATCTAACATCAGCATCCAACACTGCATCAACTACGGCTTGAGTTAAAGATTTGGAATCATTAACAACAATCGACCCAAACCCAATGTACACAATTTTCTTCCCGTCTTCAAAGGCACTTTGTAAAAACTTCACCAATTCTTCCGGTGGCTCATAAGAATCAGATGTCCCTTCATCCAAAAACCAATAGCCAGTGACTCTTACCCAATCCGGGAAGTCAACCGAAGGTGGGAATATCGTGGGGGAAACATTATACAAGAACGGAGTTTTGAATTGTTGCATTTGATACAAAGAAGTTCGGGCAAGTCCTAAATCATTCACTCTCCATTTATTTACTTGACCTGAAATCCCCTTCCAAAACACAGTTTCAAAAATCACATGGGTCAAGTAATTGTATGACCCTCCTTTCTTTTGATCAGGTACAATAAATGCATGAGGGTAAGCTCTGGTTCTTGTCCAGGGCATTGTGAATGCTCTCATGTAAGGAATACCCAAAGCTTCAGCAATATGAATTCCAGCCATAGCAGAAGGACTCTCAATAAGTAAATCAGCACCTTGACATGCTTCCCAACTTGACTTAAGCAACTCATTGATAAATGTCTTAAACTTGGAATTAGCTTCTCGAAGGAACCCAACAGATAAACTTCCATGAGTAACCATTAGATTCATCAATTCTGCTGGGTTCCCTGCAATTTCCTTAAAACCAACGTTATGCTTTTCAATCCACTCTTTAAACTCAAGATGCGTAGCAATTGTAACATGATGTCCCTCTTTAAGAAGACCCTTGGCAAGAGCCAAATATGGTTGCACATCTCCTCGGGATCCTATGGTTAAAATCGTTATGTTGAATGAAGTAGTAGGCTTGACTTCTAATTTGTAAAAGGGAGAATCTTCCAATATAAGTGGAATATTAATTCCTGCTGCAGCCTCTAATCTGTCTTCAAACAATTTCATCCTAGCATTTTCAATCCGTGTGTTGGAGATGGCAAGTGCAGCAACTTCTTCTGTACTTTTACAATCACTTACTGTTGGTTGGGAGATATTTGGAAGAAGTTCCATGCGTTCCACTCCAATTTGCGTATCATAGTTTGGACCCCAGTCAGAGTTCTTGGGACTCCATACTTCATCTCTATGTATCTCTTCCAAACGCAGTAACAACATATATTCACAATCATCACGAGAACTGGCTGCACTGAAATCCACAAACAATTCTTCATGGCCATGGATGACAACCACAAGTCCAAAAGATAGAATCAGCCCTTTCTCCTTGAAGCAATTCTCAATATCCTTCAAAGGTAAGATCATCTTGGTGGAGTACCCGGGAAGCATGCTTCGGAAACACAATTCATGGTTACTCAAGTAAAGCTTTCCGTAAACTGGTACAGATCTCTGCAAATGTACATAGTACGATGCCAATAAGATTCTTCCTTCATTTGGTAACAGAAAATGGCCAATAAAGTTCTTAAATGATTGCTCTCTCTCTTTGTTACTGACATTGTAGTAAGGGTCATTCTCCACCATTTGTAAGAAATGATTGGGTTCAGCCATCCACATGTGTCCCATGTTTTTAAGAGGCTTACCAAGCCCAATAGCCTTCCCTAAAGTTAACAACACATTAGACTTTCTATCATCATTGGTTGGCGAATAATTTGAATCTGAATTCGAGCTTTCAACTTCAAAATACAGCGAAGCATTCTCTGCTCTTCTTGGTTGTGGTTGAACTAGTACCGGCAGTTGTGTGTTAGAGTTGCGGTCAATTAATCCTTCACTAGTGCTCGTTCGTGTGAGAGTCCCAGGTTCCAGATCTGATGAAGTAATGGTGTCCTTGTAAGAATCAACAATAGTGCCTTCACCTTGGAGTCCTAAGCTGTCCAATTTCTTATCCAAGGCATCAGCAAATTCATCTTTACTAACCTCCTTTGAAGATACACTAACAGACATTTGAACTTTTTTAAGATCAGTCATTGACAACGATTTAGGTAAACAAATATCTTGATATCCAGAAGGAGACCTTGTCCCGGCTCCAGGCGAGGGTGTGGTGATACTGCTGTCAGTCCTTTTGGCAATCAATTTCCTTGATCTGGCAGATAATGTCCGACCTAATTTCATTAATGTATTGGGCGTTGTACTTCTTGAAAGAGCTGGCGAGAAAGTTGAAGTCGGCGAAGACGTCATCATCATCTTTTCAGACAACAGAATCATCTGACTCATGAGATAAGTTTGCTTCTGAGGTGCAAGAGTACTCTTCAAGCTCTCAAGTTGAGAGTCTCCATTACCACCGCTGGCAGCAGTATTCCGTTCGAAAATGACCGACGCCTTTTCTGAAATTGGTTTCTGGTTGAAAAATGGGTCTGTACTCCCGTTGAAGCGTTCATCCAATAACTCTTGAAGTTTCTTGAAAAAGGAGTTACCTTCCCTTAAAAACAAGAAGAAAACCTCATCAATTCCATAATTCGTCAGCTCAAGAAAACTAGAGGTAGTCTCACCACCTTCAATGGAAACTGTAGCTTTCTCATTGCCTTCCAGATTATTGGGAGATTCCTTTGGTTGGGGATCTTCCAAGAACTTCACCACAAATCCATTGGGTATGAAGGGTCCATCCAAAAATGGGTCCTTCATGATATTTACCTTCTCAAAATCAACAACTCTTGAAAGGGGGATTTTCACTAAGACTTCACCCTTATCATTGGAATTGCTAAGAACAAAGATTCTTTTAGACAAATTGCTACACCAATTCCTGGCAGTATATTCATTGTCAGCAAAGAACTTGTAGGTCTTCGATGTAGTGATGACTTTGAACCACACCGCTTCGGTTTTGATTGTTTCATCATGAAGGTCTTCTCGTATACCATCGGGACTTGAATCTACATCTTCATTGGAATACCTTCTTGCTGTAGTGGTATTAGCAGTAGTTCTTTGTGGCTGAAACTTTTCAAGTTCAATACGGAGACAAGTCGTCAAGTCAATCAGTAACTCTGGGAAATAAAGATCCGTGGGCGATTTGTATACACTGAGAGTCTTCTCTCTAAGTATAACCCAATGACGATGTGATCTTTGGAAAACAGCATCAGGCTTTATCAGTTTCATTGCCAACGAACCATCTTGAATTATATACCCATTATCATGTGATGATGGGTGTAGACTGTGGTGGTGCTTATGATGAGCAGCAGATGATGATGGGTGGTGAGTTCCAGGCATAATCAATGATTTGGGTAGGAAAGCAAAGAATATAAGTGCTTCTTGAGTCAAGTACACATGGCCTTGTAACAAAACATCATTTGCTAATAAGGCTTCATAATCATCAACAAAAATGTCATCATCACTAAGATCAAGTTCATTCTGAAGTTTATGAGCAAACCGGAGTTTAACGCCATCAGTAATGGTATAATCATTGTTTCCCTTGAATTTCGTAAATATGGATTCCAGAATCCCAGTGAGGTTCATTCTTTCCAATACAGAGGCTTGGAATGGAGTTATACTTTCATCAACAGTTGCAGTTGTAGATGCAAGTTCTTCAACATCCTTTTCTTCAACATCCTCCAACAAAAGTGATTCACTGTCTTCTGTCGAGACAGTAGACATTGTTTCCGTCGTACTACTAGCTGTTGGGATACTATTAGTGTGTGTAGGATCCGTATCAGCATCAGCCAAAGTAGCTTCAGCACTCAAGATCGCTTCGTCGAGATACTTCTTATCTTCGTCATTTATATCTTCAGGATGAATGTCGTCAAAGCTGCCCAATAATCCCGATAACTCGAAGTCTTCAAGATTTTCCATCACTGGTTGTTGCAAACCTTCTTCTTCCGGTTCTTCCTCTTCTTCCGCCAGTGGAGAAGGATGGCCAGCCAACTTTCTCAAGGGGGAAGTCACTTGGTTGAGACCTGTAGCAAGCAACGAAGACGTCAATATGTTCATCAAATAGTTTTGGTTCTTCTTACCGCCCACAGGTTTGGCTATATCCTCGTCATCAGTTCTTGGAGACTTTATTGGCTGGAAATAGTTGGATTTTGTGGGAGCAGCAGTAGCAGTAGTAGTGGTGGCTGTGGCAGTAGCAGTAGCAGAAGCGGCAGTAGTGGCACTAGGAGCGGCGGCAGTAGTAGAAGCTGTGGCTGTAAAAGCTGCTGTAGCTGTACTACCGACTGGAGTCGCCATTGTAGTACTCATAATCTTTTCCTTATATGTGTCTTTGGTGTCCTTCTGGCATAGATTGAAGAAGGGTAAAGAAGTCACCAATTCCAGTGCAATAGTCAGAGTTATACTACGATATGAAGTCAGCGGAGCTCTTTCACATGATGATGATTCAAAAGTCTTTTTAGTTCCATCTTCAGATGTAACCACTACTATTTCATCACCTGCAACAACAGATACAGGATGATGATTTCCAGTTCCAGTATGTGGCGCCATTTTAGGACTTGTCCCCTTTAATGTGGAACTTAACGGACCACTAAGGCAAGGGCCAGACTTGGATCGTGTATGTGCAGACGGAAGTGAATGTGAAAGTTGTTTTAGATCTTTCTTCTGATTGTTACATATTATTGTTGTTCCTGCTGACCTTTCAGGGGGGTTGGTTCCGGACTTTGACTTTGGCACCTCGCTTGGTTCGTATTTGCCACCATCAATGTCGATGTCGTCTTTGGTTCGAGAACTGAATGGCTTAAGAAGCTCCTTGAGTTTCATTGTGTCTTATGATTCTCTTTATGTGTAGTATTATTAAAGTGATTGAATGATCTTTCTATTATTACATGGCAGTGCCTGCCTGTGATAATTAGAGCTACTAGGGTGAGGACACTTGGCCTGTTTGGAACACTATTTTTAACGTAAAATAAACTTTTAAGTTTGTATGCATACGTATGTATATGCGTGTGCGTGTGTACCTATACGTATGTGTCTCGTTCTTCGTTCCAGTTGTATCTGGATTAAAGATAGTTATCAGATTACACCTTATTAATTAGTTATCCCCAGATTTTTGTCTAGAAACCCTCGGATTTATGCCTGCATATGGTCCCTGGTGATGCCATGTGATAGAAGATCCCATATCTGCACATGCAGCCGATCAGTTCTAGACCTGACACCTACTATAAATGAAAACCTTTCAACGGAACAAACCAAGATAATCTAAGATGGAGGCTGTGTCGGAATAGAGGGGCATCTGATTTATCTTCTGGAAAAATTATACAGCTAAAAACTTGAACCTAAAAGTGTAAAGTTTGAGGTGATTTAGTTTAGTTTAATTTTGTTTGTGCTAAAGCCATGCGCACGGAGATAATGCTCCGGTGATAATTGGATATCGCCGCAAGATACATGTCAAACAACAAATAATCTCCTTACTCTATTAACGGCACCATTTTCGGCTACGGTTTTCTTTATTCGTCAATGTATTCCGTAAGGAATAAATTGTCAATTGTTTTACTATTTGAAATATTACGACGTCAAAAGTCCTGCATCATACGCACTCACATGCAAGGAATTGAATAAAATTCACGGTTAGATTATGTATGGAATAAAACGTTTATGAACATGTAGGTTATATGTAGGTATGTGGTAACTTTAACAAAAAATAAAATAATACAGTATAATAATTAATCCGTTATATTTATCTATTAGGCCGTTGCTATTTACAAGAGGTGCCCCCTTCACTACCTTTTTATTCAGTTTCATCGTGTTGCAATAACTTGTTGAGTTCACTCGATGGGTCCGCGTATAGTTGTGCGAAAATACCATCCTCCACAATTTCACCATACCGATTAAGTACAACCACACGTTTGCTATTTCTAATGGTTGATAACCGATGAGCAATTGATATAAGGGTGACTCCTTCGTTTTCATTCAATTCCAGAAGTCGTCTCATGACTATTTCTTCACTAATGGAATCCAATGCACTTGTAGCTTCATCAAGAATCAAAGTCTTTGGACGATTTATGAGTGTACGGGCAAGACTAATACGTTGTTTCTGTCCACCACTCAATTGCGTACTATGACCAGACCCAATCTGTGTATCTAAACCCGAAGGTAATTCATAGATAAACAGGGCATTTGAAAGTTCAATAGCTCTTTTAACATCTTGTTCAGTTGCATCTTTCTTACCGAAAACAATATTTTCTTTAATTGTTCCACTGAATAGTAATGGTTCTTGTTGTACATAGCCAATCAGTTTTCTGAATCTGTTAACATTCAAGTCTTTGATATCTTCACCTTGCAAGGTAATACAACCACTTTTGGGGTCGTAGAACCGAACAAGCAATTGCGAAATGGTTGACTTCCCACTTCCACTTGGTCCAACAAAACATATGTTTTCGTCTTTATGAATCTTCAACGAGAAATTGTTAAGAACAGGATTTTGAGTCCGGGAAGGATATGCAAATTGGACTTTATTAAATTCAATATCACCATAAACTTGATCGACTCTTTTACCCTTGCTTGTAGTTATGTGAGGATGCAGATCCAAAACTTCAAAGATTCTTTCCGAAGCCCCTAACCCTTTCATTACTTCAGTATAAACGTTGCTGATCCCAAATACAGACGTACCAGTATAAACAGCATACATCATGAAACTTGATAAATCCCCCACGGTCAATTCACCGTTTTGAATCATTTGAGTCCCCACAACCAATAAAGAAATCAATGTGACATTGCCCAACAACCCATTTCCAGCATAATAAAGACCAGCAAGTCTACCCTCTCTTAAGGAGGTGTTCAAAATGTTCTTCACTTCAGTGTTGTACTCCTTTATTTGGCTCATTTGTTGAGCAAAGCTTTGGATGGTCTTAACCCCGTTGATCTTTTCTTCTGTGACTTTGGACATGGCACCCAAGTTGTCTTGGATTTGACGTGACAACTTCTTGACCCTACGTCCATACACCAAAGACATAACAACAATGGGAGGGAACAACATGGCCATATACATACTCAATTTGGTGGACACTATTCCCATCATCACAAGACCAACACCACCACTGATTATTGATCTTAATCCATCACTAATATTGTTCAGTAAGGCTCTGCTGATAATCTGTGTATCGTTACTGATTCGACTAATCAAATCACCGGTCTTCATCCCCGTGCCGTGTGGTCCAACGTCGAAGAATGCCATATCCTGAGACATGATCTTGCCAAAGACCTTGGACCGTAATCTTGCAACAATCTTTTCACTAGTCAATCGTAACAAATATGTTCTCCCAAAGTTGGCTACAGCACCAACCACAAAGAAGCCACCCAATGCCGTGTAGAAGACCATTGGTTCTAAGCCCAAGATCAATTCCTTATTGACGTCTCCAACGTCGATCTCTTCGAGCAGATACTTTTCGTTAAAATACTTGTCGAAGTCTTGTGTCGTTGTATCGGGCTGGGCTGTATCGATGATCTTACCAATGAAAAAAGGTAACGACATTGAAACGACTGAAGTTATTAGTAAGCAAACCAACGCACCAGCTATTATAGGAGCTTCTTGAGAGCTCAACTTTAGAAATCGACCTAAAGTCTCGTCGTTATGTTTTGGCTTGGTCGTCGTGCTGGTGGTGGTGGTGGCTGTGGAGTCCTCCTGTGGCATCTGCTTTAGACGTTCCTCTGATTCAATGGCATTAGATGACTTCCATCTAACAAATCTGGCATTAGATATTGTTGGTGGGGAATAGTTTATTCTATGCACAGCATATGATGGGAGTCGCCTGAGAGATTGCAAGGCGGAAGGTGTCAGTTGACGTACACCAACAACACTTATGTGCCTTGAGAACCCTCGAGTTAGTGCATTAGGAAAATGAGTAATGCCCGTACGAAACATATCGAGCCTACGTTCGTCCTAAGATTGGACTATCTGTTGGTTTGATTGTGGCAAAGGAAAAATTTTTGGTACCCAAAAGAATGTAAATACAGGAGGAGATTGGTCGTATAGAAAAAAATCAAACAACACCCGACCTGGAATGGAATTGTAAATGTCGAAGTCGATCGGAACGGCAATCGACTAAAATACTACTACCCTATCCCATGCTATTATGTATGATGTATTATGTATATTCACTTAACTGAATGTTCTACGTATCAACTTCCATATCTATATCCATATATGTTTCTGGAATCTCTACTATCTTAGGCTCGCTGTCGCTCATATCAATGTCTCCTAAATCGACATTATTTCGTACCCAATAATTATAATGAAGACAACTTTGGTCGAGGGAATCGCTGGAACTTTGTTTATCAAATTTTAATTGGAGTCGTTGTAACTCGATAGCATTTTCTTTCAGAACAATTCGCATTATTTCTTCCATGGTAATCTGTTGTTGGTCGACCAATGTCATTAATTTGTAGTAACTCTGAAGAGGTCGTATTCGTGTCTGATGAGATTCGTTGTATCTTCGGATAAATTTATTGAACATACGAACAACCCACAACTGGAACCGATAAGCAATCATGAGTTGTCCATTATAAGGTCGAATTAATTGATGTCGACTCTGCATCATCTCCTGGTATTGTGATAACATTCGTTTGGCAACATATGCTGATGATCCAGAAGGATATATATTGTTTGTTTCGCCAACCGCCATATTCTCATTAACATCATATCGTATCACTGGTTTGATTTCATCGCCTTTGCTACGGGAGGACTGTTCGTCCAACTTAAGGCTTTCAAAAATGCTTTCTAGTCGAACTCGTTTCGTCCCCACATTCAATTCATAATCCTCATTCTGGCTTGAAGTCCGCTTGCGGTTTTCCCCCTGCAAATTCCATGCCATATTGATTCCATGTTCTAATGATTAATCCATTACTATATTTCGCGTTACAACGCATTAAAATCTATCATTTACCCTACCTCCTTCGTCTTAACTATACACCGATTTACGCTTTATTGTATCTCCACACAGAAAATTGTTGAGGATCATTCTGGAACAATTCTAATCCACATGCAGGTTCGACAAAAGATACGAACTTAACTAAATACTTTCATCAAGGGTACTAGGATTGTCACTGTTGGACGTAGCAAGCGACGCAATGTCCCCCGGAACTGTATTATTATTGGCGGTATTGCTGTTGTTGGTCACCGTGGTGGTGGTAGGAGGTGGCACACATGCATTGCTTTCAATTGGAATAGTGGTCGCACTTGTACTACGAATACCAATTAATTCCTGACACAAATGGTCGTAGTAACTCTTAAGGGTACGAAGGTCATTCACAGATAGTTGGTCGAAATTTGCCAGTTGGAACCGAGTAATTTCGGCAAAACTTAACCCTCTAATTTCTCCAGAGCCTCTTATTGCGTTTGACGTCCCAGGTGTAAGAGTCAGAGCTGATGCTTGTAAGGTTGTATTCAGAGCACTAGCCCCAGTTGGACTTTGTGGATTAGTAGTGCTTTGACTGCTGATATTGCCAAACCATCGGTCCATAATTTGTAAACTCGTAGTACGAGCACGGAATGGTGAAGAAAAATCTGGTCGACGCCCATGAACTGTTGGAGTTGGATCGTTAGACATTGAATTCGCAGCATCTGCCCCAGATCGAGAGCCATTCTCAAGCGAATTTAAAGACCCATGACTACCATTATGTAAAAGCCCACTGCCACCTCCACCTCCACCATTTCCTCCTAGTGCAGAAATGGTCGGAATATTTCCAGTCGAGTTATTAGGAGTGACATTGTTAAGTTTCTGCATAAATTCAGAAACGCCAGAAGTAAATTTGGAAGTAACACTGTTACTCTTACGTCCATGAGGTATTCCTAATTCCAATGATGACGATCGAGTACGAGAATTGTTTGGAGATAACCTATTCATAAGAGATGATCCCGAACGTCTATGGGCTGTAAATAGTATTTGGTCATCAGCTGGAAGACCATCTGGTCGAGGAACTTGACCTTCACTTGAACCATTCTGTGAAGCACTCATAATACCTTGGTTTGGACCAGGACCATGGCCGTTGAATTGAGTCACAGAAAGTGAACTGAAGCGTCCTATGAGATTCTTCATCATATTAATACCATTATTGCTCTCCTCCTCTGTAACAGTGGAAGGTGAACCTGCCGAAGATTCTGTATCTGATCCATGAGTAAGTGGTGGGATGCAATCTCTTTTTAGATGGGGAACATTCGAGCTATTTGATCTTGATCTGCTCTCGTTGATTTTATTATTTATAGCATTCATAATTGATGAGGACCGTGATCTACTTTCTACCCGTGTAGTAGTTGCAACTTCACGAGATTTGGTTTCTTCTTCAATCATCCCTTCAGGAAATTTGAAATGGGTATCCAATTCTAGATCAACAATTGAAGATAAAGGAGCTTTTAAAAGCTTATTTGTAGTATGAGCAGTTGGATCTAATTCTTCTAACGTAACACAGGATAAATAGGTCACCATTGCCTCGAAATTAGTTAAACAGTATTTGAGTTCACCAGAGAAGAATTCATTCGACAATATGTATTGAATTAGACTCTTATCATCAGGGAAAAAGTCCATATCATTATGATCATCATTATGATCATTATTGCTATTATTACTTTTATGGTTAATATAATCGACTTCAGTTGAAGTTCTTTCATCGGTGTTGGAGATATTAAGCATTTCAAAGAAGTTCATCACTCTGGGTTTATAGCTATACTTCAACATAGGGTTGGATGAGTCTGTGGGATTGTATGTAGAGCTGACTGTGATATTATGAACTTCAACATGATAGGGATCAAAAGTGTCAAGGAAATTACTTATGAAGATAAATGTCAAATACATTTCTTCAAGCTCAACCAGTCTTAGTGCCAAATAGATAAAGGAAGGAAGTAAAATATCATTACTGATTTGGAGATCCGGGAACCGAGTTTTCAACAACCTGGTTATGTTTCTTTGCATATGAGAAACGGTAAGGATCTTGGAAAGTGGAGTGATACATTGCTTCAACTCGATACATTGCTCTGTGAGTTGTTCAAGCTGAGAGTTAAATTCAGTATCCTTGGACTCGACTAAAGAATCCATAAATTCTGCCAAACCAGTTTCTGAATCGTCGTGGTAAAACATAGAAAAGCATATATTTTCTTTCCTTAGCGCTTCAAGCTTTTCATCGAGGAACTCCTGGAAGATAACATCCTTCTGATCAAAACGAAAGATCTTGTCGTACAACATAACATCTTCACCCTTAGCAACTGTCTGGAATAACTTATTGTGGGCCAATTCAATGGCATGCAATGTGGAATGGAATTTATACAAGTTAAAGATTCGAAGTTGTTTCATAGCCAATTCATCTGATCGTTTTACCAATTTAATAGAGCTACTCAGATAATTAGCTATTGCCATCAAGTAATCGAAATCTTGACGGTGGTCACGGAAATAACCACAGTTGTTAATAAGTTGTTTCTTGGACGTGTTGGATAAGCAGTAAAGGTTAAAGGCAACAGAATTCAAATCTTTATAGAAAAGTCCAAAGAGTCGACTTAATTCTTGTAACGTTAACGGGGATTGATATCGAGGCTCCTTTAGATATCGAACGAATCCGTCAACTAAGCCAGAAAGTTGACTATGCAAGGTTCCTTGATGTCGAACAATACCTTCTTCAAGTTCCTGAACAAGTTTATATTGACTCATGGTGTGTGTGGTGTGCGTCGTGTTGTCAGGTATACCTCGTGGTAAGCCTTGTCTCGCGGTAAAGCTGTCGTCTCGTGTCGTCTATAATGCGTGAGTGTGTAGTACTGATCCGTTATCGTTAGAAGTGATGCTGTCAGCTGATCAACAACTGCCACTGCTTGGTAACTACAGTAGTCCCCTCTTTACCGGGCGTTAACTAAAATCCAAATGACTTCCTCCGAAAACATGATAATATTATTACTCCTTTACTCAATTATACTGTATAGGGACCGGGTCCACAGATCACAGATGTAGTTGGTAGCGCGCAGTCTTTTACGTATGCCAGGGGCTTACTACGCTCGTGTACTATACGACGACGTAATGGAACGCTAACATCATTATTAAGCAATGTTACTTCTATTAATAACTATTTCAAGTTTGAGCTGATGTAATTAGTAGAATTCCAATGATACATGCTTTATGGTAATTAGCTTCAATAAACGACATTGTGTGGGATGCAGATATTGCACTGAATGACGACCTTTTGCTTGTGAGCACTTGCTGCATCGCACCCGTTTAAGCTAGATGGAACTATAGTCATTTAATGAGCTTTTTGGTAGCTATAATCTACTGATTTGAATGCTGTAGTGAAATAATATACGGGCTACTGTCAGGAAAGAGGACTTGTTTTGGGCATGGATCTCATTGCTTAATTGGGTATCTTATGTCGTTATTTTCCCGATTCAGTAAAATTAGCCCTCCTAACAGATAAGAGCAACACGATCGTAGTATATATATGTTTCATTCTCTATGAGCATTCTATTAGAACAGATCTAACCACCAGTAATGCCAGCCATCCCATCGGTTACGTTAAATAACGGCACCAAAATCCCTATTCTAGGTTTAGGGTGTTATCTTTTAGGACGCAACACCACGTCAGAGATTGTTTACAACGCTATAAAGTTGGGGTATAGACATTTTGATACGGCCCAAATGTATGGCAACGAACGTGAAGTGGGCCAAGGAATCATGAAATGGATCAACGAAAACCCCCAAGCCAACAAGAGATCAGATATCTACTATACCACCAAATTATTAGGAGAAAATCAAGGGTATGATAGTGCCAAACGTGCTATTAGAACAAGTTTCCAAAAGGTGAATCAGTTGGAATACATTGACTTGTTCTTGATTCATGATCCCATGACCAATAAAGACAAGAGACTTGGAGCTTGGAAGGCACTTCAAGAGGCCGTTGAAGAAGGTTTGATTAAGTCAATTGGGATTTCAAGTTATGGCATTCGTCATATGAAAGAACTTTTGGAATGGGATGGGTTAACTATTAAGCCTGTTGTCAATCAAATAGAATTGAATCCTTGGTTAACAAGAAAGGAAATTGTGCAATACTGTAAGGACCATTCGATTTACTTGGAAACGTTTTCTCCGCTTACTAAAGGGTTCAAATTTAATGATCATCAGCTTCAAGCTCTTGCCACAAAGTATAACAAATCCCCAGCTCAAATATTGATCAAATGGAACTTGCAAAACGATTATATCGTTATTCCTAAAAGTTCCAATCTTCAAAGACAACTGGACAATATGAATGTCTTTGATTTCGCCATCTCAGACGAAGACATGAAGATGATAACTCATGATGAAGCCTATGAGTATTTCGATTGGGATCCCACAGATTATATGGGGTGATCGTGTAACTATATCAATCCACTAAGGGTTAACTTCTCGAGGAAAGGTGATAAATCATCTTTTCGGATTTCAATCACCGAACTATCGAACCCATCGATCTTAACTTTGGCTCCCGTAGTATTTGCAACTTGTGTAAAGGCAACACTGAAAGTATTTAACCTTATAATTATTGAAGGATCTGCTTCTTTATTATTATTTCTTTCCTTCTGTAGTAACTTGGCTATCTCGGAGTTATTCATTCCTCTAGGATATTTGGGTGCTAATCCAATTACAAGATATGTGTCTGTAACAGCATCGAAACTAGCAACCACCATTGGCTTTAAAGAGTTGGTGTTATTAGCAAAGTCCAACTCAGTAATATTCTCTAATATCCAAGTACCCAATTTGGAAAGCATAAGCGGATTAACAAAAATGTTTAAATCAGGTACTGAACCTTCTGTAAGAACACACAATCGATATAGCTTTAAGTTCTTAATCAATTTCCGCTCTAATACAGACATCCCCGTACGGAAGATAATTTTTTGAATGTTTTTGGCAACCTCAAGACCTTGAACTAAAAGTCCATATCCTTTTCTTTTGGTATGGAATTTCGAATTGGTTCCAATGGCCAGACTTGAATTGATATCACTAATTGCATCCCAAGAAGACCAGAAATTATTAACCCAGATTTTTCCTTTTCGTTCCATTTCTAACCGGATTCGTTCTTCTTCCCCTTCGGCATCCATTAAGGATTCGTTATCTCCACCTCCTTGTATTGAACGAGATTGATAACCTTGCGATGTCCGCAATAAACTCCGACTGGACTCCAGTGATTGAAAGATATCGCTATTCAATAATGAAGCATCAAGCTCCAATAATGCCGTAAGGGCTTCCACGCATTCCATGGCTGTCAATTGGCCTTTATATCCATACGTCCGAACAAACCCATCTCTAACAATGCCCTCAAGTCCATACATAGGTAAATATTTACTGAATATAACTGGAAGCTGTTTCTTCACCAGTATATCCATATAGAGCCATTTCTGTTGAGCTATGGCTAACGAAATCCCCATTTTGGCAAACAACTTGTGAAGCTTCTTCTTACCATCTTCAGTCCAAAGATTCAACTTAGAATTGACAAACGATGAATAGAAGAATGCGTTGTAAAGTGTCCAATGTCTTAGTAAAAAGAGATGGTAATCATTCTCGATACTAAGCGAACTAGTGTCTGCTGTCTTGTCTTGGACACCGTCCAATTGTGGTGGGTTCAATCTTAATACCTCGTCCCTGTACAAAGGTTGAATCTTGTCGTAGATCTCAGGATAATGATAATCTAGAGATGACGTTCCAACGATGGCTAACCAAAGATTTTCAAGATTGGTTTCACCAATAGCTGCAAGTAAGGCGTATATTGTAGCCGTGGCTGAAGTGATCACAAGTGTCCCTTGGCTGTAGTAATCCTCCAATACCGAGTTCGATTGTGATAATTGTCGTTTCCTTTGACGTTTGAGTCTTTTATCAGAGATTTGTTTCCTTCTGCTTCTCTTTCGGGATCTGGTTTCTTCGTCGTCTTCTGAATGACTTTGGTAGTCCGCTTCATCCTCATCTTCATCCGATAGTTTGACTACGTCTTGTTCTTCGTCGTCATCGTATTCATCGTCTTCGTCTTCGTTTTCGCTGTCGCTGTCGTCCAATTCTTGAAGCGTCATATAGGCCGAGCGTTCTTTGGTCAACCGTCGATCAATATGTCCATCGTCAAAGCACACCACCATATTGCTACCGAAAAGATTATCCAAGTTCCACGGCCTGTTCCCGTCGATCACGTAAATCTTTCGACGTAACTTCTGGTGTTCGAAACGCGTGTCTAGGTCGTCATTCGTATGAGTGGTGGTGTCGTTCACCACAAATGCATCGACATCGATTTCAAGAAACCCTTCAAGATCCAACATGGCTCCACAACCTACCAAAATCACATTGGAAACATCATCATCCAAACGATCGAAGTGCTGCTTCAAATCGGTATATCCCACCACTGGAACAAGCTGATATTGTACCAATTCTTTGCGTAGAACCAGTGCTAGAATCTTCGCTCCACAGAGTGCATCAATGTTTAAACACGCTACAAATATAATAAGCTTGCATGTCGAATGAGATAGTGACGTCCGCTTGATCTCTCGGTACACTCGTGAGTATTCGTTTGGCGAGATGTACATGGTTCTGCTGCGCAAGAGGCGTCCTAGTGGCCTTGAGATATACCAGGTGATGGTTTGAAATATGTAAATGGAATTTTCACGCGTTATTTCGCATCCGTTACAAAGCTGGACCAAAATCATTAAAGATTTCAGATCGTTGTAAAATTGAGAAATATTGGTCGTAGTAAATTTCAAACTTATCGGAGTAATTCACATACTGATTAATTATGTTCATACGTTAATTCATTATAAACCTACCTACTAATTCGAAACACTAAGCAAAAGCATAACACCCACGACTACGTAAAGACGTGGCATTCACTTCCCATGTCATAATTCCTCCCTCTTGATGTCCAATGTAAATCTTATTATTGTGCCAATCAAGCCCGGCTAACTCTGTTTCTCCATTCATTTGATACTGCGACAGTTGCCACTTCCAATCATCCCCTCCCACGGGCAGAACAGCCATAGGAGTTGCCACAGATGTGATGGGAGTGTTTGTAGGATCAGTATACTGTGTTGCACTTAGTGGGGTTGTAGGAGAAAGCTCGGGATCCTCACAAACATGTGGGTGTCCGGGAGTTCCATACCACTGGGGTAAGACAAAATCAACTTGTGGTTCCAAGTTAGTTACGCTGTAACTTGAAGTGGTGGTCGTTGCAGAAGAAGTTGGGAAATTGTAATTCTTAAAGAGTTTGGGATTAACATTGACAAGATAATCATAGTCATATACTAATGGTGCTGAAAAATTACCTTCCAGAGCATCATATACAGACATGGGATGATGTTTCTCAATCATTTCATCATTCTTGCCCGTGTTGTGGTTCTCATTATGGTTAACATTTTCATTATCATTATCATCGGTATCAGTATCAGTATCTGCTCCACAACTTCTTAATTTGTTTCGGTACTCGGCATATTGCACTAAAGCCTGAGGCAACACTATGACTTGATGGTTCTTATTTTCCAAATCGTTTAAATCAATAACATGGACTCTGCCTATGTGTTCCAGGATCACGAGCATATTTTCAATCGACAGAGAGGAGAATTTACAGCATCTAAAAGCTCCCAGCTGATGACCTTGACGAGTCGACTTGATTTCTGTTAATGGTGAATCCAAATTACGAATATCATAAAGTGAACAGAACCCATCTTGGAAGCAAGTTGCAAACACCACGTTATTTGGATGATAAGCCATACCAAACCCTGAGTCATGCGAAGTCTTGATGCACTTGATCTTTTTAGGTGAATTGGTATCAAGTAAATGGATATTAGAAGAATCACCCGAAACAGTTAAAAGCTTATCAAACATTGGATTACTGATGACTGAGTTTATTGAAGTATTGGATTCCACAATGGAAGATTGGATGACGTTCATTTTACCACTGGATTGGATGTCCACACCATATAACCGGGTATCGTTATTGCATGCATACGCTCTGAGATGGCCATCTGAGCGTTGATGAAGCATGACATCGTTATTGATCATGTCTCCCAACCGGTAGGTGGCATCGATATTTGTTTCCGGGTTATAGTAAGTGAGTAAACCCTTAGCAGTTCTCTTAGAGGAATAAGGAGGTATCATTCGGGTAACCATGCCACGATGGAATGTACTAGCTATGCCTCGAGTAACAGCATTATTACCATTAACGCTACCATTATCACCAACATTATTATTGAGTAGGTTCAGTGTCAAACAACTTATATTGGTAGTGCCAGTGGCATCAACACTGGATAGAAGTCCTCCTATTAACACAGCCCCATTGGAGCCAACGTCGAGACACCGAGGATAGAATTTCGCATGGTTAAACATTCGAGAAACATGGTTTCGTTCGTTGTAGGCCCGCACGGAGTCTTTGGATATGTATAAGACATCATCTTGGCCGTTGTGACGAATCAAATCTCGTAACTGCCAATGGTGAACGGAAATGGCTACTCTAGGAGCATATTCCGGATTCGGCATCAAATATTGTTGGGAATGGTAGTAGTTTTGGAAACACCGGTAGTAAGTGGTGATATCTGTTCCCCTACGCTTCTTTTTCGTTGGATCGCATGTCAAGTACTGTCGTTTAAGATTGAGACTCTCGTCGTCGACTGATCGGTCGATAGTCATTGGATACGACTTATGTTGTATATACTAATATGCTTCACTTAATCAACCAGTAAATCAACTAGTGTGGTGTGGTTCGATTCTGATCTGATAGCAACTTTTACACCGATCAACACTTTATTTTGGCCTTGATATGTGTTGCTTGATGGTGTAAGGGTCTTTAAGGTGAAAGAGATCAAGTGTTCATATCAGTGTCATTACTATAAAGCTTTTGTACAACCCCCTTCCCCCTTTAAAAAGTGTGGGGGTGTGATCAACTGGACCTTATCATAAGATCCGCACACGACCGTTTAGAGATTTGATCGGGTAACACTTGGTGAACTAGTTACACTAAATAAGTTTGCATGTATGCCTCACACTAACTATACTAAGTATGTGGCGTATACCTTGTATTAAGAATGCCTCATGTATTCAATGCTTGTACGCCTCACGGATGTATTATGTACGCCTTATTATTTATTATGTACGACTTATGTTGCTTAAGTGGACTTAAGACCCACTTAAATCCGCCTACATACGGAATCCCGATGTATTCAAATATTATCATCTTTAGACACTATTATTGTGTTAACTATACCTTCTTTGTGATCAAATCCCCTTCAATATGTTCATGTTCATGCTTACCAATGTCAATCAAATGAATATTAGGATCATGCATACCCTCTTCGGTCACGTGCCTCGTCTCTTCCATTAAAATACTATGAGCCTTCCAAGTTGGAACCTTAGAATTGAAGAGTTTATCCATATCTTCCAATGCAACCCCCTTGGTCTCAGGAATAAAGAAGAACACAAAGGGAATAGAAATGGCTGCCAAACTAGCAAAGAAAAAGTAGATACCAAACTTCATAGTGTCTATCATATTAGTAGTAAATCTTGACATAATGAAAATTGGAACCCAACTAACAGCTGCATTAATAGCTTGCATGAATGCCCGGATATTAGTATCAAATACTTCACTACCAACAACAAATGGACCTCCAGACCAAGCTAATATAAACAGAGCAATCCAAATGTACATCATTCCAATAGCAGTTTTACCTCCTGGACCTGCCAGAATTCCTGGTTTGGTGGGATCATTAAGTTTCAAATAAGCTCCAATATACCAGAAACAAATGGAACAAATAGTACTGGAACACATAAAGGCAATTCTTCTACCAAATTGATCCACAATGAAAAGTACATAAATAAATGTACAGATAAATTTAACAACCCCAAACATCCCCGTGGAAAATAATGTAGCATTTGTACCTTTGACTCCCAAGGTTTGGAAAATAATTGGAGAATAATAATTAATACTTTGAATTCCGAGGAAGTTCTGGAACAAGAATAATGAACATGTTAAGCATAATCTTTTCAATAGTTGATGGTTTCTAACAAATACTTCAGTAGCTGGATCCCATAAGCCTAATCCAATGCTAACTCTTTGCTTTTCAAGGGACATTTTGATTTGGTTAACTTCATAGATGATATATTCATGAGATTCATCAAGTTCTCTAAACCAAGTTAAGTTGTTTAAAGCTTGCTCATCTTTGTTGACGGAGAATAACCATCTAGGAGATTCTCTCATTAAAATACTCCCCAACAAGAACATACCCAGAGGAATAAGTTGAATGGCAAATGGAATAAACCATTGTTTCTTGCTGTTTGGAATATGTTCATCAATACCATAATTAATCCAGAACCCTACCAAATCACCAACTCTCCAGCCGATTTCATAAAGGGCAATCACACGGCCTCTGATGGCGGGAGGACTGATTTCAGATAAATAAACAGGAGTTAAATTTGTCAGGAATCCTACAGCAATACCTGCTATGACTCTTCCGGCGTAAATAGGACCTAACCCAACTTTTGAACTTGCTGCAAGCATGATAGCTGAACCTACAGTGATCAACACTGCAGCTATGATTAAAGAGAGTCGACGACCTAAATAAAAGGAGAATGGATAAGAAATCAACGCTCCAAAGAAACAGCCAGCATGGAAAACAGATATAACATTCGAGATGGTACTTTTATAGTGATGAGCATCATCAGCAAGTCCAAACTCTTGTTTAAAAGAATCTAAGGCAACGGTACCACCAATAAACCCACCATCATAACCAATAATGATGGCAGCAGCAGATGCCATGAGAGCAGTACCATAGATTCGCCAGTTGTACACATTGGAAGGGGTGGGTCTCTCTTCGATCTTTTCAAACATTCTGGAGAACCCTTTGGTCCATTTGTTCCGTTTGGCTTGTTGGTCCAAAGAAACGTCGGAAACGGTAACCTTGGATCGGTCTTTACCGTTCATGTCGATATCCGAGGCATTCTTCACCAGATCGTCTACCGACAGAGAGTAAATGCTTTGTCTGTTGTCAGACATATAAAGGTATACTAAGAAGAGGAGATGGTGTGTAGTTGGAGATGGAAAAACTCACGGATAATTTTATTATTCAAGTCTGTGAGTGACTCGGAATATGTCGCTGATGATACTATTCAGTGAACAATAGTAATGGCAGTAAGCGTTAGTTGCGACTTGTTACTATTAGTAGTAGTAGTAGTAAGAGTAGCTGTAGCTGTAGCTGTAGTAGTAGTGGTGGTGGTGGTAATACTTGTTGTAGCTTGAATTACCTTGATGTGGATTTAGTAGTGAATCAGTTGAATCAGGACGGCTTTCATCGTGTTCTTATATTCATTTAACTTGTCCGCGTACCCCACACTTAAGAAGACGCATAGAACAAAGGTTTTAATGGCGGGTGGTATCTTAAACTTCACTAGTATTAAGTATCCAGAATATTACCGTAGAAGTACGTAAAAAGATTAACTGAATTTGTTAGAGCGTGGAGGCGTGGGGGGGCGCGTGGGGGAGTCGGCATAACTAAAGAAAAAAGTATACTCCAAAGCTGAACACTTCAACATTCTATCAATTACAATTCAACAATAAAGGGCTTACGTCAATGACTTGCTATCCAATATTGTGGGGTTTAGTGTCAAGTTTGGGGCAAGCCACTTGTATCTTTGGGGTTGTGCCTTTCATGAGTGGCTTATTCGAAGTGGAACATGGTTAGTGTGCTTCCAGTTAGTGCAAGTGTTATCCCCCAATCCAAGAATATCAGATCTATGGAGTTAAGTGGGGGCGCCAGTGGGGGATCGCGCTAATGGGGGATCTCGTGGGGGAACCCAGATCTTTAAACTAATCTCAAACCATTTCAAACTAGTTATATACAGCCATGGACCCCATGCACCCTTCAATAATAGTAGTAATAATGGTAATAAACGGTTAACGGTAATGGATTTCCAAAAATGCACTTTATTAGTCAAACCTAAACACCGATAACGGACACAGGATCGCCAAATATTTGTCACGTTGTCGTCACGTGACTTGATAAATAATACTACTGTCTCGATGTGGTGTGGTCCGATAAGAGTTAAGGGGTGATGGTGCAAATAGAATATTAATTAGATGAATCTGGTGATAAGAAAGTATCTCTTCATTTTACATAAATTAGGGAATGGCCCACAACTTCTATTTGTAGAGTGCTACAATTATTATTGTTATTACTTTTACTAAATTATTACTAAATTATTACTATTATGTTATTGTATAAGTCTACAGTATGGATCACCCTTATGGGACTAGCGATTTGCCAGCCATTATTTCTTGGTGGAAAATTGATCAACGAAGAAGTGGAAGTTTCCATTACTGAAAAAGTTGGTGAGCTTCATGTGCCCAATGAAATTGAAGCTGCTAGCATTGCCCGTACATTGGTCAATAGAGAAAGTTTAGCTAATGTTAATACATTGAAAACGTTTAAACAGGAAGACGGAACTGAATCTCAAGTTCCCGTTTCATCCATGGAATACTATGCTGATTGTGATGGCGATGGAGATCCTTATTGGTTGGTTGTAGATATTGGATCTACATATCAAAACATAGTTGATGGCTCTGATTATTCATTCACCATAAGAGTTGGTGATCATCCCTTGGGCGATCATGTAAATCCTAATTATCCTGGCGGTACTACAAGTTCACCTGCTGGATCACCCAGAGTTCAATTGTTTGGGAAATTGGTAGATGTTCCCCCTGATTCCAAATCATATGATGATTGGTTGAAGTTGAAAAATTGCTTTACTGCAAGACATCCAGATTCAAAATTTTGGTTACCAGAAAACGTCATATCGCCTCATAAAACTCATTGGGTTAAGTTTGTTGTTGATAAGATTTACTTTGTAGGAGGGTTTGGTGATAGAGCTTATATTGGTTATGTGAATCCTGGTATCTATCATTCAGTATCAACCATTGATAATGGGATGAAAAAGTAAGCATTGTTAATATTATTATTTTTGTTAATATTATTATTTTTGTTAATATTATTATGAAAGGAAGTCATAAGTGTGTGATATGACTCTGGTATAACCTTGATAATATATAAATATCTAGAGTCAGTTAGAATTACAAGTATACAACTAAATGCTCATTAAAAAACAAAAGTTTCTCAGCCTTCACTTATGGCTAGGGTCCCTCTACTTTTGGCATTACATCCAACTGCACATATTAATAATAACTAATTGGGCGTGTGGCGTAGTTGGTAGCGCGTTTGCCTTGCAAGCAAAAGGTCACTGGTTCGATTCCTGTCTCGTCCATTATTTTTTTAATTTATACTAGGAATTTCTACTTTTATTTCTTTATTTTTACATATATATTATTAGAGTACGCCCTATCTTTAACTATAACGTAATTTCCCATGCTTATTAAAATCCAAATTCACCAAGTTCTTTTTCTAACTCGTTGATTCTTTTAATCAATTCGGTTTTATTCTCCTTTAATGATCCCAACTCATCAAACTTTCGTTGCTTGATGGTATCATCGATTAAATTCTCCACCAAAAACCTTTGTTCATTCATTACCATCAATTGCTCTCTCAATTCACGTATTTGCTTCTTTGTAAGTCGTGGCTCAGGTGTACCAATGGGTGTTGGGGAGTTTTTAGAAATTTGTACCCCTTCAATTTGGGCAAAATGGTTTTTAGAATCTTCTAATTCCATCTGAGTGAGTTCACTGAGCTTATCACTAAGTAATTTGAATTTAACCAAATTATCTTGTAAGAAGAATACTGAACCTCGATAAACGTTGTTAATCAACCGTTCGTTATCAACAAATTCTGGTCTTAATTTCAATGCATTATTCACTCTTCCATAGAATGATTGTTTGATCTGATTACTGCAACCTTCATAATCTTTCAAGTAAACCAATAGTTTCTCTCTAACTTGTTCTATCTCATCGCCATTAGTGGCCTCGTTCTTCTGGAAAAGATATTCAAAACGGTTCATGTATCTTACAATTTGATCCTTCAAGATTATCAACAATTTATTGGTCTCGAATAAAGGGACCAACTTGTCAGTTGAGTTTAAATCAAGCTTGGCTTGTTGCGATTGTTTCCATTCATATAACAAATGATTCTTGCAATTTATGCAACATCTAAATCGAATAGAACATTCATTCAGAAGTAAAAATAGAAACTGACTTCTAGCATTGGCTCCATAATTAAGGTTCTTGAGCTTGTCTAATAATTGATTAATTGGAACCATAATTGAACACAGTTTGCGTTCTCCAAACAGATCATCACAAACAATACTTCCACATAATCGACAATGATGTTTCCTTGTTATCATGTTGAAATGTATATAACAAATGGTACAATTATGAGTTTTGGAATCTTCCATCCAATTATCATGTCCAACAATTTCAATGGCTTGTTCCAGAACTGTTGGTTCATTTGTATCACTACCACCAAACAAATTCCATTTTGAGATTTGACTCTTCCTCTGCTTCTTCTTCACATCTTCATCAACCAATAGTTCCACCAATTTTATAAATCGTTTTTTAATCTTATTTCTCATCAATTCCTTATCTTCATTCTTCTTCATTCGGATTCTTTTGAATGTGCCTGTTAAATCTTCAACCTTCGGCTCAACAATTTTAATGCTATCCAACTTATCATTATAACAATTCCGACAAACTCTACTCCAAATTCCATATTTCAGTGATTCAAATATGGGAATAGAATTGGAATCAGGCCCATTTCTTAATCGAACTTTGAAATTGGTATGAACATTACAAAATAGTTTTCCACACCGTCGACAATTTACAATTCCCTGCTTGACACTAAGTGTCTTATTACATCCTTCAATAGAGCATTTTGAACCAGAGGCTGGAGTTTGCCAATGGTTTCGACTGAGTCTCTCATTTGATCTCAGAGAACCACGGGCACCGGCACCAGGACTTGGGCTAGGACTAACCTTTAATGGATTGGCATCTCTTGATAGTTTCAGACCCGCTCGGATATTTTCATTACCGTTCTTTCGACCTTCATCAATACTAAGACTGAACCCCTTATCTCCGTTAAGCAAATCGATTTGAAGCTCACGTCTTACCACAGGAGGTTCAGGTGATAAATTTTGCTCGTCTGTTTTCTGATGCTCATCATCAATATGCTGATTTAATTGGTTCAAAGAGATCATACTCTCTTTACAAATAGGACAAAATATCTCCAAGATGGGTTTAATTTCCTTATTTTTAACAGATGGGTGATCGATATCATTCCGTATTGAGGTAACATTACTATTATTATGTGGAACATCATTTGAAGGTGAAGCAGCGTCAATATTAGCCAGATTTTTCACTGGTGACTTGAACGGAGATCCAAGAACCCTCTTGTTCCTTCGTAATTCCGGAGAGTTGGTACTCATAGCATTGTTGATGTAAGGTTAACGTTATCAAACTAGCTATACATATACATTTAGACATTTGTGACTATCAATTTTCGAGATCACGTGTAAACTCACGTGAATTGTTTAATCTGCATAGTGTTCTTTTAAGCTTTCGTTCTTACAAGCTAAACTAAATATAGCTATTATATTTTGAATATCTATGAATACATGAAGATGAACAACCGTTTACTATTGTGATTGGATGTTCAGTGCATAAAAAAAGTTGACATAACGAACTGAAATGTGGATAGAGGATAAATGACAAAATCAAACCTCAAGCAAAACGCAAGCAATCTTATTTTACCATTTTCCCCTAATTGTCATTGAACAAGCCAAAGTCAGAATAAATAATCATCACATCAAAGACCTAAGAAACATGTAGTACTTTCAACGATCAATTGAATCACTTAATGTAAACTTCTAGCAAAATTTTGAACGATGTGATGCGATGGAATGATATGATTTGTTTATGATAATGTTATTATGTGATGTGATGAGGAGTTGAATTGAGGTGAGTGGAGTGGAGTTAAGTTGTGGATTGCTAATTGGTTTATTCCAACTTGGCAACTAAAGACTCTAAAGCACTACCAATGTCCAAGTTGGGGTCTTCCCAGTTGATAGAACCAGTAGAAGCTGAAGCAGCAGGTGCTTTGGCGGCTTGCAATTTGGCGTATTCAGCCTTAGCTTGTCTAATCAACTTTTCTTCCTTAGCATAGGCCTTTGCAGCAGCTTCCTTCTTTACAGAAGATTCCAAAGAATATCTATGGTAAGCACCATATACAATACCAGCACCAAAAACACTGTATCTCAAGACGTTGAAGTTAACAGACATTATTTATATTATTGAATACGTTAATCAATTGAAGTTAACTGGTTGATTGGTTGTTGATATTCAAGTTCGAAAATTTTTTTCGGTATAGACAGAAGCTTTTGGCGTGGGAAGCGATTTGGTTAATGTATGGTAGCGCTACCGTTAAAAAAGAATTAAATAAATGAAGATCGTTAAGTGAGAATGAACGACTCTTATTGGACAAAACACAATAGCTACTACCGAGGCTTTTAACGAGGTACTAACCACCCTGGTATCAGGTGAGCAATATACCTCGAATATCCCGTTACGGCTACACACAAACGTTCCTCTCAATTAGGTAGTCATATATATATGTTGTCACTTTATATAGAAGAGTGGCGTGCAAGAATGACAGCAGATCCACGACCAACCAAACTCTCAAACATATTTACATTCACAAATGGCCTCCCATAGAAGGAAATCCAGATTTAAATCTCCTTTAATTTATTTTGCAGTGGCATTCTTGTTCATGTTGCTTGCAGTAGGAGTCAAGCGGACACTTCCTTTAAGTACCAATGTTGTTCGATCAACATTGGGGGTAAGAGGGTTTAGTTTCAGTCTGTGGGTTAGCGGGAAAGGCGAAGGACAACTGACCAAACCAGCAGAACAGCAGCAGGGGAGCTCTCATAATAGCAGCAACAACAACAACAGCAATAATAATAATAATACCAATAATAACAGTAGTAATAGTAATGGTGGCAGTAATGTTGATGTAACATCAAGCAGTGCTGTTGTTACCGCTGCCAATTCCAATGTTGATTCGAATATTGGATCAATGATTCATTACAAGATAGCAGTGGCGTACCTGCCCAAAGATAGATCTGAATCAAACTTATTCAAACGTAAGAGTCAACATAGAAGTCCTGCTTTAGATAGTCCAACTGGTGAAGACAATTTATTTGTTTCCAAACAATCCACTGAGGGTTCCATTGCACTTGGTGTGGCTGATGGGGTAGGAGGATGGCTGGAAGCTGGATATGACTCGTCGGCTATATCAAGAGAATTATGTTCAGCGTTAAAAGTTAATTTTGAAGCTGATTCTACACTTTCACCCAAGCAATTACTTGATTTGGCCTTCAAAGATGTGATTCAATCTCCTAAAGTGGAAATCGGGGGCACCACTGCTTGTTTAGGAGTATTAACTTCAGATAGAACTTTTAAAGTAGCCAATCTTGGAGATTCTTGGTGTGGGGTGTTTCGGAACTTTAGTTTGATTCATGAAACTGGATTCCAAGTGCATAATTTCAATACTCCTTATCAATTAGCTAAAATACCTCCACAAATCGTTAGACAAGCAGAATTAGAAGGTAGAAGATATATCATTGATAAGCCAGATATGGCCGATGAATTTGAATGGAAATTACAGAAAAATGATTTGATCCTTTTTGCTACTGATGGAGTCACTGATAACGTTGTACCAAAGGATATAGAATTGTTTTTAAAGGATCAATTTGAGAATGACCCTAGTTGCAAGTTGGAAACCGTTCTGACTAAATTGGTGGAAGAAGTAGCTAAAGTATCTAAAGATACAAACTTCCCCAGTGCCTTTGCGCAAGAATTATCAAGATTAACAGGCCAAAAATATCTAGGTGGGAAGGAAGATGATATAACTATAGTGTTGATAAAGGTAGACTAAATTTATAAAATATTATCTCAATTATCCATATTCATCACCATATTAACCATTTTCTGTTTATGCTCTTCATTATCATTCTTTTGTTTTATTCTATTCTCTGCAAATCTTGAATCATTAGGCAATTGGATCTGCTTGAAGCCGGTCTTCTTCCCATTTCGAGTGATAAGATTGAACGTCATTTTAGTCTTATTATCACCAAACAGTCTGCTTTCTGATTGCGTGCTTTGCGTGCTTTGCGATCTCGTGGAAGGCATTGGAACATTCAATCGTTTGCTCACGTTTCTTCCTCCTTCATAAGATTCAATAACTATCTTTTGGAGCTCCTTATCAATATCATCGAAAAATTTCTTGTCTTCGTCTGAAATTGGAGGGTTCGGAATGAATAATTCTGTTTCAGAATCTTCATCTTCTTCATCTTCATCTTCATCTTCGTCTTCTTCATCATCACTTTCACCCAGGTCTAAACTATCCGAGTCGTCAGAGTCAGAATCTTCAGAATAGTTGTCTCCGCCCGAGTCAGAGTCACGGTCAGAGTCAGAGTCAGAGTCATCGCTATATTCCTCAGAGGAAAAAACATGCACACTATTAGTGGTAACAACTCCAATTTCTTCAATATTCTCCTCTTCTTCTTCCTCTTCTTCCTCTTCCTCCTCTTCTTCCTCTTCCTCCTCTTCCTCCTCTTCCTCTTCTTCCTCTTCCTCTTCCTCTTCCTCTTCCTCTTCCTCTTCCTCTTCCTCTTCCTCGTCGGCCTCTTCTTCATCGTTCTCCTCGGTCCGCAAGCCATTGGTATTCGTCAAGTGCTGTAAAGCCCCCAACACCTGCGACAAATCTTCATACTGTTGAACCCCCTCAATGTGCGAATACTTAGCAAACAAGTCTTGAATCTGAAACTGCAATTCCATGGCCAACGGTTGCTTCTTACAAAACATATAGTACTGGAAAAAAACCAAAAACGCCTTTATTGAGGTCTCAGGTATAAAGTTCATCGACTTCTCATCAGTATTCCCCCCAGTTATAGACAAAAGTAAAAGACAACACAACTGAATACGAAAGTAATTGTGAGGTAAATCGATTTCAACTTGATAGTTGCCAGGGAATACTTGATTATTGGGATGTCCAAAAGTCAAGATCGTCATCAACAATTTATTAATCAGACTGAACTTTATTAATCCTCTATTAAACATCTCAGCAACATATTTGATCTGGGCTGTTCTTGTTCTGTTCTTACGATAATCATTTAGTTCTAAACCCCGAATCACTTGCTCAATGATGCTATCGGTAACCATCATGAGGAAATATCGATCTCGTTTAGACACTTTCCGAAGTAGTAAGGACAAGTATGCAATATTCTCATAGTTCAATAACTCTGGCTTGACAAATATTTCAACCAATGTTTGTCTAATTTCAGCACTGGGAATCTCAAAATATAGTTTCACAATATCCCAAACTATTGGTAGAGTCTTGGAGTTTAAATCTACTCTAATTGTACGGATGATGAACTTTTGTTCTGGAGTTAAATTCGATACCACATCATTATGCAGTTTAACTTGAGTTCGAGCTGGTTCCACAGTTAATAACAAGTTCCTTATGGCTGATTTATCATTGATACTTAAATTCCCACTCTTCAATTTTTTCTTCAAAAGCAAAATCATTTCCTCCATCAAATCTTTATACTCAGGTTCATTCTTCAAGAATCTCCCCACTTGATCATAGAATACTGAAAGTATATCAATATTATTAGTTTCCGCTATGTTTTGCGTTAACTTCCTGATCTTATGGAAAATAATATGGATTGGAATTAACTTAAATTTAGTTAATTCAACAAAGAAGAAAATATTCTTGAAATTCAAGCGGTTGTTATGAATTTGGTTTCTGAATCCATTATCCAAATATTCAATCAATTCATCCAATAAATCTTTTAATTCCACTTCATTATATTTCAAGAATTTTGCAAAATATTTTAAATCATTGGGGTTGGCATCTTCAATGAAGTATTTCATTAAACGATTCTTGGTGGCTTTGTTGTATAATTTTAATAGCTTGAATTCAACAACTAATTGTTCTAATTCTTGTTCCAGCGTACAATTCGATAATCGTCTCAATAATTCAACCACCTTCTCACCAACAGGAACAACAACATTGTTAGCAGTGCTGCCATTACCTACATTATATTGCTCTAATAATTCATCAAACGGTATAAGTTTGGTATAAAATTGTTTCTCCTTCAAGTTTTCCCATACTCCGCCCAAATCATCCTCATTAAGTGACTTGGGCTTGATGATCTCAATGGTTGCCGATGGACCTTCCTCTAATGTCAGGTTTAACTGCGGTAATGGCATACCAGCTATACTGGAAATGATTTCACAATGGGTTTTAAACTTTTGGAATATCTCTTTGGCTCGTTCTTGTTCCTCAGTATATTCTTCAAGGATTTTCCCTGTTCTTATAGCTGCTTTTTTCGTTCTGGTTTCGGCCCTCACTAATGTCTGATGATATTCCACCAACAATTCAAAGACCGTCAGAGAATACCGTTTGATTATTTGATGAAGAATTCTTTCTTCTTCAACTCCAAATAATGTAAAGTTTTCGTCCACTAGTAAAGGATAAAATCTTCTTAAGAACGATGTGAAAATTGGCAAAGAATTCCCGGTTCTGATCTCAAACTGAAGTAAATCTTTTAACATGACAATATAAATGGGGTCGTTGAATAATTGACCATACCGTTTAGCCAAATTCTCTGGAATGATCTCTTTTGGGCAATCCTTTAACCCACCTTGAAAGACATCTATTAGCGTAAATTCAGTAACCAATTTAAGTAAGTTCTTCTGTCGTATTATGCGACTTGACTCCTCCTTTTCATCAATGACCTCTTCAGATATCCTTATGGGGTTTTGCATACTACTAATAAGTAAGATCATAAGTTGACTACTGAATTGACTGGTGAATCGTTGATGTAGTGCACTAACTATCTCCATACTGGCAAGTATATCTTCATTTTTGGAGACTTTGGCCAATCCTTCAGAAATACCGATAATGATTTCACTCAAATACTTTTCTAATGAAAGCAGCTTGATATCATTGATGGTGACAGTCACCTTATCTCCGGTTAATGAAGTTCTAATCTTTTTAATAAACGCTGTATTCTTCTTAAGGGAAGAGTCTAGCTTTGCATTGGTTGTAAAGTGATGCTCGCCATTCCAGCTTCGGTTATTAAGCTCTTGAAGTTGAACTCTTCGGTCTTTATCCTTATCCATGTTAAAAGGTGTTTCTGTTGACTATGCGGTGAAGGTACTCTTTCGCTTAATCGCTTTAAAGTTTGACTGTCAGTAGTCTCTTTATATGCAGTATACCGTGCGGAAAAAATTAATTTCACTATATACAGTTTATATACATGCAGCTTCATCTATCCCATATAAGGATCAGTTCTTCTAACTCTATGGAATACTCTTCCCCTTGGTAAATGATATTGTTCCCTAATGGCATTAACACTTCTATCAAACGTTTGTCTCCAGACATGAGCACCCACTGGAGTCAAATTGTGAATGGCAGCAAACTCTCTAATGTTGAATGATTCACGTTCACAAGATTTAATGGTAAGTGGCTCATTCTGTCTGAATACCCACAAACATGCTCTTTGAATTTGTGCATTCTTCTCTGGTAAAATAGGAATATAAGAACTGAAAGTAAACTCCTCACCATCAGTTAATAATTTACCACTATCAATCTGATTATCAGTATGGCTAAGAGGAACGTTACTTAATCCATAATGTAATTTGGTGGTGAAAGAATTGGTTGATAAATCAGGTTCATCAGGGTTCACAAGGACCACTGTGTATAACGATGATGAATTAGAATCGTCTGTGACTGCTGTCTCATCAAACAGTGTAATTTCAATAGTAGGAGGTTTACAAACTGCAAAGGCAGGTAAAACAGTTCCAGGGACAATCCAAGATGAAAATTCACTCTTTGTATTATGAGGAAACTTGACTTTGACTTCAACTTTTGGTTCCAAGGTGGGTAAGGTATCAGGAATCACATGTAATTGCTCCAATCTTTGCATTAATACCATAAGATCATGAGATTTCCATTTATCATGTAAAAGTTTACGATATACTGGTTGAGATGCATCAATCAGTTCAGAATCATATTCAAAATTATAAAGAACTTCAGGATTATAGATTTCTGCATCAACTAATGCCTTATTCAATTTCTTTTCAAGTTGTGCTTTAATTTCAGTATCTGTTTCTGAGGTCAATTGAGATTTCAATTCATCAACAAGAGCATATTTGTCTCCACTAACTCTTGCCAACTCATCATATGCCAATTGGAATGTCTTATCTATATCCACTGGAGAGTAGTAGGCTGCTTTTCTTTCGATGTTAACTATGGTTTCAGGCTTTCCTCCTTCAAACAAGCTCTTTTTGATTTTGGCATTCTTAATAGAAAGTGAGCTTGATCTTGAGCTCAACTCCGACCAAACTTTTTTTTCACCAGTTGTCAAACATTTACTGGTTGAGTGTATGGCCCTCAAACTATACTTTGAAGCTGTCTTACGCCACATTCTGGGGATACTTTTTCGGAATGTACTATGACTTTTGTACAATTGCTTTCTATGTAGTTAGATAGTAATCTGAAAAATTTTCGACTCAATGCATTTTCAATCTTGATAATCGAACGACTTTTCCCGTTCCTTTAATAACTACAGCTGTCATTACATAATTAATTATAAGAACTATATTTTGATATAAGAAGGTATTGTAAACATATATGTTGTTAGCAATTGCAGTACACCATATCGAAGTATAACGAAGTGAAATCTGGTGAAATAATGTGTGCCGCAATGGGTAAGTCCTGCCTTGGTTGGGGTTTGCATCCACTATTTATTGAGAAACTTTGCGAAGGTTAGGTCGTGAGATGTCAGTTTGTGAGAACAGTTATGGTGGCTGCAAAGACAAGGGAATCAGCTATTTGATATAGCCAATGAAAGGTTGGCAGTAAGGACGTGAATGCTAAGCCAGGGTAATGACGAAGGGGGCAAGTAAAAACCTAATGGTTAATCATTCTATTTGGATTAGGTAATGGAGTACTAATGTGGGCGAAAGTCATGGTTGAAATGGAGTTTAAATAGAAAAGATTTATACCCGTGTTTAGACAAGAGGACCTTAAAATCCACCAACGATCAGAAGTACATTAAATATATTATTTAATATACTTAAGATTAAATTAAAGATTAAAGTAAAGATAAACCTAGGGATAGCTGATTCATACTAACTAACGTCCAGAATTAAGCTAACTATCTTAAGCTTATCTCGCTCGCTCAATTTGCCATAATACTCTACTATTATACTGTGGCACTATACTGAAATACTTTACTACAATACTGCGGTATATACTGTATTATACTTTGCTACCGTAATTTACTGTTGTACCAATCTTATACTACAGTAATACCGTAATGCAACTTTGCAATTCTATATATGGTTGTACTATGGGAGTACTGTTGCACTTTACCTCTGAAGTCTTGATAATTACACTACCTAGGACACCTAGCAATCAATATAACTGTATATTATGGATGAGCTACCGGATGGGTAGCTGTTGCAAAAGACGCATTGTCGCTTAGGAGCTTAATAGATTAACAAGTTCAGAATATTGAATACGAATAAGTTCATAAGAAGGACGTGAAGAATGTTGAGTTGAAAATGAGATATAATTGAGTTGTATTTCGCTAAGATTTGGTGAAATAGAAACTTGAAATTAACTAGGATTCTAAGTATTTTACATATCTGAATAAAGTATAAGACTCAATTAGGATTAAACCTATTTCACCCTAACTGACATAAGCTATCATCCTGAAGGTTACTAGCGAACCTACCATAAGAATATTGAGTTACACACTAGTTTAGATTTCATGTCTAGTAAACCTTTTTACATCTTTGTTCTCCTAGTTCGTTTATGGTATAAAATGATGTGGATTTATACCATTTCTTTTATTCACTTTATAACTTAACTAAGTTAGTATCAATATACAAAATGACAAAAGATATCATAAATGTTGCTTATCAGAGAAAGATATTATATTTTACAATAACATGGAAATAGCACTTACAGTATAATACTTGTGGCTGCCCTTTGTCTTCTATCAGTTTGTGCATTAGTTGTAATACACTTTAAGCCTTAAGGTGCTTTCTATATTTAACAAGGTCCATGGTTATCATTTATACTTAAGATTTTGTTTTTTGGTATCCTTGTGAGTTTTGTTCTCTATTTTTTTGTGTGGAAATGCTTTGATTCATTATTAGGTCCAGCAGATGAGGAATATTCTCACGGTATAGTGTTTCTGGTTTTAGGTGGTCTTTTAGTGCCATTTATAATAGCTGGAATGAGTTTATGCTTCAAAGGCACTCTCCATGAGGAGTCACGCCCGCAATTATTAGGTAATATTGGGATTTTGTTACTTACGCTGGCTTTGGCTTGCTAAAGCTGGTGTATCCGGAAACATTTGTGCTTTCCTTGATCTGTCGCCTATTGGTATGACGATTTGTATTGGGCACTTTTAAGTTAGGTTTTAATTTGGTTGAAAAAGCTGTTAATAGCCCGGAACCTTTCTATATTATAGGAGGTTTCCTGTTATTTAAGGGTTTGCTAATTATTGTCATTAGATGTTGTGTTTTCCGTGTTTGTAAGGGCCTCTTCCGGAGCTTTGTAAAGGAGTTCATAAAGAATATGATAAAGAAGCTTTTAATCAAAATGGTGGATTCCGCACTAGAGAACTAATCATGTGAGTGGTGACCACGGGTTTTCTGAAGTATTGGTTGGGAATGATTTACCTACAAGATTCGATGATATAAAGGGTATGGTGCAGGGTGTATTTGCTTATAATGGGTCAAAAAAAGAGGTAGTAGTAATAGTAATACGAGAGAGAATTTCTACAATGGTGACACGACTTTTCTTAAGTACGCCAAAAATCATTATCAGATCTACCTGCATATGGAAAGGGTACTCAAGCCGTCCCATATACTTTTGTATACATTTGTTTAAAAGGCAATAAATATAACTTTATCTTTCTTCTTTTAAGATTTCTATGTTAGCAACTTAACAGAAAAGATACTATACACACTTAAAATATCATTTTCAATTCAATGACTATTGGTATGGCCCTTTTGAGGAAAGAGTCGATTCTGCCTCAAAAACGGTAAGGACTGCCGCCCAGTCAATTGTTTCGAGTTTGCTTCAGCCAACTAACAGCGCTGTAACCCTGTCAAACTAACTCAATGACTAACTATGGATTTGATTACTGATAATGCCACTCGGGATTTCCTATCAAAGGTGTAGTGTGTATAAATTTTTATTCCCCCGTAAACACACGTCAGAAGATAATGTTTTTTCTTGCATCTCTACTTATAATAGGTTTTGGGTTGATTAAGGTGAGCCTTAATAACAGGCAATTAAACCGCAAGAATTCATCTCCACTTTTATCATTTTATGAAAGTTCCCTAGTGCCTCTTTGGGTTATATGATATATATTTGTTGGGAAACCTTTAATTTGCTCCTCTACCTATCAAAGTGGGAGGTAATTAACGGTTTTATACTTCTGGGTACAGGATGTTGTGAGTTTTTTTTTTGGCATTGACTCCCACAAAGTTTAAGCCCAAGCACGATAACTATAATAAAGAAGATCCACAGATTTCATTTAAGTATATGCTTTGCTGTTGTGGTATCTCTGTTGGTACTTTTCTCTTTCTTTTGTTTAAAGATATTTTGATTCATCATTGGGCCCAGCAAATGATTCTCACGGTATAGTGTTTCTGGTTTTAGGTGGTCTTTTAGTGCCATTTCTAATAACTGGAATAGACTTGTGGTCCCACGGCACTCTCCATCATGAATACGCCCACGGACATCAGGTAATATGCAATTACGTTCCTTATTCTCTCTGGGTTTGCGTTATCTTTTGTTTTCCTGGAATTCGTTCTTGCGTTCGCGCACCGGTGACCTTAGGGGGTGATAATATGTGCTATAGGTTGTTTTTTGTTGGTTCAGAAAGGCATTAAGAGCCTTGGAACTTTCAAAATCATGGGAAGGTTGCAGCTTCTTAACGGTGTGTTAAACCTTGTCATTATAAGTTAGCTTGTCCTTCTTTGTAAGAAACTCATCTCGAGCTTTTCAAAGGAGATTATAAAGGAGATGATAAAGATGTTGATAAAGATGTTTGTAGCCAAAAAGGTGTCTTTCACGCTATAATACTAAACATGTGAGTGGTTACCATGGCTTTCAGTTTTTAAATTTATTAGCAGCAGCTTATAGTTTCCTTTATGAATAAGTTAATGGTCTAAGTAAAAGTTGCGGTTCTTTTGAACTTTCGTCAGCATTCACAACCAAATTACTAAGTGAATAATTATAACGATGTTGTATTGTTGATATCGTCACGTGAGGATGAAAAGTTATTCAATCACGTGATTATGAGGTTGTAGGGACATATTATTGCGAGTAGGCGAGTCTTATAATTGATGGATTCAATGGTAAGCACATAAACTGTTTGGAATCACTAGTATCCATAGCAGGGAATAAGCCAGGTGCTATTGGATTTTGCCGTAGCTTTGTGTTGGGGAAAATGCCATTTTGATTAAAACTATTCTCAAATTCATCTTCATCTGAAGAATATGATACCGAGGGTAGAAGGTCAGGTAAGCGTAATTGTACCGACGATGAAACCAGCATCGTCGAAGACCGCTCAACTTGATCAAGGTCCATGGTATTTTGAGGGTCTTCCCATTGTAATGATTGTTGGAAACACGAGGAGCTCATCCCACTTCGGTCAATGGCTATTATAGAATTTGGTGTTAACTCCGATACCGGCAGACTATCTTGTTCCAATGCGAGTAATGTAATAAGGATGGAGAATGAATAAAGAAAGAATCAATAAATGAATAAAGATACAAAACACTACGAAGAAAAAGTAGCATATACCTTCAAATCGCTAATCCTTTAAGATGACTCTGATCGCCCCAGGTCGATATTACTTATTACAATTCCGTATACCCTCCTCCTCGTAACGTGGGTGTGCGACCCCGAAACAGGAATCGCAATCACCTTACAGTTGTTGCAATTCTCCGATGGCCGCGCTATTGTTAGTTACTTGCCTATAATGCCGTTTGCCAATATATTGCCATGACTCAAAATCAGTGTCCTATCAGGTGTCACTGTGGTACTAATCACATTGGAAGCGCAGGGAGAATCGTTCCCTAATTAGTTTTCAGTAAAGGGCTTGGCAAGTAATTAAAGGCTTTTTCATATTACTTGGGATTACACAATGAAAATCAATAAAATTACAGTCTTTAATTATACAATTGCGTACTACGATTACAGTCGTCTTAATTTTCACCTTTAAACTTGGTGTATACTGCAGGTGGGGCTGTAACACCATCTGTTGATCCATGGCTTGAATTCAGTCCATTGGTCCCTCCGGCAATAGAAGCAGCTGCTGCTACTGCTGCTGCTTGGGCTGCTGAAGTATGAGGTCCTCCCGGAGGATTTATCTCAAGTAATTTAGATTGTAAGGCCAATGTATAGTCTCTCAATTGCAAATTCTCGTTACGTAACTCCTCAATTGTCTGTTTTAGTTGACTGACTTCGGCAACTTGAGCTTCCAAATCTTTAATGTATTTTTCTCTCCGTTGTCTGAAGGCCTTTTGAGCTTGTCTATTTTGAGCAGCTCTCTTGTCACTAGATATTCTTCTATAAGCAGCACCTGCTTTCTTCATATCTTCATCATCTGAATCTATTTGACCTTGAGGTTGTGGACTTTGAGAATGAGCATGTTGTTGTAATTCAGTCAGAAGTTGTGTTCTTTGTTGTTGTTGCACTGCTTGTTGTTGTTGTTGTTGTGAATTTTGTTGCAGTTGCACTGCTTGTTGCACACCTTGTTGTTGTCCTGCTTGTTGTTGTTGCGCTACTTGTCCTTGTTGCAGTGATTGTCCTTGTTCTTGGTCTTGTTGTTGTTGTCTGCGGAATCTTTGTTGGGCTGCAACTGCAACATGAGCTACCTTATTAACATCATCTGTAGGAGGTCTTGAGCCTCTGACACCAACTGCTTTGGAACCCTGAGCTCTGGCAACAGCAGTAGCTGCTACTTCATCTTCAAACTCTTCTGCTCTTGGAAATGTAGGATCAATGTCGTCTCCATGGTCTGCACCATCTTTATCATTCCAGTTGTAGTTCATTATTATTATATAAAGAAGCGGGGCGTGCAAAATAAAAACGTATGGCGTAATATCTTATGTAAGTGGAATTGTTGTCTGGTTTTATTGCTTCGTCAAAATTGGAGGGAGTTTAATGATGATGACAAACCCAAACCCTGTATTATCTAATGTGCAGTATCATATGACACACATTACCGTAATAATACATTCTATGCCTGAGTGTACTTGTTTAGGTAATTTGAGTTTTAACAAAGGATCGAATTACTAAATACAGTAGTTTCAGTCTCCTATTTTAGACTTTGTACCTCAGCCTTTCCCTCACCGTTTATACCTGAGAGAGTTTCAATTACATCAGTCAATCAATACGATTGATTCAAAATAGGTAGGGTATTTCAAAAAGCTTACATAGAGCTCATTAGGGGCTCTCTCCGTGTGTTGTTTTGAGGTGAGGTGCTTATAAACTTAGCATTACGTTCATATCAATAATTTACTACCCAATATTATGGCACAAGATCCGACATCCCTTGTCCAAGGAGTAACTAATGGATTAACGAGAGAAAGTATGGGATTCCGTACGGCGGGACCCTCTTCATCTTCATCTTCATCTTCGCCGTTTCAATCTACTTTAAGTCTGAGGAGAACGTCGTCGTTCTTTCCATCAAGTGGAGTTGGTGGTGGGGGTAAGACTTCAACTTCACAAGGGGCCGGTTTTAATAATTTGATGTCTTCTTCTTCTTCTGGAACGTATTTCCCAACTTCGGGGTCTACTACAGGTGAAAGCTCCAATACTCAAACAGATATCTTCCTGCTGCTGCCTGATTTGGTTGCTTTTGGTAATGGTAATGGTGTTGCTTTGAATACTAATGGATTTAATAATAATCAACCCCACCACCAATTCGCTTCACTTACAGTGAAAAGACATAACAGTTCTCCTTTGATAGGAACTCTGCTATCCCAAATATCTACAAATTCACTGTCCAAGTTTTTCAGTTCCACTGTCTCTGTTCCAAACACTGCCGGTTCGACTTCAAATACGGGGAATATCCAAAGTTCTACCGTCTCAACTAGATCTTTACTGACATCACAGGTATCTACGCCTCCGCATAATAATTTGATTGATTTTGGAATGGATTTGAACACTTCCATCAAACATTTGAATATTAATAGTACGCCTCCTTTAGGTTCTAATGGTAATGGTAACGGAGACTCTCAGAGTTTATTTGGAATGAATTCGCCATCTGCTCCGTACCAACCGATTGGTTCTATTTGGAATGAGAATGTGACAATTGGTGATGGTCTGCATCATTCTCATCTGACAGCTTCATTATCAAAGACAAAATTAGGTAAATTAAATGAAGAAGAAAATGATGATGATTTGAAATTGTTAACTCCACTCTTTACAAATGATTTTGATGATTTTAATGAACCACCTACATCTTCTGGTTCCAGAAACTCGGAAAGTTATCTGCAATTCACTCCATTGACAGCAAGTTCATCAACTGTAACAACTCCAAAATCAAGATATCATAACATTTACAGTTCCAAAGTCAATAATACGCCTTCCTTTATTCCTCGTCAATTATATCTGCTGCAACATTCCTTTTGCAATGAAACTACAACTAATACAAGCACGGCATCTACAACGCCCAGATTATCGGCAATTTCTTTACCAGATGACCATTTGATAGGAAATTCAATATTACAACCATTCATGGATGATGAACCATTTAATCCACATCATCCTTCTGGATTCGACTCCCTTACACCTGAAAGAGCAGCATACCCTATTCCACCATCAAGTAATAATAATGATAGTAAAGATAATCATTATCATCCTCCTACCGCTGCTCGATCAACAGCGTCAAATCTTCTAGCTGCACCCACTTCCTCCTCCTCTTCTTCATCGTCGTCTCGTCGAACTATTGAAGATCAGTTGAGAAATATTGACGAGAAAGCTGAACGAATTATCCAGAGAGATCAAGAGCACAACAGTGCTAATCGGAGTTTAAATAACCAAGAATCTGCTTCTCTGTCATGTTCATCGTCAACAAGTTCTGGGATATTTTCGAATAAAAGTATTCGGGTAAGATTACCAGTTTGTACAACTTCTGTCAAAAATTCAAGATTATTTACAGAGAAAATCATCAGCAATCCCTTCAAATCATATAAGGAGGATTATTGCTCGACATTTTACAAAAGAAACCATCATGGCTATATGTTTGTTCGAGAACCAACAAATATATTAAAAGTTAACACCACGATGTCCAAACTGTGGGTCCAGATTAAAATCAAACTTACTGACAAGCATAATGGAGATCTTATTTGTAAGAAACTCAAAGTTGATGTTAAGGAGTTGCCCATTTGGAAGCCTATCACTGGTGGTGGTGGTGGATCGGGAAATAATAATTACTCAGGACATTCCAATGGGTCTGGATCAGGGGCAATTAAGAGACTGAGGAGACCGGGATCGCAAAAGAATGGAGGATTTAGTGGTGGACGTGGAGGTAAACCAGGGAATGGAGCCCGTTTTCGAGGTCGTGGAGGAGGATTTGGTGGACGGTCATAAAGGGAATAGGTGCATTACAGATTATTACGATACAATACAGTGACAATATAAAAAATAGGTAGCCCGGCTTAAGAATATGTATCGTGGCTTGAACATAAAGTAGCTGAGTATTTCACCGGAAACCAACACGATGAATAAAAGGGTACTATTAATGAGTAACATTAGGAATTAGTGTAGATCTATTATATGGTCATGGATATCACGTGCTTAATCACGTGCTTAAACAATATGTGCAGTATGTGGGAGTTGAAATTTGGTCAACTCCTATTGGTTGTCTTAATACCACATAATAACCATTCGTTATACTTTCAATTATCATCCTAAATAAAAATAAACTAACTTGTTTTCATCTTCAAATAGTGTGACAGTTTGTTACTCCCTCGAATCTCTTGAAGTATACTACTATAGATTGGGTACCTCTTTGACCTTACTGTAACCATAAATCTGACCACTACAAATTCCCTAGTGTGTCGCGCACACTTTCTGCGACGTAATTCTCGACTCATCTGTCGTACGATCCACTCACCAATGGGCAAATTGTAAACCCATTATGGAGTCGTGGTTTGGTACATTAATTGTATCGAAAAAGTTTTAACCAACCAAAACACACTATTTTATATAGTTAACCATTGACAATCAATATTCTTTCCTAGACTTTTGTTTTAGAACAACCCATTCATCCTTATCGTCATGCTTGCATCCACATTACGTGCTTCCTTAAGAGCAAGAGCTATTCCCAGTGTTTCTCGTTTCGCTGGTTTCAGAGCTGTGAGAAACTACTCTGACCATCACCTGGAAACTTTTGAAGAATTCACTGCTAGGTATGTTTAAATGAGCCTAAATGTGTGTAAAAAGCTGAGAACAAGGAATAGAGGACATTGTTATGGTCTTCATCATTGACCAACTTTATACCAATTGTCCCGGTACATATCTAGACTTCCATTAAAGTCAAAGTTCCATTTTTGAATCACACTCCAATACCTTAATCCAATTACTAACTCGTTTCTAGATTTGAAAAGGACTTCCAAGAAGCCCCAGATTTGTTTGAAGTCCAAAGATTGTTAAACAATGCCTTCGCCTACGATTTAGTTCCAGCTCCTGCTGTCATTGAACAAGCTTTGTTGGCCTGCAGAAGAGTTAACGACTACCCTACTGCCGTTAGAACATTCGAAGCCTTGAAGTATAAGGTTGAAAATAAGGAACAATACGCTGCTTATTTGGAAGAATTGAAGGACATTAGAAAGGAATTGGGCATTGATTTGAAGGAAGAATTGTATCCTGAAGCATGAGTGAGTCGGATATTCCACACTCCTAAATTATAATTTTTATGTCATAATCACTTCTTATTCCAATATATTCTTTGAGTTGATCAGTAATTTATAGGTAAATGTATATCTATACCGAAATAACCGTTTGGTAAAACATGGTCACGATCACGATCACGTGATCACGTTTTTCCGCTTAGGTATAACCATTTCTCATATTAAATCAAAAGAGCAACGCAAATAGTGGCAAGGTAAACCCTTTTTATGTACCATACCTCTTCAATTCACTATTCAGGCTCTCACTATAAGAACAATTAATACCACAAGAGAATAAGAAAATTATGGGAGTATATATACCACCTCCACCACCTTCTGGTAATGGTACAGGGGAAGCTCCTGAAGATGAATCAACAAAGCAACGTCAGAATAAAACTCCAGTCACTGAACAACAACAATCAAACACTTATGCTTCTAATATTGCAAAGATCCCCACCGTCAATAAGTTACTAACTATGATATTCCCCAATGTGAAGTTTCCTCAAAATCCAAGTTTTGGTCTTCGAATGTGGGGCCCATTGGTTCCAGCATCAGATAATCATTTGGCACTTTATGGACTTGCTACATTCCAAGCAATGATTGGAATGTATATGTTAGGAAGGGCACGAAGACTTCGTAAGGCGAACTTTCTAAGGGCGGGAATACCATATCCTAAAGGTAGACTTAGAGATAATTTAATACTAATAGGTGTGGGGTCAATAGCAGTTTTCCAATCTGGGTTAGAATATTCTAGACTACTACTTTTAGGATCTATGGATCCTTGGAGTGTTGAAGCTTCTCATTATCGAAATATTGCCACAGAGAATGGGAAGAAACCCAGCGCGTGGTTTGGAGCTTATGACTCCTATACACCTATGAATATAGATGAGTATCGGAAAAAACTTCGGAGATATATTGAAGTGAATGAAAATTATATGAATAAAACCAGTGAGGCATGGAAATTGGGGAAAGTTTTGGATTATCAAAAATATTCTCTGGTGTATGATAAAATGGTGAAACAAAACCAAGCGTTAACAGATGATTTATTGAAAGGAAGATTGAAAGATATGACTGAATTAAATAAAGCAGAAAGATTGGATGGCATATTGGAGGGATCAAGTGATGTTCAAGTAGTTGAAGACATACCAACTATTCACTTGGGAAACCATAAACTAGATTCGGATGATGATTTAGATTTTGTTTGGGGTTATGTCAATCCATGGGAGGAATTAAATGGAGGGGAGACCATCATTCGATTATTTCCAAGATCTCTTGAACGAGTTGATGAATTACTGGCATCTACAGAAGAAAATCCCGAAGACCACGAGAAAACTCAAACGAAGACTCAAACGGACATTATTATTAACGAAGGACGGAAGTAGTATATATTATATTTGCATTGCTCTATTTACATGTATCTATAACTTAATTATCTTTCACTAAATCATCAGCCCATTTCAAACTCTTGACAGTATCATGATCATCTTTTAAGTAAGGCTTGTCAAACTTATTCAAATGATTTTTCCAAATCAAAGTAGCAGGATCTTGATCTGGTTCAACCCACTCAAAGCCATCACCGCCAGTCATCCAATAAGCTTGCATTTTAATTTCCTCCATGTTATCTCTTGCTTCCAAAAGTCTAATTTTCTTCCCGTCTCTTGTATAGCCTGGCTTTAATGTATGGCCTTGGAAAAATGGATCAACACGACACAACTCTTCTATTAAGCCTGGGGTTGGTTCATTCCCCGAAATCCCTCCACCATTTATATTAATGTCTGCATCAACAATCTTAGAACAGAAAAGCATCTCGTCTCCATGAGTGTACCAATGAGTATAAAAGGTTCCTCTTTGCCATGTCAAATAGTCTCCACCAGACAGAACAACTTGTCTACCAAATTTAACCATACTAACAAAAAAGGATGAGTTCACAAGGTAAGTGACTAACATCAGACTTATACCCGATAAATGTCTCCAGGCTTCAGGTAATATATCAAATTCAATAAGATATTCCACTCCAAATTTAGACATTAATGAAATCCCCGCTGCACTACATACTAATCTGATAACACCAGATCTAAACTCTTTAGCTCTGTGATCCACATAATTAGGGTGACCAACAGTCATATCAGTCAACTTGAGAGCATTCTGTAAATCACCGTTGTAAAGCGATTGACGGAATGGAATCAATGCAATGGATCGGTCAATGAAAGCTGTAGGGTTTCTCTTGTAGAACTCAGACACTATAAGAATGTTCAATTTGGTGGGAAGCTTTAGTAACATTAATCTCACCAATAGTTCCTTATCAAATTCAACTGTGTCCTTAGAAAGAAGTTCCAATACCTTGTTTTGTATAGAGACATTGATAGGGTTCTCCCAGAACTTGTCGTACTCGTGAACTGAGGCTATAAGGTTTCCACATGCTCTTACGGCCTCAACAACTGCATCTGTTGGTACCTTTTCGGTGGTATTGATGGTTGAGTCTATCTTTGATGAAAGAGTGGGGAAGTCGGAGATGTATGCATAATTATTCTGTATTATTCTACCCACGTGGAATCTCCGAGCTAATGGAATCCAAGTCCGTTTAAGCATGGCTTTAGGTTGAATGAATAGTTTTTAGTTGAGGACTGGATCTTCGAGGGAGATGAAGTGAAATATTCAATTAAGAATCAGCTGAATTTTTCGCTGCACCCGGTGCGAAGTTGGTAGGTGCACGTCGTCACTGGTGAACGGAGATTCTTACACTGTTAGACAAGCATGCTAGTATTTATAATTAAACTCTTTCAAAACTATCATTGACTACGTAATTGTTCCTTTAATCTATTCATTTTCTTTTCTTCTTACGTTTCTCCATCTTGGGTGCACAATCAGGGCAATACCATACCTCATCATCTTTAGGAGGTGAGGTAATCCCCACACAACCCCAATGGAACCATTCATATTTACAATCTCCATTATCACAACCAATCATCTCACCAAAAGAAACTCTTTGACAGAAACAGTATAAATTATTATCGGCATCATCATTATTACCCGGTCCACTTCCTTCTGGTTTCATTCCATGCCTTTCTTCTGCCTCTTCTGATTTCAATCTCTTGAGACGGCCAACTCCACTAGTACCCCGAACCAGAAGTGTATGTTTCCGTTTCTGACCTCTGGAAACTCCGTCCAAACTAACAGACGAGCCCATACGTGATTGAGATCGAGGTCCAGGCGTAGCACTAGCAGAAACCAGACCTTCTCTAAAAGACTCTGTGAAATCAGAGGTTGGGCCATTTTTAAGACTACCAGAAATACCTTCAAAATCATCACCAGCAAGGAAATCAGCAGGAAGAGGAGGAAGGGCATCGTCTTGTTCCAATTTAGCAATATCCAACTCAAAATTAAACAAATGTTTGGAAACAAGAAATGCTGCAGTGTTAGCTAGTATTATTTTCTCCTTCTGTAATTGTTGGACTTTCTTCATATCATCTTCTATCTTTGCATACAATTGGGATTCCTTTGGATGTTTGGTAAGTGTTCCGTTCGCTCGAATAAACTTATGAAGCTGATTATCTCGAGTCTGGTACCGTTTGCGGGCTTCTGTGAGTTGTATGTCTTTGTTCTTGATCTCTTGCATGAGATGGTGAACTTCCAACGGCAAATTGGAAAGGTTCAGCGTATACTTTTCCAATACGCTTGAGGTATCCATAATGAAAGTAAATAGGGGTGTGATGCAGTATCAGAATATAAAAAGCAACAGTTTCTATTCCAGTAGTATCAAAAGTGGTAGTGATAGTATATCACTATATATACAAGTAGTAGTAATAATAATAATAACAATAAAGATATACCATAATAGTAATAGTCATCAATGTATATTTCAAAGGTTAAACACTGATTATATGGTAAATACACTACTTGTTTGATCTTACAAAGTTCACTATGAGTTAGTATCATTGCTTATAACACACAGTACACATGTACAGTTTTCTGTCTGTTTCTCTGGTTTTTAGTTTGTCTGCCTATTCGATTGCCTTTTATCAATATCTGTTACTGATATAACTCGAATGGTAGGTCTTCCCTTGTAGTGTATTTTTATGGAGCATAACTCTGGTGCGCGCACTATCCGGCTGTAAAACATATGCTACAGAAAGTGCAATACCATAGTGAAAATAGGCAGTGTCTACTTTATCATCATCATCACATAATGTCAAATGTGGACAATGGATTGGCTCTGTTACTGTTAGAGGTCCGTGAGACTCTATCCGATTTTCTACGTGGAGACGGAAGTCAACTTCCGCTGGATGATACCAAGACCCAATTGGTGGCCCAATTGAAACAACTTGCACAATCAAAAAAGGACGCTACATATCTTTACAATCTATACAAGGAAGACCCAAGGAAATTCCTAGAAGGTCTTCGATTACTTGGAAATCTGAATGGTACGGTGCTAGTACAAATTCTTGCCAATTGTGACACTGATACTGTGGGTAGTGAACCAAAAGTTATAACTCATGATATTGCGGTGAATGCTTTACACTATGCTCTGGAAGGTTCTATTGATTTCTACTTGAAATTGTACATTTCTATAACAGGAACTTGTGGACTTGGTGATGTTGAAGATTGTGTTCAATTTTGGCCACTTTTAAACGACTTTGTATGCAACAACAGGGATGTGCACTCCATGATTTTGGTTATTACTCTAAAATACATTGATCTGAACAAGAAACCAGTTCATGCGCTATTTTCCAAGTATCTTCAATCAGTTGATACTTCATTGGACAATAAGATTGTGGCCATGACCAATTTCTTCTCGATATTCCCAGACATTGTCATACCTCTTTACACTCTGGAAGCAACAAAAGACGCAATAATTGAACAAACTGTGGAAATGAAACGTAAAGACGGCGATAAGACCCACATAATGATACATTTACAGCAAATGTTGAAGCTTTTGAATGCTTCTCAGATTTCAGAAGAGTGTCGGGTCTTTAACTTGACTTACTATTTTGATGTTCTACTTCAAGGCTGGAAAATGGCCAACAATGCTGTCATAAATGTCCAATCTGCTGTTTGCTTAGCAAAATTGTATAATTTGATCCAAAGGGATAAACTGAAACTGCAACAAATCTCATTGGCCAATTTGAGTCTGACTCTTGTGTCCTATATCTGTGAACAAGATTCTTATTATTTGAATATCGCCATTGAAGGTTTGGCTTATATCACACTAAGTAAAACCCATCGTCAGCAAATTCGGGATGATGTTGATCTCATAGACAAATTAGTAGATATCTTAAGAACTTCTGCTAGCACAGACCACTCACTAGGATTTGGAGTGTTGACTATTTTCACCCATTTAAGTGACATAAGAATCGAGCACAAAGGTTCAAAGCAAGCGATTATTGACAGCTTGAAAAATGTTGCTAGTCCAAGTGGTGTTAAGGATGACCAAGAAAGTAAGGAGAATATTGAGGAAATATACTTGTTTAATAAGGATTTGACCTTGAACTATAACATTGTTTCAATCATTAAGCTGCTCAATTTATTCTCCAATGCAGTGCTATCCAAAACCTATAGTCAAAGTACCAAAGACTTAACTGTTACCCTTCTTAAGCAATTGGCAACGGCACGAGAGAAACCTGTCAAGGAAGCAATAGCTAAAAATGGGGGCTTGGATTTGATCATGGATTACTTGGTGTCAAGCAGTGAATTTGATAAGGAAAGTTTGCGTATCAAGCCAAAGAGAATTCCTGGATTAGTAACTCATTATTTTGATGGTTGTCGTGCTCTTTCAAAGCTTTTGATAGCGGTTGATCCATCAACAGCGTTCAAACAAACATATGAAGCTCGTAATGCCGTTCCATTCATTTCAGAGTTACTTTACGATAATAATAACCAGCAATGGACTCCAGACAAGGAGACGACTTCTGAACAAGAATCTGTACATATATATCCACTTGATAAGTTTGAAAGTCTTTTGGCATTGACTAACCTTGCGACAATTGATACTGAAACCAGAACCTTGATTATCAAGATGACATTTGAACCTTATGTGAACAACTTGTTGCTTTCTGATAACTTACAAATCAGAAAGGGGGCCATAGAATTAATATCCAATTTAATTGTTGAGCCACTTTTGCTTGCCAAATTCTTCAATATTGAAGGTAGTAAAGCCAACTACGAAAGGTTGGAGCTTCTTATTAGATTCCTTGATTCGGAAGATGAGTCTACACAAATAGCTGTTGCTGGACTCTTAGTTAATGCCTGTGAAGTATCTGAAATGATATGTGGGGTCTTGTTAAGTGATGAGAAGATTCGGTCCATGCTATTTGATAGTATGGTTACCATACTTGAAGGTCAATCAGATGAACAAGAATTGATTTTGAGAATTGTGTATTTAATTCAAGATGTGGTTTATGTGGCAGTTGGTAATCATGAAACCAAATCATTTGTGACTTCTAATTCAAGACTTCAAAGTGCACTCTCCATCACGCTTCAAGTCAACAAGAATAATAAAGAAATCGTAGGATTGGTAATCCTGGTGTTAAGAATGTTAAGATAAGAATGCAATTATTATTTTGATTTGTAACTATATGAAATCTATTGGGGGACAGGCCTGAAACTATATTTTGACTAGAAAAGAGCAAACCTTTGGGTGAGAGATTCGCTGTTATTCCCCACATTATCAATGGATTGTTTGATCTTCCCGGAGGCTTTGTCACTATCCAAATTCACTCTAATAGCCTTATGCAAACTGGTGAGGTAATCACCATAACTGGGAGTTGCTAGGGACCTGGAAATATTATCTTCGACCAATCTTAACTTGAAGATAATTTCTGAACCATCAATACCTGGTCTAACCAATTGAATACTACTACCAGTATCTTGACCTGGGATACCAATTATCTTGGAATGGAAGAACTTTATCAAATTATGAGATTGTTCGGAGATAAGTGTGGGTAAAACAGGCAATTCATTCATCATAGGATCCAATTGCAGAACACTATCGTAGTTTTCCCCAAACAAATCTTTCACAAGAAGAATATTGGCGTTGGGATCAACCCAAACGTACACGCGATAGCCATCACACAAGATGTAGACCCCTTGCTCCATTTTGGAGAGTGAAAGTTCTGTGAAACGTGGCAATCTAAGGAATCCATAATCATCAAAAGTGCATTCTTCATCATCAAGACTGTGCAACTCTACCATTGCAGGATATAAGTTATAAAGAAGTCTTTCCACTGGCATGTGCATCAAATTGAACATTTCGGCAAGCCTAGTATCTGGTGTGATTCCATTCCCATTTCTAAGAGCATCTGACTTGAGGAATGCTAAGGCATAAATTGGTAAATGTTTCAAACCTTCAGGGAATAATAAAGTTCGGTTCATGGTGTTTGTAATATTATGACCAAGTTCACTCATTGCTCTATACTGAGTGTAAACTTCCACCAACTTATTATTAAGAGATTCCCGTATTTCCTTGAGTGATTGTTTACCCATAAATGACAATGAGTCTCTAAGAATTGTGGTCATTACCGTGTCCTCATCAACCATGTTGAAAACGTCTTGAAGCTTTTCTGCCACTGCTAATACCAAGTTGATGACTCTAACCTTTCTAGCACCTAAAGCATCGGTATACAATAAGGCCACTTGGAAATGACAATCATATTTGGTGTCCAATTTCCCATCATATTCAAACAACACAGTGAATGTCTGATCTTCAGTTAAAAGTGACACTTTGGGATCCATGACATCTCCAATGATATCCTTATTTGAATATGTTCCATAATATTGAGCCACTTGCAACCCATTAGAACAACGAACTTTCAATTGACCTTGATACCCTCTTGGGTTTTTAACTGAAGTCACAAACTTTTCATGGAACCCTCTGGCATCACGTTCAATTTCAAAATTGGTCCATCTGTTGATATTTCCTCCTGTGACACCACATAAATAACCAACGTTTGCCATATCAACTTGGGTCTTTGCAACAACAAACAAATCCACACCAACACTTTGGGCAACTAATTCTTTACCCAATGCCTTGTAGTAATCCAGGTTTGGAAGGAATAAGTACTTTTCAGCATCTGCATTCTTACCTGATGTATTATTAGGCTTAAACTTCAAGCCTCCAGGTCCCCATGATGGTAATCCTGCTAAAAGAGTGGTAATCTTACCACCTCCATGAGATTCAAGACACATGGATGCCAATTTGATTGCAACAGCAAAGCAAGACTCCGTATCAGGCAAGAAAGTCGGATCATTAGTCATTTGTTCCATGTTAGTTAAGGCATCTTCAATCTGGATTCTACTTTCCTCCTTATCGGCAAACAATCCATCAAAGAACGGAACAAATGGATCATCCAAATCAGTACACACATTAACTTGAGTTTGTTGCAACTTTGGTGACAAGTTGTAGAAATGAATGTGCTTATCAAAACAAATAATTGAATACTTGATTGTCTTTTTCGATGGTTCATTATCTTCACCAGTTTGTTCTTGAAGGTCTTCCTTCTCAGCAAACAAAGCTGTTCTAATACTATCAGCTACAACTGCTGGTAAACCTTGTCTGATACTTGGTTCACTAATATCCACCAAAAAGATATGATGCAACTCGTCGTTCGTTGATCCTGTGCCTCCTACGTTATATTCGTCAGGAACTAGAATATCGTAGACTCCTTGATGTAATTCTGGTTTGACAAATTTATCAGCTCTGTTACCTTGTGCATCCAAATAAGAAGTGTATTCCTGAGGAACTGTGTTACCTCTGAACTGACAAACATTACAAGTAAAGTTTGATACTGAAGTGAAGGTCATTGAAGGGTTGACGTAAGCTCTACATCTACGACAACGTGGAGGACCAAAATCCAAAGGATCAGAGCCAGAAATATTCCCCAAATCACGGAAATCAACCACAGGAACAGGGTCTTGTGAAGGAGCAAATGGTCTAATCGTTAAGGCAATTGGAAGCTTTGTAGCTGCCCTTAAGGATTCAGTTTCAGGAACAAAATACATGGAAGAACGAATGTAATTGGGAGATGCAGTTCCCTGATCCACTGTCAAATATTGAGTACCTGCTGTGGGAGGAATGGAGTTTTGGAAAGTGTAAAATGAAGGGTACAGTGGATCATTGTCGGAAGTAGGAGTCATGAAGGTTGCTTGGGTGTGGTATCTGTAATCAACCAACGACAACTCTGAACTTGGAGCTGGTGCGGGTACCAGACTGATGCCACCGGAAACTGGGACCACTATTGCATTTTCAGGCTGATGTTGAGGTGGAAACAGAGGCAAACCCGGCAGTTGGGTCGTTTGAAACGAAGAAACTCTTGAAGGAGCTGGTGATTGGAATGAAGATGTTGAATCCATTCTTGGAGTGATGAACCCATTGGATGGAGGATTTGAATCAAATCCATAGCCATTACTATTACCATTGAACAGAGCGTTTGGAGGCATGAATGGAGTTGAAGCCGTAGAAGATGGTGGTGCTACTGCTGTTTCCCATTGCTGATGGAAAGCTCTAGCGGGTTTCTTCTTCCGTTTATTTGCTAATGACATGTTTCCCATCTCACCATTCATGGCTCTAAGGTCTTGAGTAGTACCATTACCATTAGAGGTAAAGGACCCGTTGTTGGCTTGCATTAATTATTATTATTATTGTTGCTGTTGTTGTTCTTGTTATTATACCAAGAAGCAAAGCAGTACTTGGTAGAGGACGTGACTTCGCTTCAATAGCACTATGGGTCGGGTTTTCGAGAGTAATGAAGATAGTTCGGTGTTTTTTTTCATTCAGATCAACAATAAGACGATCCGAACACAAAGGTACAGAATATTTCCCAAGCAGGTAAATACGGTCGTATACATAGTAGTGTCTCGGGTTGGCCTAATTGGGTCAAGTTGCGACAACATGAACGAGAATACCATAAGCCTCACACAAACACTTACACCCAATTTCAAGTAGCTTTCTGGAAAGGATACTCAAAGCAGGTCTTCATACTGGAAGACACACCGCTTAATTACTGGAACGATCCTTGTACAAAGTCTAGACCGTTGATCGGACCTCGACCGGACTTGACTTGGCTTGATTCGACAAGAATGAATACCAGCAGCTAACATTACCAATCTTACTATTATTGCTACTATTATTAATACTAGAGACCGCTATTGCATAGATTATGCGTACGGTGGACTCAAACTGTACCATTTATTACCTCCCACCGGGGACTATCAAATTCTGGGACACTGATTCAAATGGTTACGGTAGTAACTTATCACGGTTTACTCCTGGCTACTATCTAACCAATTGTACCCAAGATGAGATGAAACAGTTAGCACTGTTAATGTTGGATACGACTTTAGGGTTCTTTGATTTTACACCCACAAGCCCTGCTAATCAACGAGATAATGGTGATGCCGTAGTGGCATTGATGTTTGTACTAAGTGGTGAATGTGTTAGTTGTTGGATGTTAGCTTTACTTATGTTTTTATCACCAGGTCATAAACGGAAACCCATTCTTGCCCAATTGGTAACGCTCTTATTTTCCATTGTTTATAGTGTTGGGATCAGTTATGTTACCAGTACAGCCAAATCACAATACTTGGGAAATCAATTGGATATCATATCATTAGAAGCTGCTTATTTTGTTGATACAGGATTCAAAGTGGCTAATTCTTTAGGCGAAGCATTGTCATATCTTGCTTGGCTTCAGATAGTAGTGCTGATGTTTGCTGCCCGATATCGAAATCGTATAGGTGGTGTATGGATAACGGTGATAATTGCTACTTTAACGGTGGACATTTATTATCTTGTTCAATTGGATTTAGAAGAGTATTTAGCTGATATACCTCCTTCAATTATGCGATGGTGGGTTGCTAGAGCTCTGTTGAAGCAGATTTTATTGGTGATGTTTGCTGCAAGTCTTGGATGGTTTACTATACATAAAAAGCCAACCATTAGTTATTGTCGAAGGCTTTTACCAATGAGCGTATTTGTATGGTTGGTGTTTGCTATGCACTTTGTTATTTACATGCTATTGATGACCAAATTCCGGACCAATTGGCTCGTTCGAAACTGGCTTGCTACATTACCTCAATACATTAATATTGTATTGATTACATTGGTATGGGAATGGGTATTAAGTATTCGATCGTTAGAACGACGGATTGAACACTCAGGAATGTTGGGCCGAAGAATGAGCTACGAAGATAGAATTAGTATCACTTCACATGCACAAGTGGATAACATGAAGATTAAAACAGGGTTATTGGGCAGGTTACTAGGTAATCGAAAGAGTGTAATTACCAATGTTACAGAGGAGAATGGTCTGAATGTGCTGCCTAATCCTGATGATACTGTCAACGGTTCCAAAGAGTTTCTGTGGCTGGATGTTCAACTGTCTGATACAAGATCCCCTGATCATAGAGAGGGTACTAGTAGAAGTATAAATATACCATCAAGCGGTGACGCAATTAGTCGAAATAGTGATGATGATCATGATGATAATGATAACGATCATGACGATCATGATGACAATCATGGTGGTATTGATATTGGGTACTCCAATGATATTATAGGGGAAACTATGGATGATATTATGGGGGAGCCTATGGAGAACGATATCTTAGGACACAACAATGACTACGGTGGGGCTGATAGAAGCAGATATTATGGCTACACTGAAGATGAAAACGATCTGGATGAAGAGATCATAATGACTGCAGGAAATATGGTGTCGGCATATAATAGGGAATGAACTGGGAACTGTATATATTACGATTGTATTATCAAGGTATATTAGCAACTGCTGCTTATTGCACTTCTGTTAATGCGAAAGCGCTACCATAGACGTATTTGTCGTGCATAATCGGGCGTGCGCTACCATAATCAGTTGAAGGCTCATATCGATCTGTTGTTTGGGTAACGGTATGCGGGGGAGCTTGTGTCCGAGTGGGGTTAAGAGAAACTCAGTGATGCGTTAAATTATGAATTTAAATTTGACGTGGAGTTGGTAACCGTTTCAGACACAAGTACAAGGAATGAGGAATAATTTTTGTGGGGATTGTTAAGGGAATAAAATGTAAATCTGGTGGATTTGATGAAAGATGGGAATCCGACATCATTTGTAAAATACGTTGATAAATGGCAATTAACATATGGCATGCGCAGACGATTGGTGCCAAACTCCGGCACCACCTAAAGTGACGGGAAAAGATGCACTGGCGATATGGTATTAAATTTATATAATAAGATGACAGAGAAAGAGATTTTTAAAAATTGAATGAAGTTTAGTATAGTACAAATTATGACAGTAATGAGATTGCAAGGGTAGATAGCAATTTCAGATAACTAATTATTAAGTTCTTATTGTGACATTCGGGGTTAACTCCACAGTTCGCACACGCCCTTCCAGTCTTCAAGTAACACTTTAAGCATATACGTGGGGTGGGTGTTGTAGATAAAGACAAAGGTAAAAGGAGTAACAATGTATGCAAACGGTTATAAGTAGATTTGTTGGACGAACGGAGTTCACTTTACTTCATTTTTTATAGCCGACTTTAGTAAATGATGATAAGTGTACTGTCGGGATACATGTATTTGTATACATGACAACAAGTCTACTGTTGTCAGTAGTTATGTCTTGTTGTGTCAGTACTTATGTCTTGTTATGTCTACTATTGCTACGTCTAATGACTCTCCTATACCTATACCTATGTCTGTAGCTATGTCTCCCGTTAAATGTAGTGTTACGCTGGATTATACTAGCAACTAACAGACACTCTGTACCTGTACTTGTCCTTATACCACTATACTTGCCCCTATACTTGTGCTTATATTGTCATCCTTACCTCCTTCCATTTTGTCTGATCTTCTTTTCCCTAATAGAGTGACCATCTGAAGAGGAGAATTTCGCTCTCATTCTCAATCCGACACTTTTTTTTTCGCCATATGGAGCTCGGACTTTACTACATTCATCTTGTATCCCCAGAAAGAAAAACATTAACATTCTTTTCTCCAACCCCATAGTAAAAACCTGATCTATCTAATCGAATGGAAGTAGACCATCTATATCCGCAAACAGCAGTTGTAGCGGCTACTGCTGCTTATGACAATAGATCGATGTTATCACAAGATCTGACAAAACATCAATCTTCCAGAACGTCTCCTGGATCCACCACAAGTCTTAGTAGTACTGCTATCGGTAGTACCGCGTTTACATCTTCATCTACGTCATCATCCACACCGTCAAAGGATACAGAACCATCTGAACTTCATAGGGGATCAGGATCGGTCCTCACTGCTGCTGCAGAACAAGAAGTAGTCAGATCATCAACAGTCTCGGAGTTACTTAAAAATGCCGTCAGGGGCTCCAGCACCAGTGGCTCCAGCACCAGTGGCTCCAACACCAACGGCTCCAGCACCAGCGGCTCCAACACTACAACCAAACAACCAGTCAAATCTCAAGTATTGGCCAAACCTCCAAGTAAGAATGAATTTGAATTGAAAATTCATTCCGACGGGAAAGTGCTAAAGGTCCAGAAATCTAGACAACGGAAAATCCATTCATGTATCTATTGTCATCTGAAGAAAATCAAATGTTCAAGGGTTCAACCAACTTGTAATCATTGTGAGAAGCTTGGGTTAGAATGTAAATATTTTGCTAATGAGCGGGTCTCAAGAGGCGGTACCAACTTGAACCCAAATGGTACAAGTTCAAACGGAATGTCAGGGGAAACTAATAATCGTGGAGAAGAATTTATGTCTGCATCAGATTCTCAGCAACTCCAGCAGAGCCCTTTAACCATTAAGAGATCTTTATCACCTAGAATGTCTCCAAACCCTAATAAAAATAGATGCATTATCAAACAAGAAGTTCAAGATGATGTTCCGGCAAATGTCGCACCTTTTCCAACTTCACCTTCTCCTATTTTGGATGGCACTTCTATTATTAGTCCTCCTTTACCTCCACCTAAATCCAACGGTGGTAAGAATTCTGCCTCTTCGCATTCACATGCTTCATCCAGTAGTGGTGGTAACAATAATCGGCCGCCACCTCCACCTATACCATTAGCTTCCGCTCGTCTGGTGATGAGTGCCATGTCATCTCCATTGGATTTCCCCATCTTTGACCAGAATCAGTCCAACAATAATGCGAACTCAAATTCAAATCAAAATATTACATTCAATAACGCGTTGTTATCAGGTATATCCCCTGGGCCAGGGATTACAACTCCAACAAATTCTCAGGCAAATTATCTTTTACAAACCCCCATTATCAATAACGTGTCAAACAATATCACCAATTCCTTTTTCAATAATGGTAATGCTAATCCAAACAACAGTAACAATACCAATATTAACTCAAACTCAAATAACCCTGCTATTAACCCCAATTACAATAATCCTCCGACAGGTGTTTCGAATTTTGGTGAAGAGCAATATTCATTCAATTTACTGTCGTTTACCTTCAAGAATGAAATCAAGAATTCTAATAATGGTGCTACGGGAAAGACAGACTCTTCCAATCCAAATATCATTACTTCAAATCAACAATCAATGAATTTGAATCCATATCTGTCGAATCCCGCAACTACTATAAACTATTTATACGGAACAAACACATACTACGATAATGACCATCTTTTAGAAGACTTGGAAAACCATTTACCCATTTCACGAGAAAGGAGTCATGAATTGATTGAAAGATATATAAATTCCGTCCACATTTTACTTCCTATATTGATCAATCTTGATGATTTTGTTGCCCAACATGAATTTTATTGGAATATTAGAACCAGAAATGCTGGATCATCTAATTCAAGTCCGAATGACCCTTCACCTCAAGAAAATAATGATGGTACAGAAACTAATAATTCCAATGGATCTGCTTCGAATTCAGGTTCAGCAAATGGCAGCTTTGCAAACCAATCAGCTCCATCAACAACTTCATCGTCATCAACTTCCCAACCTGATTTTAATTACTTGCAGTTTTATACACTTTATTTCCCTGTTCTTTATGCATCGACAATCTCCGAGTTTGAAGAATATGATAATCTTTTATTGAATCAAGATATTAATAAGTATTTGAAAGCATTCAACAAAATCTGTCAATATTATAATTATCCTCATGGAATTAAAATATTGCCGCTATTATTAGGTAATGTTATTATCCAATCTACTTCACCAAATCCATCAACTATGGAAATGTCACAAATCATTAGGTATGCCAAATTCCTTCAAATGCATAAAGATCCAGTTTTAACTTTAAGGATTACAGATTGGGAAGTTATCAAGTTTAGAAGATTACTTTGGTGGGTGATTTTTGGATTAGATGCCTTAACTTCTCATAATTTCTGTTTACCTCCAGTCTGTCAATTTAATGACTTTAATGTCCTTATGCCCGATGAGGTGGAACCAGTATTCAGTGAACTTAATAAAGATCAAATTATTGAGAAACGTCTTAACATTGCAGTGATGTCGATGAATATTAAGTTTAAATATGATCGTATCTTGTCTGATTTGGTTTATCAGTTGCATAATGGACTTTCCACTGACATTACATCTGCAAAGGTTACAGAAATCAAATCCATGATTCTTGAATTATTCAAAGATATTAATAATTCAATGCATAGATTAAACAATTTCATAAAGCAGAATCCTCCGCAAACAGTTCAAGAGATGAATTTAATTAATTTTGTTAAGAATCATTCATGGTCATTTGTTGATCGAGCTACCATGTTGCTTCATAAAAAGATTTTGATGGGTGACGTCAAAAAGGGTGACAATTTTTCACCTTATGCTTTGGCAATGAATACCAGTGCTAGTATTTCTTCCAATGCTTCACAAGGGAAGTCATCTACGGAATCTCCTACAAAGGGATCTCATAGTGAAGGACTGGTCAGCTATAGAAGTTATTCCTTTGGACAAGAAGGTATTGTGAGTACATTGAGTCATAAGACAAGAGGTGGAGTTTTAAGTTTAAGTCAATACGAAGATACTTTTGGTAAGATTCAAGAAGCAAATATTGTTTCTAATTTCCACAATCTGTCTATTTCACAATTGAAATTCAGTCAATTTGAAAATTTCACATATGACAATTTGAATAATAATTTGATCCCCAGTATTTTGCACAATTTGAATGACTTTTTAAAGTATAATGATTTTATTAAGTTCGGGAAATTCAATTGGTATGTTAAAAGAACCATTCCATTAGATTCAATTATTTTAATGTTCATTATCATCATTGTTAAATTCAAGTATGAATTTATCACTGTTAATGAGTTAATTGTCTATGTTAAGTTGATCAACAAAGCCCTTTTCATTCTTATTCGAAAATGGTTCAAGAATGAAAAGTACAAACGTATGTTATCACTTACTAATTTAGCTTGGGATTATATTTTAAAGAAATATAACATCATTAACATTGTGAATCAATACATTGATAAATTCGGAGGTGAAGATGAATCGAAAGTTGAATATTTTGATTATGAAATGACAAAATTTGTGAATCTTAATGATTTATTTTCCATTATGGATGTTCCACTGCCAATTTTACCTGACGATATACCATATAAACTTGTCAATGGGAATAATTATCATCACATGAATTCACAAGTTTCCTTTGGGGGAAGTAACTCTTCCAAGTCTCAGAATGGGAATTGGCAATCAATAACCATGTCTCCAGCAAGTACACAGGGAAGTAATGGAAGCACCAATGAAATGATTGAAATACACACAAAAAAGCATATGCCAAATGCTTTAATTACTCGGGAAGATACTCATATAACAAAGGATGTCAAACTAGAGGTGATGCAATTGAATGAAAAGATTTATTATGATTTACGGAATAATTTTGTGGATATTAATGATTATTGTGCCTTTTACTCAAGTTTGGAAAACATTTTGCATGCGTTGATGGATTATATCAATTGTGATTCGTGATATTATTTAGCTAAGTATTTATTTTTATCAACATGCTTTTGTTATACGTTTATCAAAAAGTTGCAAAAAAAAAGAAGTAAGGAAGTATAGTATGATGACTCCGGCGTGATTCGAACACGCGCATCTTACGATAACAGAACTTGAGTCTGCCGCCTTAGACCGCTCGGCCACAGAGCCCTTACTTGTTGTTAAAATTTTCCTGATTTAGTATATCATGCAGACCATTACAAACATAAACACTGCACTAAGTGGTGTTCCCACGAATATAAGGTACTTCTTAAAAAAAATTAAAGTCACGTGACTAGGCTAATTCAGTTCAATATGGAATAGTAGTTGTATTGTATTATATAAATCTAAGTGGTATTCCCACAAATATATGTTACCTTCTTTGGGGAAGTAATCCAATGTTAAACGAACTATACCGAAATAATATAAGCTTACTGACAGCTATAAGCTAAGTGCCCGTCATTGACGTATTGGTTCACATATTGTTAGAATGATGAATCTTTCATATCTTCTTACGACAAATATATTTATAACTTCGTATTGCATAATTACTTCAGCAGTAACGAAATTAATAATCGGTTCTCCGTATACCAAAAGGGAATCCCGTAAGTTCCAGATAGATAAACCCTGAATCAACAGGATTTATGGAGGTAGATCCCAATTAGGAAAACGGCTGTCGCGTTAGCTTTTTGACCTGTCCCCGAATTTCGTACCTCTTCTCCGTTTCAACCACTTGCTCTCAAAACAAACCAGAATGGGTTTTAATGAAGATGAAAATGAATGTAGGAATATTGTCCTCCCAAATCGATGGTTTTATATCTGCTTACAACTCAACGAAAGGGTACTTAGCTACAAGTTAAACAGTATAAAGCCGAATAATAATTGCGGTCATCTTCTACTTAGAAATGGTATCTTCGTTGTAGCCTCACATGTATTCATTCAGCGGTATGTATGTTTCCTGACGGATTATTAATCCAAACAGCTAAGATTTGGATTTTGAGCACAATTGCTCTTTAACGTTGTTGCATCAGTTTCATTGTATTTTCAAATGACAAATACTCTCCCTTTCAAATAGGAACGGATTACGTCCACCTAATCCTAAAGAAAACAATGGTGGCCATCTCGGTTTTTAGTCCCAAAATGGTAATTCAGAATTATTGCACCCAATGTGTTATCGTTTTGTCATAAAGCCGCGCCTGTTGTTGCAACTCCTCTGTATACAAGAGACGGCAAAAGGCAAATATGTTCGGAGATGATGGCATCGTGAAAGACTACTACAATTGAATAGTATATATAAGCATCAAGTCTTGCTTGAAATCGATTCACTGAATTCAATTCAATTCAATTCAATTCACTTGATTGCCACAATCAATTACAACCCGTAATAGTACTACTAATACCACGACTAATACCATTACTATTACTTTGATTGATTATTGCAACATTATTTACTTCATTGTCATTAGTATTACCAAGAATGTATAGATTTGTTAGAGATTCATTTTTCGGTAACGGTGTTTACCTAATGTCTGGCAGAAAGCTCTTCAGACAACCGGAAGAATTGGAGTCATACGTGGTTGATGAAAAATACTTGGGAGGTGGTCAAGAAGCAAATCCTATAGTTACAGAGAACGCCAAAGAAGGTGGTGATGAGGAACTGTTGTCAGCGAAAAAGGAGGGTCTAGAGACGGCAGAAGATGACAGCTCATCAGACACAGACGATCTTATCATAGTTGATTGGGATGGTGAAAATGATCCGGAAAACCCCCAGAATTGGCCTACTTACCAAAAGGCTATCTTTGCCACTCTTGTTGGATTCTTAACATTCTCAGTATATGTTGCTTCAGCTATCTATACTCCAGGTCTTGAAGATATTATGATAGAGTTTAATGTTTCTGAAACTGTTGCGATAGTCCCATTAACTATGTTTGTTGTTGGTTACGGTATTGGACCAATGTTCTTATCTCCCATTACTGAGAATGCTGCTGTGGGTAGAAATTATGTCTACATTTCCACATTATTTATTTTCTTCATCTTACAAATCCCAACTGCTTTATCTAAGAATATTGCCAGTTTGTCTGTTTTAAGACTTATATCGGGATTTTTCGCATCTCCAGCATTGGCTACCGGTGGTGCATCTATGGCTGATGTTATTAGATTCCCTTATATTCCTGTTGGATTATGTGCTTGGGCTTTGGGTGCTGTTTGTGGTCCATCATTTGGTCCATTAATTGGTGGTGTTCTAACTGTTAAGCGCGATTGGAGATGGACCTTCTGGTTCATGGCAATGCTTTCTGGTTCGGCCTTGGTTATCTTGACCTTCTTCCTCCCTGAAAGTTATGGTAAAACTTTACTTTACAGAAAGGCTAAAAGATTGAGAAATTTAACTGGTAACACCAAAATTACTTCAGAAGGTGAATTGGAAATTAAATCAATGAATAGACATCAACTTATTATTGATATTTTATGGAGACCTTTTGAAATTACCCTAATTGAACCAGTGGTTATGTTGATTAACGTTTACATTGCTCTTGTCTATTCTGTGATGTACTTATGGTTTGAAGGTTTCCCAATTGTTTTTGCGCAAACTTATGGGTTCCCATTGGTTACCCTTGGTGCATCTTATATTTCTCTTGTTATTGGTATTCTCCTTGGTGGGTTGATTTATATGGTTTATGTCTATCAAAAGTTCACTTTAAAGGTTTTAAAGGGTGAAGGATTTGTTCCTGAAGTTTTTATCCCTATGTCCATATTTGGTTCTATCTTATTACCTACCGGTATATTCATTTTTGGTTGGACTGCTGCGAAAGACCTTCATTGGATTGGCCCAATGATTGGTGCAGGTATCTTTGGAGCTGGTGCATTGATTATTTTCCAAACTTTATTCAACTATTTGAGTTCTTCATTCTACAGATATTTGGCTTCGACTTTTGCTTCCAATGCCTTGTTTAGAAGTGTCATTGCTGGTTGTTTCCCATTGTTTGGTAGACCATTATTTGATAACTTGAAGACTGATAGATTCCCTGTTGGTTGGGGTTCGAGTATTTTGGGCTTTATTTCAATGGCAATGATTGCTATACCTGTTTTCTTTTACATTTATGGTCCTCAATTGCGTGCGAGATCAAGATATGCAAACTAATTAGGATTATATATTTATTTACTGTGAATTTACGTAGTTTAATGTACTGATATTCTGTTTTGTGTACCGTAATTGTGGAATAGGGTGTCGAACATAAAAAGAGTTACGATTGGGGGATGGTGTGAAACTATAATTGGAAATTATAATGTGTATTTTCATCTTGTTTAGTATAACATTATAGTTTTGTTTTATATGATCAGGATACTACAATTGTCAGGACTAGGACGATCAATATTTTTGCAACTATTTATGACTAAAAATACTCACTGTAGCTGAAAGCCTGACAACGGTAAACTTTTTCTCAAGAATTTGCACTATACTTCAAAAAAGAAAGACTAACTAGTTAATATACTGGACCCAACAAATGACACGAGACAACCTATTTGAGTCCAGTTTCAATGCAGAAACACCCCTAACAATAAGTGAGTACAGTTAAAGTGTTTGGCCAAATCTAGTATGATTGGATAGATAACCAACTATAAGACACATTTCAATATTGTTGTAATATAAACGACATTTCAGTTCATATTAAAAGCGGACTTAAAAGTCTGAATTTCACTTACAGGTTTTAATATCAAATAAACCCATTAAAGATACTGGTATTATCTAACAATACCTCCCTTAACAGGACGAACGTTCCGGTAATATCACGACCATATAAATAGAGTACAAAGAGGAAAGTTTGTTTTCATATCATAAAGCGACTCCGTGGCCAAGCTGGCTAAGGCGTAAGACTGTTAATCTTGAGATCGTGAGTTCGATCCTCACCGGGGTCGTTTTTTTTCAACTTAATATTATAAAAAATCCTTTCCGAATTTACCACGAGTCAAACTAACAAAATTACCAAAGTATTACGATTATTCCTATTACTGAACGCTATTCATTAAAGTTTAAGTCTTTAAACTAAAATCACACCTTATTGAGAAATTGGGATCCTACTCCATTGGCCACGTATATATACAATTCCATGTATTCACATATATACAAATGTATCCCATTCCAACTACCTTAGCAACAGTTATATAATAATAATAACAGTAATAGCAGTATATCAATAACTTTTTGCTAAATATATATCATCAATACGGATTAGATGTTTTTAATCTTGTCATGAGTCATTACGCATGACGAACATGCTTCTTTAATGGTTCAACTACCAACTTTTCAAACGTATACATTTGTGAAATGGCTGTCTGTCTCTCCAAAAGCCCAAGATCATTGACAGCACTGTTGTATAAGGTTAAGATCTTTGCTGGATCTGATTCGTTCTTGGATTGTTTAAACCCATGTCTGATCCTCCTTTTTGAATATTCTCTAAAGTTATAGTTGTCAAACTTGGTTGCCTTCTCAAGCATACGCTTATATAAGGATAAGACTTGTCTGGACGACACTGAAGTCATAGTCAATGGAAATCGGGGTTATTAATTAAATGTGCTATTATGAAGTAAGACCAAAACCTAAATGTATTTCATCTTACAAATGCAAAAAATTGCCATACGGATAGATACAAGTCGTGTACAAACCAAAATATAACATAGCCTAATTATTACTGGAGCTTGGAACTGAAGATGAACTGGTACCAGCGGATGAGGAATAATTATTATTAGCAGCGGCTTCTTCTTCCATTTTCTTTAAATAGGCAGCTATTTCTGCTTCACTAATTGCAGTGCCTTCTTTCTTTTGCTTTTTAGCAGAAGCTTCAGCCATCATTTCTTCAAATATTTGAGCCTCTTCTTCTTCTTCAGGAGTTCTCTTTACATTGGACATAAGCTTCCCAATATGTAACACAGCATCTGCTCTTCTTACTCTTTCCTTCTTTGACACTGAAGAATCTCTAAATAATTTATAACAGACCTTGTTTAATACTCCAACCACTTCATACTTTGTAACTGCCCAAGCAGCAGCAATAAATTTACCAGTAATTAATCTTTGATATCTTAACAGTTCGTATTGTTCCTCGGTGCTAATGGCTTCTCCAGCTTCGACTTTAGCTTGAAGTACTTCTTCATGCTGAACCATCTCTGCCAACGCAACTTTAGCATCTAAAGCTGCCTTTATTATCGAAAACCCACCTTTAACTCTATCAGTTTTGGTCTTGACAGATGTAAATAACTTGGTAACACCAAAGGTCTTAGAGGCCAGAATTGCAGCATGTGCTTGTTGAGTATAAACTTTACCAATAAGATGCAACAAGGGTAATCCAAAACTTTCAATCTTTAAGTCTTCAAATTCCTTATTCAAACCAGAATCAAATGATGCAAGGGCTTCGGGATTCTTATAACATGATTCAAACTTATTAATTCTTACTTCCAATAATTGAACTAAACCATTGACTCTTTCTTCCTTAGCTAATTTTGCTTCTTCACTAAGTCTCATCAATTCATCTCTTTGGGCTTGTGTCATCTTTTGTTTTGTCCGTTTCTTTGCTTCATTATACTCAGAAACTATGTCTGCGCCTTCTGTCTTCTGTGAAGTTCCTTCACTTACCTTCATTTGTTGAAGATCAGTGGTAATGTTACTATCCACCTCAGAGGGTTTTTCTGTCTTTGAATTCAAGGTACCTGTACCCGAGGAGGGGGGTTCACCACCTCCATCTTCTTCCGTCAGGAACACTTCATTGGTTTTGTTTAAATCATTCAACATACTTAACTCACCAATCCAATCTTTAAAAGCTTCTCCTCCAAAAGCTGCGGCAAAGAATTCACTAGGGTCGGCTTCTTCAACGGCACTACTATTCATACCATCCTTTCCAACTTCATCATAAATTTTCCTAGACTCAGGATTGGATAATACTCCATATGCTTCACCCACTTCCTTGAACTTGTCAGCAGCATTTGGGTCATCGAGGTTCTTATCAGGATGAAGTTTAATGGCCTTCTTTCTGTATGCTTTCTTCAACTCAATGTCAGTAGCAGTGACTTCTACACCTAATACGTCATAATATGTAGTATCCTTAACCATGATGGTTGGAATTACTTTATATATATAGTTTATTCTGATTAGCTTTGATATTGTGTTTGTGTTGACTCCATGTTTAGGATATCTCGGCTAAACTATTCAATGAGGCAACGAGTGCGTCACGTGACATAGTAAATAAGATATAGCCTCTTCATTAGAATGCAAATGATATGACCTCCTGCTCCGATAATACTAATAAAGTTTCAGCTCCATTGGCAACTTCAACTTCCATTGTTGATGCTACGCCATTGTCGTTGGAGTTGTCTGACAACTTAATTAAGACTCTAGGAAGATGTAGTTTACCCACGGTTAATGGAATGAGAATAATCTCCACGCTATTAGAAGTTGTTGAGAGGAATGTTTTCTTCCTGAAACCTGATACTAACCAATTACTATCATTAGGAATTGATAAGGTAAACTCAAACGGTTCGACCTTCGATTTTATTGATCCGTTACTTTTGTCCTTTCCGGGTGAAGATTCTGCAAGGATTGAAAGATCACCATGATCATCTTGATCAAGTTCAGCTGACCATTTCAGAAGACTTTTAACTTCAAGTTTCATCTTTATTGGTTCTCCAACCAAATAAGAAGGTGCCCGAGTAAATTCAAACTTTGCTTGATGTAAATATTTCAATGTTGGTATTGAAACAGGAATTGTTAAGCTTTGAAGTGCAAATTGAACTTCTAATTGTTTACAATCTCTTTCTGTTAGCATTGATTTCATGATTTGAAGAGTTTTTTTACGGTCTTGTTCTTTCTCAATGGACCTCTTAATAATTCTTTCTAATAACATACCCACTTCCAGTGCATTTAAAACCTTCAATTTCTTATTAATTGCATAATGATTCAAATCAAATCTAAATTGCTTGGAAACAATCTCCACAAACACAAACCAATAATTAATTAAACCAGCTTCATTCAACAACTCTCTCATGAGTTTTTGAACAATTTCAATGCATTCATCTCTTAAGTTAGTGTACACCACACAAAGATCTATTTTATCATCAAGTTGAATTTGATAATTTTCATTTAAAAGAATACGGTAAAATACTGATACCGGTTGCTCACCAAATGTGATCACGTTATTAGGCTTAACTTTAGGCTTTTGAATGGTATAATTATCATTGTTACAATGAGCTTCACAAGATTTAAGATTCACGGGGAATTTGGAATTGGCAGTACTAATTTGAAAGTTCAGAAATAAGCAATTAGGTTTAAAGATATCTTGAACCGAAACGGAAACAGTTAACGTTGTATCAATCTCTTGTCTCATGATATGCTTATAGGTGACATCACCAACTTTGTAATCAATTTCGCACCCAATACTAATTAACTTACTATCACTGAAGAAACTGTAGGGTATAATGATATCATAACTTTCTCCTGGAAGTAGTTCACTTTTAATGGAATCAAGTGAATTTTGATTTAAATTGAGTCCTGCTGTCAATTCCTGCAATTTCAAGGTAACATCTTTCATCACGTTATGTTGATTATGCAATGTTAAAATAAGTTCCGATGACCCAAGCAGAACTTGAGAAGGATTAGAAAATTCACACCAGAATTTATTCAAGCATTGGTAGAAAAGTATCCTCAAATCCTTCTTACTACCACGGAGTTCTTGGTGAATAATTGAATCATGATAATCGTCAGAAACTATTGATTTCGAAAACCTAACAACTGTTGCGTTGACTTTATCATTACCAGAGGTGTGGCCACTAATCGTTTCAAAGAATTTAATGTTATCAGTTAATGAAAGGCCGATGGTCTCCACTACAAACGTTGCTAGCTTGAATTCATTAGTGAATACTCGAATTGAAGAGCCCATCGCAGATATGATAACTGGACCGGAAGAAAGTTCAATACTGGTATCATTATCCATAGAACGTAAAACGATGGAAACCATTTGAATCTCCACGTCAATTCCAAGCGAATTCTTAATGTCCACATCTAAATAGTATTTGTCTAACGTTGTTGAAAAATCAGGATGAATAAATGGTTTTATATCAAATGAAAAGATCCAATTAAGTGGATAAGTCTCTGTAACACTTAAGCCTTTTGATTTCATTATTATACCTTCCAATATTTGTTTAACTTGATTGGATGACTTTGTTATCCTGAAACAATTAATATTGCGTTGAGATATTTCTGAGTCCGAATCAGAAAGAAGTGAAAGTAACTTCATGTTGGGTGTTATCAATTCAGTTACTGTAGAATCACCCAACTTTTCTTTACAATCGATATAGATCTCAAGTAACATCCCTCCCATAAATTTCCATCGATGCTCAATGAAGAAACCGTACGAATCTTGGAGAACATCTAGTGCAAGTCTATAATTACCTCTCTTATAATGGATGATAACCAAATCAATACTTAAAACATCAATTGTTTTATTCCGCCCGGCAATCAAAAAGTCTTGAATGGCAGATTCTGTTAACTGTTCGTAAGCATCAAAAAATGTATCATTATCCTTCATGAACAGCACCAATTTCTCAAATATTAAATCTTTCGGATTATACTTTGAAGAACTCTCATCAGATTTGAAATCAATTGTATCCATTATGTCATCTGTCCGCTGGTAAGAAAACAAATAACCAAGATCGTTCAATATCGATCGTTGAATTAATTTGAGCTCCCCTTTTAGTTCGTATATTTCATTCAATTGATAGGCTTCACCCCCGTTGCTAATATTGTCATCATTATTAATATTATTAGCATTACTAACCTCAATAACCTTTTGACTGATTGGAAGCTTCAAATAACATTCAATAACCGCAAAAAGGAACTGATAATGATCCAAAAGTTTACCCTTTGGAACCAATTGAACTATCTTCATGAAACCATCAATAAACTGTAGCAAGTTTCTGTATAAATTGGAAATGTATAATGCAGATATTGATATTGTATTTGCTAGGTTAGCTAAGGATTGAAGAACAGCCGATTGGTTGATAAATAGAAGACATCTCAAATCACCTAAACTTAACTTCCCCAGAGTATTCGGATTATAACTGTTTATTTTTTGGAAAACAGAAGCTGTATTGAAGGCATATTCCAATCTGAAATTGTTGATATCTTGTGGGTAATCAAAAGACATATCAAACAAATTTGAATGTTCCACACAAACTTCTGGTAAGACAACAGTCAAATTTGCATACAATTCTTCTGCTTCTTTCAGTAATCGAATATCACTCATGAACTTTGCATAATTTATTTTAATTAGAAAGGATTCGAAATTGCTGGGATTTCTATTAGCAATGGTTTCTAATTGACTTTGGAAATATGTTTGCTTATTATTGAAAGTCCTTATAAGTGCTTCTTTAAATACACGGGTGAATTCACTAAAGATTTCAATTTTTTCAGCATCACTTTCATATTGTTCATTAACTCTAAAACAACGGTTGACATTAAGATCATATCGGATATTCTCCATATTGAGTTTAATCAATTCTTTACCTTCGACTCCGAAATCATTTCGCAACTTGTCATACATCGAAGTTTTCATTAACGTCGACTGTTTATATTTGCTAGTAGTGGGGATAACAAGGACAATTAACCATTCAACGTTGGACTTGGAAACTAAACTTCTAAGCCATTCTCTAATCAATGGTCTAACCTGTGATCGATAACTCTCAACATTATCATATTTAACAAACATCATTCTTATATATCTATCATCACTAATAAGACACAATTCCAACGATGGCCGAGGGATCTCTTCAACAAATGTTACCGGTAGCAACGGTATGGATTTAACAGACTTTGCTGTATAATATTTCCAATGCAAGTTGGTTATGGGCCATTTCGATTCGATATCTTCTCTTATGATAGGTAACACATTAAATGGATCATAATACCCTATGTTTATTGGATTTCGAAAGTTAAGATCATTTAGGTCCATGGTAACGATTTAACTTACTTCCAGCGGTGCCCTGCTAATGTCGCATGAGTTCCATTAAGATCAACCTTGGGAACCTTAACCACAATTTGAATAGAAAAAAAAGATACAACATTGTATTCCATATTAGGATGGAAAAAAGTATGCGCAAACCCGGAATCGAACCGGGGGCCCAACGATGGCAACGTTGGATTTTACCACTAAACCATTTGCGCATGAAGACATGCTCCGCGACGGGGAATTGAACCCCGGTCTACCACGCGACAAGCGGTAATTCTAGCCACTAAACTATCACGGATTTCTTGAAATATAAGTTAAGAGGAATGATAACTATCCTATTTGTGTAGATTAGCTGTGTAAACTTTCCCTTTTAATTTTCTTATTCCAAAAATTCTGGAACTTCTTTCAGGAATGTAATTTGGTTTATTTTGATATGTGGTCGCTTTCATTTTTTTTGATGATTTTCTTATTTTATCTTTAAAACATTCCGTCATTCCTAACCATTTTTCGGCTCAAGGCGATTATTGTCTTGAATTGAACCTAGAAAGCGTGTAGAACTTTTGTAGGCTCAGAGCTCACGGGTTTTATGAATAAAGTTCAATTAAAATAGCTAAAATGCAACCCAAGAAAGTATACTATGTCAACCTCGATAGTTTTACATTGCAATTCCATCAGAAAAAGTAAGAGGAAATAATCGCAGTAATGCCGTTGAGGTAGCAACGATATGCAGGGAAAGCGGTTTAGAACTTGACACACAAGGCAGTCGCTTATCGCAACCGATAAGAGTTTGAAGAACACATTCTAACTCAAATGTAAATCCCCCATGAAAATCCGTTAATCATGGCAAATAAACAACATAGAATAACCACTTTAAGTTATCCTTTTTAGGGCTCATGAATAAAAGCTACCTTACAATTACAGTCAATATCGTTAAAGGACGTGAGAAAAAACTAGAACCTACCGTTTTCAGTTGATGCGCTACTGTAAAAAGAAAACTTAAGGGGCCGATATTGTTCTCCTCAAGAAACAAAGTGAAAATTTTTTTTGCGCAAAGAATATTAATGGAAACTTCCATTGATTTTGAGATGTAGAATAACGAAAATTTTTCCATTCTACCAACCAGGTAGTATGAATGCATCCTAGAATGCGGAGTGGTGGTATCGCGTTCCATCTTACTGAGGGGAAGAGAGTGAAGATCTACTGTTTCTTACAGGAGTTCCGATATCCGTATAGAGTTGTCCACCACCGCAAACGCATCGTTTTGAATGCAGATGTCGCAAATAGATGCAACAATCGACATGCGAAAAAAAACCTAGTAAGGTGCTCAAATTCTTCTAAAATTGGTTGTGACAGTTGTGTAGTTTACTCGAGGTTGATATGTGCCTCTACATCAACAAACTAGACTTAGACTTCAAATGTCGTTTACACCATAATGGCTTTTTAATTTAGTATTTTTTTTATGGGTAGGTACTCCTATATTTTTCAGGCTAAAGATCTTTTTACATCGTGGTTCCAACTTGTACCTTTGTTTTACATGCTGTTTTGCACACCGCGGACATTCGGGTAGAAGTTGAAAGCCATTTTTGCGATAACATGCAGTCATTTTAAGCGTAACTTCCATAAGTAGTGTGACAGTGCTCTCTCATTTCCCCTCTAAGCAGATGCCCCGTTATGACCCACTCCTTCCCTGCATCTATTTGTGCAAGTTATGCCTTCCTAATGAGGGATTCACTTTAAACTCCAAGGGCATCTTAGGTAATAATCATCGACTAAAGTTTGTTCGTTCCAGAGACCGTAAACCTTAGTATCATTCTAAAATATAGCCACAATCGCTAGTTCATACGCATACTAAACTCGAGAGATTCTCCATAATGTTCGCATTAGATGATGTAGTAGCTTTTTGTTGTAAATCCGTATATACTTATGCCTTATTGGCAGTGTCTGGTGCTCACTTTTCTATATATAACAAAATTTTTTTCGGTGTAAACCTAGGGCAAAGTGATTTAAAGCCTAAGGTGAAACGGGTCTACTCAGATGGCTTCGCAGCTTTTTTTGTAGTTGGTGCACACTTTTTTTTTTGTGGGAGAAGAGATAATCAGGTCCCATTACCTTACAGGGTAGAAACAGAGTCAGTGCAGTGTTTTACTACTGGAGATTGTTGTACACCAAGCGTTTCGATGGTGTTTACACGGTCGGCGTCAAAACGCAGACTAGACGACATGTCTGACGAATCGTTTGAGGATTCAGATGGCAGTGTTTTAAAACGAACCTCTTCAAATAGTTCCTCATCGCATCCACTTACCGCACAACAAGTCCCAGATATTCATGCTTCATCACCCACCACGACAACACTATTAACTTCTACCCATCACCCTCGTCATATCTTAAAACACCATTCCAATATTTTACCTCCTCCAAAACCTTCATTGTTGGGATCAAATGTTGCATTTGCACCTCCTCTTACTCCTCTCTCTCGACCCCAGCGAGATCATTCTCGTTTGGTTGAATCTGCTCCACCTCAACGCTTGCCCCAACCATCTTTGTCACATCCTCAACAACTACACCAAACTTCTTCCCATGGACTCCTTAACTCCGCATTTTACAATGATGACATGTCTCTATCCAGAGTTGTGAACGAGACTACTCCTGCAAGACCTACTTCCATTGCAGATTTGGTATCTCCAGCTAACCATTCTGACACAACATTCAACATGGTACAACCCAGACCTCTTTCAAATATGGGGAACAACACTGGCTCACATTCCCAGTTTTCAATCCGCCATCGTGTGCCTAGAGTTTCAAACGGGGTTGAATCATCAGTGTGCACCAGGCAAGCAGATGGAGAGATGGGGGTTGACGAGGAAGGAGATAACGGGGGAGATGAGGCAGAAGCTGATGGCGATGATGACGACGATGACGATGACGAAGTTGATACAGAAAGGGAACAATCTCCCATGCTGGCTGCAAAAGCTTTAACTAATATTATTAAGCCTAAAAAGCGCAAATACACTACTAACAAGAATGAAATCAAAATCAACAAGCGTGTGATGGCCTCTGATACTCCAGAAGTTATTAAAATGTTTAAGAAGTTTGATAACGAAGTGTTGAGTAATGAGGAAGCAAGAAACAAGCTATTGGTTTTAGGATTCGAGACAAGAAAGAGATATATCACTACAATTAAACACTACATTCGTTTCTGTGTTACCAAAGGACTAAAAGAGTTTTTAGTAACTGGGGAATTAATGAAAGAATTCTACGAACAACAATTCAGCATCAGTGGTAGTGATAATCCTATTATTCGACTTCGAAAAATGGATCCAGCTTTTTCAAAGTTGCAGGAAGTTAACAATATTGCCTATAAGCTAAACTCAAAACATATACCTAACAGATACATAGCTTTGGAGTTTTTGATTAGCAAAGAGAACTCTAGCGGTGTCGATAACACTTCTTTGAGCGATGATAGCGCTATAAAAAGAAGACCGGGTTCAGAGCATTCTGTGTCCAGCATTGAAATTATGAGATCTTCATCCACTCCACCCATCACAGCCAATACGAGGTTTACTAGAAGCGCTTTTGATATTAGAGGAACACAAGTTCCACAACCAAGAACACCTCTTAAACGGGAAACTTCAAAGCTTGAAGTTCAAATCCCTGGTACTATGATACCCGCACCAGTTACTCCAGCATCACCTGCACCATCCACATCTCCAGCTTCTACAAAGGAATCTAGTAGATTAAGACAATCAAGAAAGAGCGGTGGAATAAACAAAGAATCTGGTTCAACCAATTTACCTGTTCGTGAGAAAAAGGTCAAGGGTAAATTAAGAAAACTAGATGAAAATTTCATGACCACTGTGAATAAGGCAATCACTGAAATTAATCTTGCCATATCTAACAAGCACAAGTTTATCAATCAAGAAATCGATTCATTATTTTTAAACAAGCGTCTAAAGGCTAGTGATAGACTTGATTTCAAATTGAATATGAACAACAAACTTTTAGCTATGAAGTTTGAAATTGAAGATTACATAGCAGGATTGAAGGATAATTTACGCTTGAGACAGGAAAAGAGTGGTAACAATTCCGAAGTCAAGATAGAAAATTTTGGCGAGCCAGATACTGAATCAGACACAGAAGAAGATATTGAGAATGACAAAAACGATAATGATAATCTGGATGATGAAGCAGATGGAATAAATGAGGATGACGAAGATTATGAAATGGGTCATGATGACAGTGAAATCAGAAAGACTACAAAAAAGATAGCTATGAATAATGAAATTTTTACTATTTATGAGATCTTAGAAGAATGGTATGTTGTTGAACCTACCATTGAAAGTCGACTTAAGAATGATAAACTTAATTGGGTTAAGAATGAAATTGATTTACATATTTTCAACGAAAGAAAGTTAATTATAGATTTTATCGAAAGAATCTCTGTGGAATTCGATGAAGATCGATTCCTTCTGGCTAATCATTGTGATAGGTATATCAGAGAGAAACTGATTTTGGATGAGTTTATTAGTGAGATTGAGTTAGACTCTGTTGATTTGTTTAGGAGAATTATCCGCTACAGACAAGGCAATTAATGGGTACAAGAGTGATGTTATTTGTTATGGAAATATTTTTTCAGTTTCATTCATATAATGGTTTGGTTTGAACAGAGGGTTTTTTTCTGAGTTTTTTTATTCCTTTTTCTTTTTTTATACTTTCTATTATTGTCTTCTTTAAACTCTTTTTGCGACTATAAGGAGGTGATCAAAAAGACCTCCTTTCCTCCTTATTATTGCGTTCATTCATTAGGTGTGTATTATTATATTTGTGTATGATTTTTCTTATAAATTGATGTATATAGAAGAATCTCAAATGAGAATTTTGTGTAAGTAGGAACATGTGGGGTATAAATTTCATAAGGGGATTAGCTATCAAGTAATGAAGGTTCTGTTCTTTCATTCTTTTATATAGTTTTAGTTAATCCGAATTGAAATGACTAATAAACTTTTGAAACCCTCTTGTTCCCTTAAGGTAAGGGTTTATACCAATAATGTTCGATTTGATAATCGCAATCACCCCGATAAAGGAGAATTACCTTGGGCTCTGCGAAAGGTAGGTGTGACTGGATCCATTAAATTTAATGCGTACCCGGGACTAGCCAACGTTGTTAATTTGCAGGAAGTTCTTCATAATCAATTGAATGATATAATCGAAGAATTGGGTCCAGAATGGGCATTTTATGGGGTAGGGAGAACTGACGGGAAAACAAAGGGAGAGTATTCTCCCATTTTTTATAAGAAGAGAGAATGGAAATTATTAGAATCAAAAACAATTTGGCTAAGTGAAACTCCTGATGTCCCAGGAAGTAAGAGTTGGGATGCTGCATTAGAAAGAATATGCACCATTGTCGTCTTGGAAAACAGAACGTTCCCAAACTTGAAGATAAAGTTTTTGAACACCCACTTTGATCATCAGGGAGTTATTGCTAGAAGAGAATCTGCCAAGATAATTGCTGGTGAAATGAAGAATGAAACGCTTCCTGCAATTTTGAGTGGTGACTTCAATACTCAGCCAATTGATGAGCCATATCTGATTTTAAAAGGTGCTGGTTTCAAAGACAGTAGGGTTGCGGCATCGGATATTTATGGGTTTCATGGTGGAACATTCACAGGGTTTGATAAAGAGAAAATCCCAAGCATGATCATTGATTATGTGTGGTCTAACAATTTCTCTCCCACGAATTATGGAGTTCTTGAAAACAATTTTGGTGAATTCTTCTCAGATCATCGACCAGTAGTAGCCGATTTTAGTATCAAAAGTGATGATTAAACGAATAAAATTATCAAATGAATATAATCTTTTTACTATTTTTTTTAAGAATCTGAAATATTTAAAGCGAAACCTACTTACGTAAGAGTAACAACATACTTCTCAGCACTTGCTCCCTCAACCTCTAAGGCAGTTAATGCAGAAACAACCTTATCTATACCACCTTTAAAACTACGATGTCGAACTGGTTGAATTGATCCGTCTTCGAATAAAGAAGTTGTTGCTCGAACAATTTCTCTTCCAAATTGTTGATCTTCATGGAACTTTTTGATTGTTAAACCGCGAATTTCGACAGTTGAAGGTGGTCGCACTTTAGGTATTGCAACAATGCCAGTAAATAATTGGGGTTCTGCACTATTTCCCTGATTTTGGGAGAGAACTTCAAGAAGGAAAGAAGCAGATTCATTTGAGGCACAATCAACCGCAAAATCAATTCTAGTATTTTCTTGTTCAAGGACCACATGAATTGCTTCAGACGTTAAATGCCGACTAATAGTTTTATTTGCACCCAATGATATCAAATAATCAGCATTAGTTTTGCTGGCAAGACTTATAACCCTTAATCCAACATACTTTGCAAGCTGGGTCAAATACATTCCTACTGTTGTTGCACCCCCCCAAATGATGATAGTTTTACCTCTCTGTGAATTTTCAATCAAAGGAATCTTGAACGAATCAACTAACAATATTGCTGCAGTAACAAGTCCCACACCTATAGTAGCTCCATTATCATAATTCCAATGCAGAGGCAACTTCCATAATAAGTTTGCATTCATGACTGTGTATTCTTGAAATGTGCTAGTTCTGTTATCTCTATAGCTAGTACTTCCCAACATCACTTTGTCGCCGACTTTGAACTCAGTGACTTTAGATCCAGTCTTCACAACAACCCCACTGCTTTCACGACCATTGATCCATGGAAAATCATAAATTGCAAATCGGTATTTTTTGCTTTTCCAATCAATAGGATTTATTCCAATAGCTCTGTTCTGCACTAAAACTTCGTGTTCTCCAACTTGTGGTATAGGATAGTTACTCAATACTTCCAAAGGCCTACTAAAACCTGTACAAGCTACCACTTTTTGAGTTTGGAGTGAGAAGGGAGCTAAATATTCTAGCGACTTTTTTATTTCAGATATTAAAATCTCATTAAGCTTAGGTGAAGTGAAATGATAAGTGTCTATTTGTCTGATCTCTATTAATGGTGCTATCGACATCTTTTATCAAAGTTATTAGCCAACAAACGGTTTTAAAAAAGATGCGTGCAAGTTTTGCAAAGGTAATAACACGATAGCAAGGAAAATAATTTGGTGTATTTAAAATAAGCTGAATTCTATGATCTATGTATATCTTCACATATATATTTGGATATAAGGTAGTGCGCCTATTCATCCACAGCTTTCCCGTTGCCTGGAGCGGCCATTCGCATCCTTTATTTTACTAGATGTCGATGCCACAACTCCATATCCTAGCATAACGAATTTCCACTTCTAGATTTGCAAGCTGCCGACAGCCACAATACTATTCTACTTACTAAAGCTTTTCCAGTAGATCGATTCCATTTGCTGGATAAGTGTGGTTGCGAAATGTGTTGAAAAAATTGCGTGCGAACTTATTCTAATTTCCTAGTGGTCTGCTTCTTTAAGCTCGCGCCTTAGTTTCATTTTTGCGGTTTTTTGCACCCTTTGCAAATAACTAGGGCTCAAATGTGGCATGCAGTTGGATCTTAGAAGCAGATTGAAAAATGTGAAACAACGCATCCCTTTCAGTCTACTTTGCAATCGACTAAGTGCCACTATTGGATTTGCAAGCATGTGATATCAGATCATATTCAAAGTGATGTTTCACATATGCTCATGGCTCAACAAATTAAATACAAAATAATATGTTATTGAAAATCTAAATAGTTAAACTTATTGCACAAGCTTCATTATATGTTGGTTCAGCACTTTCCAAAATATGCGAGCCTTTCTCAAGCTCCTATATTTCTTTCAGGTATTTGTCAAATTCTTCCTTAGTTTGTTTCTGGGTCCATCTTAATTTGTGAACAGGATCGAAAGAAAGTGGGATCTGAATTATGAGGATCTTCAACACCAAAAATATTCTCTCTGTAAGTAAGTCTCTCTTTTGGATAATCCTCCCACACCAAACCTCTCTTCTTTAAACCAGGAATCAAATAGTGAAAAATGTCTTCAAATGTACCAGGTGTCACTGCGTAGGTGAATAGGTGAAGTTGAAGCCGTCCACGTCAGAAATTTCAACTCACTTTTCAATGATATCTGCTACTTCATTTGGTGTACTGTAGAATACTGGGCCCAAGCCTCCAATTGTGACCAAATTAGCCGAATAATCTCTAGTCTTCTTCAACGAGGGGTCATCACCCTGAGTTGCCTTGGTCCAACGTTCCACAACACTTCAATTGCATTTGATCCGACATCTCAACTCTTAATCTTCACCAAATATTCCAAAATGAATCCCCATCCACTAAATAAAGCTTTAGCACCTTCAAGATCACCATACGATTGTATTTTCTTATATTTTCTCTCTGCTTCTTCGTGGGTCTTCCCAATGACGGTAGTCAATACTGCTATAAATTTGATATGATATGGAGCTTCACTAATTGTAGAAAAGGTGACACCAAAGGCCAAATTCTTCGTAACAGCAGCCATCGCACTAACAACTGCACTGGGTTCTGTAATTGGCCACTGAGCACCTGATCTAGCAGCATTGGAAATATTACGTGGTCCATTGTAGACATCGTAAGGCCCCAAAACATCAGCAATGAAAAGGGCATTGAACTTACCTTTTTCTAACAACTTTGCTAAGTTTGTCCAATACTCGACTGTATTAAACGTTGGTGATTTATCATCTGGATGTTTCCAGAGACCAGGAGCCTGCAACCCAGAGCATCCCATATCAAATGCATTTACAACAATTTGTTTTTTAGCCAATTTTGTTACTAATTAATCGTAATGAATTTGTTTGTTAGTTTACACCGGTTGCTGTTAACAACTTTCGAAGTATAAAAAGAACGAGATATATAAGAGTCGCGTAAGCAACCTGCAAAGTGTAATAGATATCAGAATCTTGTTAGAAGATTGTTAGGAATGGCTATAATGCCACACTTGCTGTATTACGGCTTGTTCGCATAACCAGTTATGGCATCAAATGCAACCTTATCCACGTAAAAGGTTTTTAATGAAGGGCGAAAAGAGTGGTATGATAGGGTCCACGGACTTTAATCACAGCTACACAGTATCAGACTAACCATATACCTTTAATGTGGCTCTAAGCGTGGGCCCACAATTGAAAAAGCGTTTCTCCTCAGCCCTCCATCATTCAATGTCCGATAAAACCATTGGTAATGTGTAAGGATCTTGTACTACTATTTGATCTGATAACTAAACATTTTAGTGATTATTATCTCAAAATTTCACACGCGTTTGATTTATTATGCCGTGCTTGAAGTATGGTCTTTCTACTCATATGAACGTTTCCAGGTCCTTTTGACACCCTTAATATGGTCTTCGAACTCTTCTTTAGTGAATTGGTTGGTCCATCTCAATTTGTTTGCAGGGTGGGATGGCCTGAGAAATTTGGGGTCTTCCGAATTATGAGGATCATTGGTACCAAAAACACTTTCTCTGAAAGTAAGACCTTGCTTTGGATAATCATCCCAAACTAATCCTCTTTCAATTAACACAGGAATCAATTCTTCAACGATTTCTTCGAAAGTGCCTGGGGTAATTGTGTATGTAAAGTTGAATCCATCAACATCCGAGATCTCAACCCATCTTTCGATTTCATCTGCAACTTCCTCAGCTGTTCCAAAGAATACAGGTCCTAATCCACCAACAGTAATCTGTTTGGCTACATATTCTCTCGTTTTTTTGATATTTGTGTCTTCACCTGGTGAGCTCTTAACCCAATTGGACACAAATCCCTTTACGGCATTGGATCCAGTATCTCTTAATTCTTCATCCTGAGCAAATTGTCCAATATCAATTCCAGTCCATCCACTGAATAAAGATTGAGCACCTTCAAGATCACCATACGACTCAAATTCCTTATATTTTTTCTCTGCTTCTTCATGGGTCTTCCCAATGATAGTAGTCACCAATTGCAAAAACTTGATGGAATCTTCTTCCCTTCCATACTTGTTCTTTGCTAAATCCTTAATACCTTTGATATTTTGAGCCAAATTTTCAGGAGTGAAGTTGGTTATGAATACTACTTCTGCATGCTTAGCCGCAAACTCTTTTCCTTGTTTTGAAGTACCAGCTTGCAAAAGAACAGGAACTCTTTGCGGTGTAGGATCTAAAATATGTGGACCAGGAACGTTGAAGTACTTACCTTCATAGTTAATTTCCCTGATTCTATCTGGATCAGAGTAGACTCCGGCTTTCTTATCCAAGACAAGAGCATCGTCCCTCCAAGAAGATAAGAGTAATTCCTCAATAACTTCGACATATTCTTCTGCTTTCACATACCGTTCCTCACGGAGGGGAAGTGGTTCGTTGTTCAACAAATTTCTCAGAGCACTGTCTAAATATGTTGTCACAATATTCCAACCAATTCTACCACTGGTCAAATGATCCAAAGTAGAAAGTCTCCTTGCTAAATGATATGGAGCTTCACTAATTGTTGAGAAGGTGACACCAAAGGCCAAATTCTTCGTAACAGCAGCCATCGCACTAACAACTGCACTGGGTTCTGTAATTGGCCACTGAGCACCTGATCTAGCAGCATTGGAAATATTACGTGGTCCATTGTAGACATCGTAAGGCCCCAAAACATCAGCAATGAAAAGGGCATTGAACTTACCTTTTTCTAACAACTTTGCTAAGTTTGTCCAATACTCGA